>NC_135365.1:3828750-4148125 GCF_051622035.1 Arctopsyche grandis
AACCGTAAGATAAGATAAACATTAAAAATTCATTACATTTCTAATAAATTAATCAAATTCTGCGTAAAAAAACGTATTAAACAGGTATACAAAGAGATTAATTAAAAAAAGTATGTATTCAAAGCGGAAGACTATTAACGAAATATTAAATTCTTTTACGGAATGAAACCTTTATTAATCCCGAGTCGAGTCGAAATTTTAATATGCAAATTTCAGATTTGCAATAATTTACTTAAAATTTAAAAATTACTCATTTTTTATTCAATGATTATGACACTACATATAAAAATAATAAGATATATAGAAATCTTTTACAATATTTAAATGTTTGCTAAAAGATATAGAAACTTTTTAAATATTCGTCGCAGTTGATGGCATAAGAAGTTGCAAATTCCAGACACACTGAACTGATTATATTCAAACCTTTAAAATGTGCTAAGGCTGAATTGTTTTGGAAATATATACTAAAATTTTACCCAATCATAAGATGCAAGTCAGGTCAATGGGTAGACACGTCAAGTTAAAAGTGAAAATCAGCATGTCAATTTGTACTTGACATCTCTAATTATTATTGTTTTTGTTTCAAAGTAATTTTTAAGACCTAATTTATTATTTAAAATTAAGATATATTACATTTTATGTATGAATTAGATGATTACATAGGTTCATGGTCGTTTAATATTAAAAACCTCTTACAAAAATGTATGAAAATCAGACATGAACTTATGCAATCAAACAAAATAAGTTTTTGTCACACTCATAGATATAATTCTATATGGTCACATTACTATAAAAATTTATTGCAATGAAATCGTTTTTTTTTTTTTAATTGAGTTAAGTTGATTTTTTACATACCTCCTTTACGTTTCACTTACGAATACAATTCAGGAAAAAGTTTGCCTCTTATCCGATCGTTTTCATACTTTGCCATATTGCTCATTTTGGTCATCAATATAAGTCAATGGAGCCTCCGCCATTACGATGGTGGAAATATATCGTGTAAGACGCGTTTGTAATTTGCCCGCCGACATCATATTTGACGTTTACCGTTGACGTTTGTTTATTAATTTTAAACATAGATGGCGATAGTAAAAAAAAATTATTGGTGTTTTTATTCAAAATAATAATTTTATATACAAATTATAGAAGAGGTATGTTTTTAAAAAACTTTTTTTTTATGTATTTTTTTCTCTTTTTTTAATGTTAAGTTTAGTTTAAGTTCGATCAATGATTTATTGATAAAAATTTCACTTACTTTATCTTTCTTTATTACATACTTTCAAGTAAAAACTGGCGTTTGACTCCAAATTCACTTTTCACAAACACATAATCTTTAATACGAACTCAATTTTATTATTTTTATTGAATTTAAAAATCAATTTTGTTGAAAAAAATTAATTTTGTTTGAAATAAGTGAAATATAAAAGAGGTTTGTAAAAAAAAACAAATGACGAAATATATTTTTTTCCTAATGTAAATTTACATCGAATATATTAAATCAATGTAACTAAACAACGAACAACAAAACCTCATAAACAATTAAAAAATACGTATAACGACTTTAATATTGAGAAGCAAAAACAATTAAAACCGTTTGAATATCGTCGATTTAAGTCGAATAATGTACGACCGAAACTAACTATTTATGTAGATACAATCGAAATCACCGGTTGATAGGTAACTTAGTAACTTTAAAAGGCAGAATTTGATTTAAAAAAAAAGCTATTAAAAAACTTGAAATAAAAAAAAATGTTCAAGGATTTTATAAAAATATTAAAACAAGCACATCATGAAAATAGCTAAAATATACAACGAAAAAAAAATTACACGAAAATTTATACACTTATATCCTTGGGCTCGTCCGGCGCACGACAACGACGCTTATATGAAAATTTTATTAAAAAACACAAATTTTAAATAATTGCAAGGCATCATCGCACGTGCAAAAATATTAATTTCGCCGAGCGATATCTCAGCAGGGGGTGGGCGGGAGGGATGCTCCTCGGCAAGAACAAAGAGTTCAGCTCGGCAATATGAGGGGGCGGCAGGGGCTGTTGGCTCGCAGTAGGCAGTCCTTTAATATCCCACTAATACTTGGTTAGCAGGCCGCAATAAACTGAAGATGGATGCTGGGTCATCTGCGAGCCAACTAATATATAGCCGTGGACCAGATTAAACGACCTCTGTTATTTATGGCGTGGCTATCGGCGATCATTGCACGCGAACGAGTGCACGCCCACCCACCCACCCACCCACAAATCCACCCAACCCCACCCACCCACCTCTGACTGCAACATGGTAATGCGACGACGTGTTGTGGTGTTTTGTGATGTTCAGTAGATTTCAGTCACGGTTTAATCATGTCCTTTTTGGAATTTGGTTCAATTATGTCCTTATAATAGACTAACTGAACCCGGCATGCGTTGCAATGCCAGAATAAGGCATGCAATTCCCGTTCCCGTTTCAAGTGATGGTTGGACATCAAATTGCGTATCTTCAAAGTCGTGTCGTCATAAACCAACTGGTAACGTGGTTGCCAACAAACACATTTACTTGAATACACAAAGGCGCTTCAAACTTTCACGTCAGTAAAATTGTAATTAAGAATATTATTAAGAGGGTTTTTCCCAATTTTTTTTTTCACGCTAATCTTCCCGGACATGCTTACAACAAATCCTGAAAGTTCCATCTTTCGTAATCGTTTAGGAGCCTATACGAGACAGAAAAACAAACCTACAGACATTCAATTTTATATATATACATATAGATATAAAAACGGACGCGATGTGGGTATGTTTGTGGCAGATGCGTAGACAAGTATGGGGATTTAAAAAAAAACAAATTTTAGAATACCAGGAGTATATATATGTTGTGCCCAGAGATATATAATAAAATAAATACACGTGAACAAGGCCCACAGTCAATCAGAGTGAAGTGGTCCATGTGGACTAAAATTTTTGGCCAATTTTTTGGCCAAGGAACGTATCGTCATTCTGACCAATGGGTGCATTTTAAGCATCTGCTATAAGGATGTGGCGTGATGAGAAATCGTGTCGAAGAGATGCGGAGAAGCGGGGTAGCGGGGAAATGGGGACCTGAGCGTCTGACATTTGCTCCTGATATTGAACGCTGAGCAACGGATGACGTAAGCGTCATATGCACTGCGCGGGAGCATACACCCATACACACATCCACGAAGATGATGATGAAACACATACATTCATTCATCATTTTGAATGGCTGAACGGGTTGTATCGGTAAGTGTGTTATGCACATTCAACTTTTTCTATTAATAAGTGCGCATGCGCACCTATAAATTACCTTACATTATATTAATATATAATATATAACATTATTTTAATTCGTATATCAACTCATTTCCAAAACCACCCGTTGAAATCAACGGGCACAACACTAGTTGTTCATAATATTGTGACGTGGGAACATGGTAGAGAATATCCACTGTCTAAGTGCATTTGTGGGTGAAAAATAGAAGCCCCGGATTACGCTAACGGGATTAAGTAAGTGCCCGAACAAAGGATACGCTGGGGTTCTCATAGAACGGGGCGAGTGCGGATAGACCTACGTGCCTACATATTCTGTATTCTGGAGTGAGCGGTGGTTACGTGTGGACCTCCTGAATCGTTGAATAAATGCTGTGAAGCGACTTTGGCCTTTCATTTGGATCCTGAACCCACCCCTACGCAGCATTATACGTAATACATCTGTTTTGATAGCTACTGATCTAGTGATTATTATCTATTTATCTGACAATGATTTGTACACTAAAATCAGACAAGTTTGTTGTATAGTGTATCCGAATGTACTATTTTGATTGTGATAACCTTGCTTTTTGTACATTAGAAGCTTCCCCATTCACTGTATTTTTTTTTAATCATATCTTTCCATTTGAAAGAATTATCTAGGCAAATATACGCCTCTAAACGTTCATAGGTATGCTTTGTGTAAATATGCTTCGAGGATATGTGTGTTCAGTGTTTTAAAGTTGTGTGTTTAGTCTGTGTTGGTTTTGTACTTGAGTGTGTCCGTTGAATTAATTAGTCGATGCTAATTGTAAAATTTCAATATGTGAATGTCTGTCGAGGATTATGTGTACTTCTTCCAATTTATAGGATCATTGTTCAATTTGTTGTTTGTTTTGAATTAATGTATATATGTATATCTATGCTTAGCTGAACTGGCTTTAAACCCACACGAGTAATATTTTAGATAAAGTAGACTTCATAAATAATTTTATTACAATGTAAAAGTAACCTTTTCAAATTTAGTATTGTAATATAAACGCAGACAAGAGCAACAAACATATAATAATAAACATTATATTTAATTTTATGAGTCTGCTTAAAATTTAATTTAATACCGCATATGTATGAATTATATGAATAATTATAAAATCTAGGGTAATAGCTGAGCCATAAACTTTTTCTATTATATACTGACAATATGAATGTATATTTGAAATAAAATGAAAAATATATATACATATGTACATATGTATGTACATATCCCAGCCTTACAATGCAATGGTGACAGTTCAAAGACTTGCCTAATTAATGAAATTTGTTCCCAATTTAATTTTCTATCAAAGCACTATTAAAACTTCCCATTTACTTTCGGGAAATATGTATAATGAACAGAAGTAATAACTCAAATATATCGAATAATTTCAAAAATCACGCATTGAAGTGTCAACGGGCAAACGGTTAGTAGAAAATAAAAATTAAAGGAACTTGCATATAGTTGAATTTAAGCTTTCTTTGGTATGTAGGTTTTGTACAATAACATATGAAGGATAATTATTTTTATATCCAGCCCCCCTGGTTTTGATTTGAAATTAGAAATCTTTTCTTATTGATGCTAATGCACTAAATCCTCAAGGAATAGGAATTCTTCCTTTCGAGAAAATTTCAGAGTCCCTTACGAAATCAGCAAGGTGCAAGGATCTGGCAACTTTAGCTACATATTGATTGATTTTGATTAAATACTGAGAAATCAAATTCAGAATCTATTTTTAATGATAAGTAAATACCTTCAGGAGAAAACTTATTTTGGAGTAAATCTGAAATGCTCTAACAAAATAAATATGATGCAATAAAATGATTTGATAAGATAAGAAAATGATTTGATAAGAAAACCAAAATTTAAACTATTCAATTGTAATTAACATTGACTAATGAGCGAGAACTCACATTCAAAATCTCTTTTAATTAAGACTAACGAATAAAATTTTCAGGAGTCGCATTCCTTGGAGAAAATCTCAAAGGCCCTAACGAGATCACCAAGATACAAAAAACCATTATACGGTAAGTGAACCTCTAGCTTATGTACATATGTACATATTGCAATTAAAATTATTAAAATTTTGAATAATT
Source organism: Arctopsyche grandis (assembly GCF_051622035.1). Lineage (NCBI taxonomy): Eukaryota > Metazoa > Arthropoda > Insecta > Trichoptera > Hydropsychidae > Arctopsyche > Arctopsyche grandis. The sequence continues at coordinate 3,834,144 of NC_135365.1, forward strand.
TAAAGCAATAACAGGGAATTTTAATTTGAAATCTCTTATTAATAATACTAACGCACTGAGTTAAAGTTTCCAGGAGAACATTTTCTTTGGAAAAAAGACTAATAAAATGCAAGGATCTGGTAAGTGATACATATTAAAATTGAAATGATCAATTGTGATAAATTTTAAATAATTACTCACATAAGAAATTTCTTCTTATTTAAACTAACGCATTGAGTAAAAGCCCCCACGAGAAAACCTGTTGCAAAAAATCTCAAAGAACTCAACCTTTAGCTATATTTTGCAATTGAAATTATTTGATTGTGATTGACTTTGACTAATAAGCCAGAGCCACTTTCGAAATCTCTTTTTATTTCTACTAACGCACCGAATAAAAGCTTCAAGGAAAACACTTCAGAAAGTTTCAAGGGCCCTAGTGAGATATAAGGAAATCTCTAGTGCATATTACAATTCGATGATAAGTTACGACACATACTTGATGCGTCACACTTTGAAATTTTAATTTTTCTCCCCTACTTAGAAATATTGATATATGTACATGTTATATAAGGGATAATATTTTTGGCACGGCTGTAAAATAAATTACACGACATATGTCAAAACGATATTAAATGTCAAATTAACATCTCTAAAATAGCTCGCACGACCCGATCGACGTTCGCCCGGCAAATCAAACGTCAAATGGGTTGCCAGGACACCGATTGGGTCGTGCGAGATATTTTAGGGAGGGGAACTCATTTTATTAATTTAATTTTGTTAGTAATCAAAGTATTATATTATTTAATGTAAATGTACAGCATAATATGAAAAAGAGCTCAAAAACCTATTTACAATTCTTATAAATGCTCCTAATACATAATATTAATTAAAGACTCTCTTAAGTCGACGATCTAAAGCAGATTGTGTTTCGGTAATCTGTATTTATACCTGAAGAGTATAGACATTTTGTTGTAAACACCGAGACTGTTCACAAGTGTATTAGTATGGTTATTAGTGGTTCTGTTACAGAATCTACTGGTTAGTTTGTTAGTAATGTCTGTAACTAACCGAATATTATTTATGGCATGCAGTTTTTTCAAGTAGGTATATATGGATGTATTATAAATTGTTTTTAGGGATTTATTTTGTATTATTTGGAGCTTGGAAAGGTTAGTATTCGAGGCGTTGTTCCATACAGGTGAAGCATAGGTTAATAATGGTAATATGAGCGCGCGATATTGTTATATTTTGTTTTGAGTTGATAATGAACTATGGCGATTAAATATTGGGTATATTGAGGATATACCCAATCTATGCATTTCGTTGCCTCAATGTGAGGTGCCCATCTCATTCTTTTATCGAACTATACTCCTAAACATTTTATTACTGATTGCCATTTCAGACTTTCTCCAGAGGGGATCTTCAGATCTGAACTTGGCTTGTGCTTTCTAACACTAAAGAATATCACGTCTGTTTTGGTTTGATTAATTCGTACTTTTTATGAAAAGCTTCATTATATCTAAACAAAGCGATATTGACAAGTGACTGTAAATTTAAACAACATCATGTAATGCGCTGAAAACTTACCGTGCGCATTTTCAATTTTCCAACTTATGTATTTATTCGCCATAGGTTTTGAAATGTCGTACCATTCTTTATATCCGATTCTACGGCACATACATTTTCCCCTGAAGAGCAAAGCACGTAATACTTTGATGCGGGACATTGCAGTTTGCGGTAAGACGACGAAGAAAATATCATACGAACACAACGACAACACAGAGAGGCAAATGCCTTTGTTTTGTAGACACACGACATTATGCTCGAGTGCTTTCGAAAAATACACACACACACACAGAGACTTCACAGACCTCAATCACGCGAGATGCTCCATTGTTTTTAACCGGTTGGTTATCGACGGATGTATTGTTATCGATTAAGCGGAAACTTTCCGCGTGGAAGAAGAGAAAAAAAAGGCATTCTCCGATAAAGTTAAAGTTTGTAACCCCGAGCGCACGTGCTCCAAATATCGTATGAGTTAAGATTATATACTACCCGACATGATTACTTAATGAAAAGCAAACTTTTCTCGGTAAACGACAAACTTTAATATGACTAACTAAATAATACGAAAAAATAAAGCACACACGTTGAAAGTTTTCCGGTTGTACTGAATATATGGATACGACGCTTTAAGCGGTTTTTCGCCCCGGTAGCAACATGTGTGTTCAATTGTGATGAAGTGATTATGTTCGGTATGAATAAATATACAGAATTTTATTTTATCTATTTATGTGTGTATTGTTATGTACCTCGCTTATCAATGTTATTCCCACATTAATCAAATTTACTTTCTCACATTCATATACGTGAGTAACAAGTCCATTAAAATTCCTGTAATGGTATAGTCAGATAAGACAGGAGTGCTGGACTTTGCCCAACCCAAAAGATAAAAATTATTTATATAGATCACGATTCGATCACATAAGTTAGTCATCACCATCGAGACTCTGAGAGTGGTAGTCATTAATATCGACCCCACAAGTGACGGTCAGCACAGCAGCAGAACAAAGTGAACCAAAGTTAATTAGTGAAACAAAGTTCTACGTATCTCAATTTAAATTCATCATTGTTTTATAATTAAACCTGTAGTTTTCAAATATATCTACCAATAACATATGTAAATGTAACGTTTTTATGATAATAAATAAATCTTTGTTTGTTTACCAAGTAACTTAAAAAATATATAAACTGCATTTTGGAACATGACGATACATACGAATTACTACAAGAGCTGCGCATGCTGAAGCTGCTAGCAACAATAGTCTCAGATGTGGTTCATGTATTGATTGTTTTTTAAAAGCACCCGTTGAAGTATCACTGGTACATATGTACATACATGAAGAAAGTTGAATATTGCGTTGTTGAAAGTTGAATAGAAAATATACAAACTGCATTTTGGAACACGACAGTATGTATATAAAAGTGTCAATAGATAAAGTTTTTTGATCGGTTGAAAATTCGACAGAAATTGTATACGTGTGTATTTAGATATGTATATTTCAAACATCATAAGTTGTATCACATTGAAAGAATATATGTATTATGTATTGGTAGATTAAAATTAAATACTTTTGTTTTAAATTAAATTATATAACGCTTGTTCTGAGACATTTTTACTAATATAATATATGCAAAAAGATAATAAACATATGTTTTGCATTTCAAATTTTGTACAGTTTGTGTTCAGAAGTCTATAAGTTCATTTGTCATTGTGGGCACTTCATTGGTCGTGTATTTTCTTGTCATGTGTTCAGTTGACTATTCACATTTGGAATTTATGTACATATACTTTTCCATTTGTATTTCAAAGTGAAAACTTGTTTGATTGATGAATTGAACTTCTGCAGATGAACCTGTTGTACTCCCTCTCTTCTATACCGCTTATCTAAAATGTGCCATTTAATCTTCTTTGAACCATTTTGAAAATTACTTCACAAACCTAAGCTGTTTTAGTATGTAAGTGTCAAAAAAATAATGCCGATTTGTCATTTATCATTTTTTGTTCTATTAAAAAATCAACTGATGATTCCGTGGAGGTAAAATATTTTTGAGATAAAACTTCTTTACACTTTAATGCACTTAAACGTGTAACAAAATTCGCAACGCTGAAACAATGCACGAAACGAGTGGGCCAATTGAGGGAGAACCCCATTACATATTGAGAATTATCTCATAATTAACTAAACCTTCATTTGATTAAAACGGGACACTTTCAAGAATAGTAAGTGCTTCTTTTTTTATTGCTGTTATTTATTTGATCAGTAGCTTCGTTTCATTTTCTCAGTAAATAGATAGCAGAATGTTATGTTCTCGGTCAATAGCTGCTTGACTATTGTCTGTTTGCCAAAAAGTACTTAAAACAATAAGCGGTTTTCTGATCGTTCATTTTTAAAAAGGTTTTATCTAAATACATATCATAAAATTTTCGTAAAGGTTGCTCAGCATTTATTTAAAAAATTAACCATTTAATTTTTTGTTTTTTTTTTAAACTGTATTTTCGGTATATTTGACACATTTAAGGTTACATGTAATATATGTTTGTACATACATATGTATATGTAGTTCATTAGTAATGGGAATTTAACTAGAACTGTTTCTCTAAGTTTACGAACTACTACGGAACGTTCATGAAGTTAATATCTACAAATATCACGAATGTGTTACATTTGTATTCCATATTATTCAAACTAACTAACAAATGTATCAGACCTCATTAATTCTTACCAACAAAATTAAACATCGAAGTCTCAATATTAATAAAAGCAGTCTTTACTAATTGGCGATGCAACATAATTTGCATTGTGCCTTCAAAATTAATATATAGAGGCAAACTTTGCATAATACATACATACATAATAGAAGTGCAATGGTCTGTTTTTGTAATTAAATGTTCAAGTTCCGCAACATGAGTTACGGCCTGGAGCAAACTCTAAGCATGAGTCGGATGCAGTTGAATTTCGTAGATTGCGGCTTCTCGAGCCCTTAGCTGAATCGAAATGGGTTCTAAAACTGAGCCTGGATTCGATTATACACTCGATAGAGATATTCAAACTGTCCACTGAACATTGTATAATATAATAACATGTAGTTTGAAAATGGTGAATATTGATTTTCGGACTTGAGGCCATCCATCAGGGAATTTGACGGGTTTGACGTAGCCGTGCGTCGATATCACCGATGACGTTGCACATGCGAAATGTTCAATTTATCCGGCATTATCACTTCAATATCAGAAATATCGATTATGGATAGAGCACTTGCTATGTATGAAGGATTTCATGTATGATTTGGCGCATCGTTAAATGTAACATTAATGTTAAATTCATAACATTAAAGTTCTTGATAGAGGGATTTGGCAACGCATATATGTATGTATGTAGGTCGAGTTAAATTAAGCGACAGGTGAAAAGCTAACTTTTCAAGTATCGCCGACTTGTTTGAGTATATCAGCTTGACGAGTTGCGTGTTCGAGAGGGGTTTGTGCGTGAAATTCTCTGGATCACATTCGGGATTTATCCTCAGGGAGTGCGGAAAATTCGACTTTGTGTAATCAATGGAAAGAAAGGGTACACCCTGAACCCCAGAAACACGCTCCTCGAGTTGCTAACAAACGATTGTTCGACCGGGGCCTAATAGGACGTGAAGTTGCGGGCGATGAGATAGTAAGTTTGCTAAGTAGAGATGGGATCACAAGTGAAATTGGATTAAAAGAGGCTAAAGTTAGGGACGAGACCGGTGGGAAATAAGGATGAGTGCTTGTAAGTGGGCTTATTTCCAACAGGAGTATACACGTCCTTATTAGCGCCCATGCTACTGGCTTACGCACTACATCCCTGTTTTTTTGAGTATTTTTTTGTAGTTAATATTTCAAACCCAAGCTAAAGAGTGTATGTACATATTAACTCATATCTAGGACGTTTGGTTTTACTTTAATCACAAACACGAACTTGATTTAAACTTGTCCAATTGAACCATTCATTGCTGGACTTGCATCTCATGAATATTGATTGTAGATGAGCTAATAAAAATAGTAAATAATGATGATTTTTTCAAGAATAATTTCATTTTTTTGCTTTGCATGTAAGTGTAGGTATTGAAAGTGGAAGTTCGTGAAATGTGAATTGTTGACTAAGGTCAATGTTTTAAGTGAAAATTATATGAAATATCAATCGAACGAGCAACATTCACTACTATTTGATGTGAAGAATGTATTGTAGGTTAAAAATCAACCTAGTCTTTTATGTTTGAAAAGCTCTTTTAAAAGCTATATTTTATTTGATATTTTTACTTTATCTGTTATTATTAAATGCTATTTTTTATGTTTATGTATGGATGTATTTATGTTTATGTTTAATTGTTATTTTGTTTTTGTGTTATATTTTTTGACCATTGTGGCGCTTTAGGAATTCCTGTTATGCCACAATGGTCTGTTTAGAATAAATAAATAAATAAATAAAAGGAAAGGATAAGATCTATATAAAGTAGATCAATTCCTATATAGGTTTTATCAAATTTTAAATTCGATTTTAAAATTGCGTGTACAAAATTTGAACAGTTTAAGTTGAAAAGTTTAAAATAAATTGATTTAGTATATTTTATGGGGGTCTACTTCGTTCTACCAACTAGCAATATTTCAAGACTCGTTTTCCCTACTTTTTCAGTGTATTTCGCCGTCGAGTATGTATATTCATATGTACAAAACACATATACGAAAATGTTTTACATAAGGAAATAATTATTTTACGAAATAGACATTGATTTTTGGATTTAATAAACAAACTCCTGTTTAACACGTTCAACCCGGCGTGTACCACCGGTGGCCACGCGGATAGTGCTATAGCATACTATAATTTTCCGGTTCCACTTCATTGAGCACCCCAACACTAAAATTCCTATAAAATTCTTAAGATTTAGGGACAACTCATTATATGAAGTGATTTAATGCCGTCACGCGTAATTGGGTGCCGATACGCGTGACAGTGCCACCACATGGGCAAATGTATGAAATCATGCGCCGGGCTGAATGTGTTAAGCAGGCTAAAAGTTGAGAAAACGAGTCTCGAGAAACGCACCGATTTTATAAAAGGTGATACAAGGATTTTAAATAAATTTGAATGTATCTGATGAAGGTAAAGATTCCAATCTAGAGATTGATTTGGAGTTTGATATAAATAGTATATGGGAATTCAAGAAGTGTAATGAAATAAAATAATGTAGGAATCTGGTGTGTTTAAATAAATTGTACCCAATGTCCTTGTATTGCATTGACTTTCTTTTTGCGGCGCATAATTTCCATGCCTTGGGTATTTTTAAAATAAATTGACTAGTGATAAATATATTCTATGGATGAGAGAAGTGTTTATGAGTGGTACAAGAATTTGTGTATGAACAAGCTTCGTTCGATGTCCTTGAAACTTATTGCGTACTTTCTTTGCCGCGGCGCATTCTTTCCACGCCTCTGCTGTTTTTAGTAGATCGTAAAAGTGAATTAAATTTTAAGGAATAAGGAAAGGAATAAAACAAGTGTGAATGTTTAAACTTATGCAAAAATTTGCATAAAACTATATTTCATCCTTTTTTTTGATATAGGTAACAGTGCACATCGACATATCGGAGACTTATTACACATACATACATATCTGTCAAAAACAAAAAAAGTACAAATAAAGACGACATCTTATTACAGAAGTTATTATTTTTGGTCGTCCTTACATATATATGTCATATTTTATAACAGTCAATATATCCTAAATATAAGAAGAGTTAATGAATTCATATCCATACATATGTATTACAATATAAATATACGATATAAAAAAATAATAAAATGAAAATGGACATAAATCATAATATTACATGAGATCTTAAGAACTAAATACGTACAGCATCAGTTTTAAAAATAGGTCCAGTGAGATACATTTGTAGTAAAAAGGTACAAAATGATTTTCTTTTACTTATAAATCTCATTAAACGTTAATATCGATATGGCCATAGGAGAACATAGAAATAGATACAAATAATCTAGACTCTTTTCCCTAAGTAATAATGATAATAAGCTAATTAACTCGTATGACAAGACAAAAGCTAGTTAATTTTACTTATAAAAAAATAAAAAATAAATCGTAGAGAGAGTATTTTAAGACATCACATACATGCGTATCAAAAAGTCACCGTCGAGACATTGCTTCGTCGATCATTTTTTATTTATCATGACGACTGTTGATTTATTTTTAGCACTTTCCATTTGTGCCGAGTCAATTGTGCAATCGGATTAGTTTCATTCGCATTATATATTAATAATATGCAAAAATCATATTAGCCCGTATAATGCGACTGATGTGTAAAATAAAAATTTATTATATAATAATAATAGTTAGTAAGTAAAAAAATAAAGGGCGTTGAATGAATAAAAAGACCGGGGACGTCCCAGGACACGATCGGGCAACGCCTGGCATTACTTCGACCGAGTTTAAGCTGTCATGGTGATCGAAATACTGGCAGGCGATTTCCAAGCTGAATTTTTTAGTAAATAAATCGTCCACAGTTGTATTAAATTATACATAATTCACACTGTATATAATATATGTATATTCTAGGGATAAATTATTCTTATTGTAAACAATTCTCTAATCATTTTTTTTCGTGTAATGATAATTTTAATTATACAATTCATATAAAATTTCAGATATCGATCGCTCCACGCATTTTCATTTCAATTTCTTCACAAATTCTTCTCTTTTTTCCCTTTTAATGATTATCATACATTACATTATTACGAACAATCAATAATCAATAATCACAATATACAAGAAACGATAGTGGAATTTTTATGTATAATATATATATGTATAAGTATATAATATCGATCACGAACGTTTAATAATATATAAAAAATAATATAATTAAAAAAAATAAGAATAATTATTATATTTATTTTACAATTTTCCTAGATAACTTTGGGAATTATATTTTAGGGGTTTCAGTGGGAGGGAAGGAAGGGAGCGAGGGTTTTTTTTATATACGTACACACACACATTTTATTTATAGTTCCGGTCGTTAAGTTCAAAAACCGACAAATTCTCAAAAAAAAAAATCTTTTTCACAAAGTCCAATATTTCAAAACGCACACTTTACAAATAATACGCTTTCAAAAATACCTATTTACAATCTTTATATGTTTAGGAATGCATCGTATTATAGTATTATATGTATATTTTCATATATATATATATATTTATGTGTGTATTTTTCCATAAACGTCTATTTATTTTTTTGATATAGATATATTATGTATAATATATAATTGAAAATGCGGCCCTGTCCGTGCGGGCGCTAATTTATCGTGAACGGCGCTCGGAGGGGCGCTTCACAAACAGCTCAATTAATTAATTAATTAATTTAATTTAACGTATTTAACTATTTAATTGAACACGTCGTCAGATTGTTTGCACTCAGACTGTCATCTCATCACTCTTCGGGTTTTCAGCCACGTCCAGGAGAACCTCCTCGCCACACTTTAATTAAAAGTCACCGTGAGGGTGCGGGGGAGGGTTGAGGGGGAAAATTGTGGGGGAAGAACAAGGAAGTCAGGATGGGACTGGGTGTGGGATGGATGCCGCATCACGTCGTTTTAATTTAGAATATTTAATTATCACGCGAATGTGTGATCATATCGTCCCATTGTTCATAGAGTATTTAATATTCACTATATATGTATAATTTTTAGCATTACGAATAAGCATTTGTTCGACGAAATTAAAAAAAGCTGCGATTTTTATTCGATAGATAGTAAGGTATAATATTACCATGCAATAGATAATTGTAGGTGGGTTTATTTATTTATTAAATTTTTTTAAAATATTTTATTAATTCAGGGTTTTTTTAGTACGTAGTCTATCGTAACACTAATGTAGCCCAATGACGGAGAGATTTGTTTGTTGTAGCTTTTTCTGATGACTTCATTCATATCAAAATATTCAAAATTGAATTAACAGTTTTCAAATGACTCATTGAACTTCTATTGAACAAAAATTTATTGATCTTGATAAACATATTTTTGATCCCAAATTTGTATTTTATGAGAGGAACTTTTTATTCGACAAAAATTTTGAGGATTTGTCTATCGCTCCTGCTAAATTTCGTAGCTAGAGATTTATCGTCAGACTTGTCTGCCGACAAATCATTCCGTCAATGGGCAGTTTAACACGCACATATACTAAAACGTAAAAACTGCATTTTGATAAAATTCGCACGGATTAAAATATCAATAAAATGGACGAGTACACGAAATGATTAATAAAAATAGTTTAAACTAATTAAAACAATGCAGTCAACAGTATAAAAATATTCGCATTAGATAATAATAAGCAATATCTAAAAAAAAAATAATATAAAAAATGTGAATATAAAAAAATCTAAAATAAGTACACACACACATTCATACTGCGATTATTTTCGGAAGCGGACCAAACTCTCGATTCGTGTATTTTCACGCATTCTAATGAATTATACATATATTTTACTGGTGATTTTGCACAGTGGCCAATGTCATGATTGGCTGTACCATATACATAGTACATACATATTGGTTTTTAATATTTTTTCTTACGATTAAAATTCTCCTAGATAGGCAAGTAGCTACATACATACATAGTCAGTGTGGGTTCATTTTTTTACACATGATACGCGCCCAAAATTAATTTAATTATGTATATTAGCTAAATTTACTGGGAGGGAGGGATGGGGAGGGTGGGTGGGGACATAATAGATACATTCTTTACATCAACTTTTTACAAGCTTAATATGGTATTTTTTCCCAAATAAATAACGTAGGCACTACTTTCAATTGTATTTACCACATTTTACAATTATATCAACGATAGTATTTTTATTTATTTTTTATATAATGACAATAACGACGCGTGGCGCATATATGCATACTTTTAATACGAAAATTGTGTTTTTTTATTTGTTTTAGATACCACAATATGTAATAAAATAGATCCACATTTTTTTTGTCGTAATTGTAAGTACAAAGGCAAGTTTTCTTTTTTATTTAATTTTTCATTTAACGATTTAAACACCCTTTACTTTTCCAACAAGGCTCATTGGATCATAAGCTACGTACTTCGAAAGCAAGCGTTAAATCAGTCAAAAATCAATCAAATATATATTTGAGTCAACATTCGTTCACACAATGCTAAAGTTTAGTAGATTGAAAAGTAGAAAGAACGCAATATAGACAGTGTCAGTAGTCTAATAGGAAAAAAATCACGTTTTTTTTTTTAAGCAAACGAACAGTAGAGATATACTTAAATGTAATTGATACCCATTGTTATAAATTTAAATTTAATTAGAATGCTTGAGAGAGATGACGACGAACGAAGGACGACGCCGCTGATTACACGAGCCTGTCTCAAGAGTGTCAGTTGGCGTAGTGGTCGAAGGATCCCAAGTACTCGAGAGCAGCTCTGTAGCAGAACTGGTACTGATCCTGTGGGACAGACACAACACAAATGTTTATTTAGGTGCCATGTGGAGGCAGAAGCACGCTTCTAGGGTTAGGTGGAGTGCAAACACTCGTGGACCGCGCAAATAAGAACGGGGTACCAATTTAAAAGTACACATTTTATCTGGGTACGTACCTCGGTCTGGACCATAGCTGGACGCTGGGTACGCAGTATTCGAACTGCCTGGAATACGTCAACTACGCCTTCGTACTGCATTCGTTCCAACACAATGGACAGAGTGATGAAGACTCCAGTACGACCGACACCCGCACTATGAACAAAACAATAAACAATCTTTGTAATATCATCATTAAATTTTCAAAACTGATCCTAGGAAAAGATGACCCTCCAAAGAAATTCAATAGTTCCAATAAAAAATCTTCTACCCAGAAGAATTCATCTAATTTTAAACAAATGACAATACTTCTATAACGGTACAATTGCTCGGGTATGCCATCTTTACGATTATACAGACGATTGCCCCGATTTGTTCTCTAATTCAATTAGTACTTTTAGGGCGAAGGTGAATAAGCAAATCCGTCGTTGATTCATTGTCATTCGTTGTATTATTAATATTTACTTGTTTTTGTATTTTTTTTTTGTTTTTATTATACATATGTACATACATATATAAAGACGCTAATCTATGTGTGTGTGTCCTAACGCTAGCCGAACATAATGAATCGATAAAAAGCCTAAACTTTGTATAAATTCATTTCGTCGAGACTTGTGGCGGTGTCGAACCCGTGAACTCGAACACAAATATCCTCTTATAGGTATATCGTTAAAATATAATTAATTTATTATTAATATTAAATTAATTATATTTTAACGATATTTGAAAAAAAAAGAGGATAACGCATCGAACACAACCTGTTTCTTTATATATAACATAATATTTGTGTATCAAATCCCTTCCGAAAACACCCGTTGAAATCAACGGGCCCAAAAACTAGTTATTATATAACCATGGGTGCTCACTTTAATAGAGATTTAAATATTGTCTTTACAAGGATTTTATATGGTTCACTTCGCCAATGGTTCAGGCAATATTCCTATATTCTTCTGATCGGTTTGTAACTTCGCCATTTTGAGCAGTTTGGCCAGCGATAGAAATTTAAATCCCTTCGAATTGTTCGATGGTGAAAAATAATCATAATAAAGACATTTAAGAATGCAAAAAATTCGGAGACCTTGACGTTTAGTTGTCAGTTGCCTTATATGTTTGACTTTATTCTGTATGTGTGCCATTATATTTAAAATAAAATAAAAAAAAACCAGATTATTCATGCGATGCATAGGGGATTCTTTGCTGGATTTCTTTGATCATTAAATACAGTAAAAATGTCAGTGACACACTTCCAAGGGCGTGTATGACGAAGGCGTTAGCACACTGATGACACACCCGAAGACTTTTTCGACAAGTTTCTCCTACATTTCTTTAAATATGGGAATCACTGTAAACTTGTATTATGCGCCTTTAACTATGTATTGTAGATTGATCTTCTAGTCTTGTCCAGAGAAAATTTAGGTCAAAAGAAGATGATATAATTAACGTACAAAATAACGATTTGAAAACATTAGAAGATTCTGGGCGCAAAAACACAACAACTAAAACACGTCACGTGTTTTCATTTTTAGATATTTTTGCACATGTAAAAAAACCGCTAGCACGCCTGATCAATGCCAGGCAAAAAGAAACCCCCTAGAGTGTTTCCGGTGATACATTTACCATGTATATTGACAATGATCGAAAACAATTATTACCACATTTAAAGAAATGCGGTAGAAACTTGTCGAAATAAAAAGATCATACGAATTAACAGTGAACTTAAGGAAGCCACGAGGATGTGCATGGTATACGATTCGGTTCAAGACGGGGTTAGAAGAAAGCATAAATTAACCGAGTAACCAAGAAAGACGCGTCAAGAAATCTCGCTGTAAAGTCGACCCCTTACACCAGAGCCACGCAACCGATTGATATTCGCGGAAAACATTGTTTACGACTTGTAGAGTTTGTCAGCTACGTACATACATATGTACTTTATCGGCAGTCGCTAGCTAGTCCCTACATACATAGGTGACAAAACGTTAACTAACATCGGTTTTCTCCCTTACGCGATCTCGCTCGCACGCGTTAGATCAGCGGTTTCCAAACTTTATGCTACTACGCCTCCCTAAAAAAAAATTTTTTTTCCGCGCCTCCCTACCTTTTATTTTTAATAGATATAATAATATAGACCCGTTTTAAATAATAAACCTTTATTTTAAAAAAAATACTGAACACTACAATAGACAGAATAATAAAAAGGTTTTGCTATAACATAATTTTATACGAACACGTATATTTATTTTTATATTAAATTACTAATTAAACTACATCTAACACATCAAAATTTAATGTGAAGGATGTTGTTGTTTATTGGCACAAAGTTTATCAAATCTTGGGGGCAATATGGAGAGTGCCACTCGTAACTCCTTTTCGGATATTAACCTGGCTCGATATTTGGTTTTCATTGCAGCTAGTGCCGAAAAGCCCGTTTCACTTAAATAAGACTTTACAAACGGTAGAAGCACTTGCATTGCTTTTCAATACAAAGATTCATACTCTCCACTAAGATTCATCCAAAATTTAATTATGGTTTCATTTTGAAACTTTTGTTTTAGTGAGCTATCGCATAATAATTCTATCAATTTTTCTTTTTCGATGGTTGTCAGCTCGAATTCGTCTTCTTCATTGTAGTTAAATGGAATCTGTATCCACAAAAACTTTGAGAAATCAAGGTCTTTGAAATAATTGGAAAAATGCAGCACTAAACCATCCAAGTGGTCAATAAAACGATTTTTACCTTCTTTAATATTGGCTGTGGCCCAGAAATCTTTGGAAAGTGAAAGCATATCCAACTCATTCTTTTGTAAATTTGATTTCCATAACTTCAACTTTTTAATGAAAGCTTTTACTTTGTCTTTTTGAACAAGTGGATGTATTTGTGATCCCTGCATTGATTTATTTAAACCGCTCAATTTTCCAAAAATTTCAACCAAATAGGCAAGATTAACAATAAAATTATCGTTCGTCCACAAATGTGCCTCTTCATGTTGGTTTTCTTCTTGAAGGGTTGCTAATTAAATGTGTATATAAAAATTAAAGAAAAATAAAAATAAACATTCATGCATTGAATTTTTACTGTTAAGCTACGATATGAAGTTTTATTTATTTGTAGATATTATGGTATGAAAATTATTTTTTTATTAAAAAGTTTTGGTGCCTCCCCTGGCAATAGCCCGCGCCTCCCTAGGGAGGCGCGCCTCCCAGTTTGGAAACCGCTGCGTTAGATGCAAGTGGTGCTTACGGTACTAAAAGGGCCGCGTCCACCAGGTTGCGATGGTCTGCCTCGTACAATTGCACATGTATGTATATGCAAATGTCTCACCAGTATCTATAGGTATAATAAAGATAGGACAAATGCTACGGGAATATACCAATGACAAAACATCCAAGGCGTTTAAATTTTATCACTCGATAGAAAAAAATAAAGTTAAATTTAAAAATGGAATCTTTCTATGTATATATATACCTGCAATGTACTGTAATTGGACCGTCTTGGCCGAATTGCTCTTTCGTTTTGTGAACCTGTCCAAGGAAATCGATGAAGCCCTCGCCGCTTTTGGGTACACCCTGTTCAGGCCAGTCGGTGAATTGGAATTGGCGCACAGTACGTGACGACCCGTCTCTGGCGTCGGTTACCTTTCGAACAAAAATAAAATAAAATCAGTTAAGATAAAATAAAAGGCCAATGTAAATATAAGATGAGGAGATTAGTACAAAACCTACTTTGAATTCTCGAAGTATATACTGCGGCATATTGTATTCGGCTATTGGATCGACGACGAAGCATTGGTATCGCACGGATCTATCGGAAGGCCAATACTGGTGACACTTTTCCTAAATTGTAAATATTTCGATTAAATTCTGTCCCATAACAATAATACATATATATATTCAAATGTACTTATAAAAGAGTCGACGTCAAGTTTGGAGAAAAGTAAAATGTGTTTCGTATCGGGGTCAGGTGAAATTTGTAAGTTTGGCAAATCGATGGAATATGACTGGTGAAATTGGGTTACGTATTCATTAAGCTGTAAGTTTTATTGGCAAGTTATAAAAGCACTCGAAAGCTGCTCTAGCATACTGTTCGTATGCAACAAGTTATGGAATTTTGCAACATTTCGCTATTTGGGTTAAATAGAGTTACTCAGGTCTTACCAAGATAATATTTACAGGAATATTAGCAGGTTTATAGTCCATGTTTAAAAGCTATGAAGCAATTTTTAATGTATATATTTTACACGGCACAGTTTTCAAGTACCATAAATCACAAAATAAGTCAGGATTGAAAATAAATCATTCAAAAATACTTAAATATTTGTAATAAATTTCATGTTTAAAAAAAAGGGACTCATTGCCAATTCGCTTGTTAGTATTCCAAAAGCGCATCATTAGATTACCTCGAATTTAGAAACGTTTTAGCAATTTGTGAAGCTTTCGTAAACCAAATTGAGTATATATGTATGTACATACTACATATGTGAATCTAGTAAGACGAACGATATGTTGCTCAAAGAAGCCACATTCTTAGGATATGAGCCGTTATTTTTTAAAGTAGCATAAGTCCAATTTTCAATTCCAAAAAAACCATTTCAGTTTGACTTAATTCACAAATTGTTATCATTATTTTTAATTCGATATGTCCAGAATCTCGGAAATGCAGTATAAACTTAATTCAGGGCGCCAGTATTTTTTAAATATTGCAAAACGCAAATGTTTTGCGCAAAACGCAAATGTTTTGCGTAATATTTATCGAAATGAAGAAAAGTGTACTTTCAATTTCAAATATAACGGCTTATATATTTTTATTTTTCAACCTATATAATCGCGACAACAGATTTGATAGTGTATGTTGAAAAGATATGTAGGTACATCAATTTGTAAAAAAATTTACCTAATATGTATGTACTCGGTTTATATAGAGCGTCTAAGTGTAACTCCATAATTTGGCTAAATTCATATATAAATGCAATTTTTGAACTGTTCATATTCCATCATATATTTTAAAAATAACACAAACGGTTTACTTGTCGAAATGCCAGGTTTAAACTGCGTGTTTTAATATTAAAAGTCTGAACTAGGTTTATTCGATAAAAATATATCGTATTATATGATAGTATGAGTCACCACTCGTAAAAAATGAAAACTGATCACAGACCTGCAGCAGTTTTAACGCGTGCCGGCCGATTACACATATGTATAACGGGCTAAAGTTCAATAGACACCCCGTCTAATATACGTAGTGTAAAAAAGTTAGAATTTTTGAATTTGATTTCAAATCACTAATCAATTCATTTTTAAAACCAACCATTCAAATGTTAAATTAAATTTAAATTGAAGTATGAAATATTATTGTTTTTATATTCGATCATCTTAATATATCGCAATCCTTAAAAAGTTACTTTGAATGTTTTTTGAAGGTTTTGTTAAGGTATAATGTGGTGTGAATTTTACCAAACTTGACGAGAACTATGTAATTACTACTCACTCGACCCATTTCCTTGAGTTTAGTCAACATGACGACAATCGTGGAATTATTCTCCCAGAGCATTCGCCAAAAGTCGTCAGTCGTTTCGCTGAGCGGTCCCTGGGTAGCTATATAAGCATTCCTGTATCGGTATCCGTCTACAAAGCTCGCGTTGATATAGTCTGAGCCTTCGATATTGCGAACGGGAGTGAGGCAGACGCGGGTCGATTCAAACGGCAAGATGTGCACCAGTCGATTCTTGTGCTTATTGCATGGCATGTTCGCAGACATAAAGCGAGTGGAATCGGCTTTAATATTGGAGAGCTTCTTGAATTCCAACTCCATTCCACTTATATTTTCGCTCGGGTCGTTGTGCATCAGCTTTTGAATGTGCGTGTGAAGATTCCTAGCAGCCACTTCGGTCGAGCCGCATATCACAGCCTCCAGCAGAGCATCATGGATGAATATGTATTGGTCCTCGGTTTGCACCATGTAATTGCGCTGGGCTCGTAGACAAGTCACGTGTCCGTATATATCGATCATCTTCTCGTGTCTCATTCTTTCGAGCATGGAATCGATCACTATGAAGCAACCGGTGCGACCTACTCCGGCCGAGCAATGCACAACCATCGGTCCAGAATCTGACGGATTCAAATTACGCACTCGTCGCAAAAACTGCAGGAAAGGAGCTGGGTGGTCGGGTACGCCGTGGTCAGGCCATGCTGTGAACTGGAGCTGTTTAACTTCACGTCTTTCGGAATGTCCTGTGCGGGACACTTGGAAGGTCCTAATGCAGTACGTGGCCAATTCTTGCATTTCCGACATGGTAATTGACATTTGTCCGTAAGTATCGGTGCCTCGGGATGGCCAGTATTGGTCGCACTTGATACGAGTGCGTTCTTCCAATTTGGTCATCATCACTATTGTAGCCGTGCGCAATTCCCAACACATCCTCCAAAAGTCGGCGAAGGTGTCTTGGAGTGGTCCTTGAGTGGCTACGTAAGCGTTGTGCTTCCGATAGCCGTCACAGTAATTAGCATTGATGTAATCACCTCCTAGTATTCCGTCCTGGGGTTGTAGTATAACCCTGCTGTGATCGTAGGCGATAACATTAGCGTATCGATTTTTAGGCTTATTGACCTCCATGTTTGAATGGTCCCACGTGAACTGTTGACCCGGTTCGATGCTTTCGTACTCTTGCGAGAATTTCAGATTGTCGTTCGACTTCAATCGGTCGATGTGATTGGTTAATTCCGAGATCATAATAGGCGGATGGGATATCATGCCGGGTGTTTGGAAGTTGAGTCTTCGCATTTCGACTGGATCTGTAGGTGCTGAGCTCATTCCGATATCGGCGGCCATTAGTGGGCGCGTTACCGCAGCCTGATCGGGGGTTTTGCATGGTTGACGACGCTTTTTGACGATGAACAAGAACACCATGCATATCGAAACCATGAGAGCGGCAATAATAGGTCCAATAATCCAAAGCATTCCAGCTTCTTCTGTATTACGATTCACGGAAACGTCCGGATCAATGGGCACATTCGGATTAGGTCTACGCGGCGGATCGCCTGGAGGTACTTCGCGCATATCCAAAGACAAATACTCCGAAAATGGACTTGACGTGTACAAATGCTTTTGAGGAGTATCCACGACAGCCCTTACGAATATTCTGTACCGCTTTATTTTGTCAAGTTTTTTATTCGTGAAACCTTCGTACTGATCTCCACTGCCTAAATGGAATGTGTAAGGAATATTCCTTTGAGGAAATTTAGCTGCAATGTACGGTGCGTTTTCTTTTTCAGTCTTACCGTTAGAATTGATCATATCGTCAGTGAGGAACTGATCAGGATTTTTATTAGCTGTGTTTTTATCTTCCGGCACGATGATTAAGAAATAGTGCGATATTGGTCCGTATTCTTCGGAGGCTTGAGGTAATATCACTTGTATCTCTTCTCCGTTTACAACGCCGTAAAAATCTGGTTTGACCATAGGTTGCGGAGCTGCCATCTGCGTCGTGACTGTTATTTTAGTAGGGGGTCGATATTTTTTATCGCTAGGAACCGCACTGACGTTGACAGAATAGGTCGTAAATGGAGACAGTTCGTTGATGGTGTGCGATCTGATGTGTTGTTTCAGCTCGATGTCCTTTCTGGATATGGCCTGCATCTGTGTCATGCCTTGCGAGTCGACGAATTCCTTAATGGCGTCGTACGATATTTTGTAACTTATCGGATTAAGTCTAATAGGAGGTGACCATGATAGAGTCATCGAGTGCGTTGACACGTCATGAGCACGTAAATCTAAAGGCACATCTTCAGGCTTCACTTTCACAGTAACTTTTTCTGAGAGTCTTCCAAAACCCGTTTGCGTCCTACCCGCTACTGCGATGTGGTATTCAGCGAATTTTTCCATATTGACCAAATCTGCAGATTGTGTCACAGAAACGAACTTTCGTTGCCATTCATCGAGATCTTCGACAGCCGTCATCGTATAAAATATGACGTATCCGATGATCTTTGAGTATTTGTTTGGAAGAAGGGGTTCCCACCACACTTCGACACTAGAATCAGAAGTCGCTACAGCGTGCACGTCCATGGGAGATCTTCCAATGTCACGCTCCGTGTGAGCTGTGAACTTTTCACTGAAAGGTCCTGCTCCTTGATTAGTATAAGATTTTATTTGGAACACGTACTCAGTATTGCCTTCCAAATTCGTGAACACCGCTCGAGTTAAATTTGTCATTCGTTCCATAGTGGTCGACTGATCGTTCCTTTTCATGAACTGTATATCGTACTTGATAATTTGTCCGTTTCTGTGTTCTCTCGTGGGTTTTTCCCATGTGATGCATACTATATCTGGAGTTTGGAAGTGGTGGGTTATATTCGTGGGCGGACCCGAAGGTGGTCCTTCGGGAGTTAGCCAGTATTTAATAGTTTCCTGCCCTATTCCTATATGATTCTTTCCGGCCACTCTCAATTCGTACTCGACGCCACGTTCCAAGTCGTTGATTCTGTGAGAAGTTACTTTTATGCCTGGGAGATGTTCCTCTTTCAATGGGTGATCTTTGACACCGTATCTCAGTCGATATCCTTGAAGTTCACCGTACGTTTGAGAAGGTTTCGCCCATTCCAGTTCGATGGAGACAATAGGCTCACGTTCCAAAACCCTGAGATAAAAACGATTGAATGTTAAACGAGTTTGAAGATACAAGTTGTATTAATTGATTGGTGAAAGTTCTCACTTTAAGTTTACTGTGGGTTTGTTGGGTACTCCTCCTGGAGTTCTCGCAGTAATTGGTTTGCTACGATCCCCGTCTCCTTTTCGGGTCAAAGCTGCAACTTGAATGCTGTACTTGGTGTCGGGTTGTAGTCCTGTCACATTGTACTCCAAAGAATTGGAGTCAACGATTTCAAAGCGCATTGGCTCGTTGAGACCCTTCCCCTAATCGATGCATACGAGTTAAAGAGTGTGCATTAGAAGATTGGGTATTAGAAGTTATTCCATCTTCAGGAGTGGTCCTTACCTCATCTTTGATTTCTTGAACGTGAACATGGTAACCGCGAATAATTCCGTTTCTGTCCTTTTCTTGGGGAGGCTTCCAAGTCACGTGCAAGGCTGTCGAGTTGATGGGTGAGGCTCGAACATCTTGAGCTTCTCCAGGCACTGTAAAGCATATCCGCGTCTTAGAAACACGTACTGGACAACATGGGGAAGGCAATGCTTTTCGTATGTCTCTAACTACACACGTATTCTTCACAACATACTAGCCTTTGCGGATCGCTTTTATGCCTTCGTCATCAGGCTAAGCGAGGCGCCACCCACATCCACAAATCAAAAAAATGTCCAGTACGAATCTCAGAGTTCGACATTTGAATACCAACACATTTAACAAAAACAAATAAATAAATAAATAAAAATACACAGGAATGAGACATTCCGTTGAAAGGTCGCCCTAGAGGCGAACACATCCATCGTTGATAAAAATAAAATAAAACTTTTGCAGCGATAGTTACCTGAAAGATCCGACGAAATAGATAATGTGCAGAAAAATACATAAACCACACACAATTTTTTTTATATATAATAATATATATGTATATATATATATATAGAAAGTCATTATAGAGGCAATATACACAAATTTACAATAATCTAAACTAAAGAGCAGGAAAGGTGGCGTTCAAAATTATATACGGAATTGTTGTAAAACGATATCTTTATAGTTTCATCTCATTGCAAATAATAATGAAAGTTGATGAGTTTCACAGCTAAAGATATTATTTTACGGCAATTTTTATAGTTTTTACGTGTTGCAAAAAGCCATAGGGCGAGCTTGAATTTGAGAAAGATTAGTTCTTAATATTATTGTTGTACATGTTTAAAAATCCATACTTAATGTTAAGATAGCGTTGAAAACAAATTGTAAGCGAGCACGAAATATACACAAATAAGAGTATTGTAATGGGTATACTTACTCTTGACGGCTGTACGGTAGTTACCCAGGGTGCCAATTTAAGTCAGAGAGAGAGACAAAAAAAGAAAAAAAAATGCATTGAGGCAATTGGCGAGAAGAGTTTTGTAGTATTTATCGTT
Organism: Arctopsyche grandis; assembly: GCF_051622035.1. Lineage (NCBI taxonomy): Eukaryota > Metazoa > Arthropoda > Insecta > Trichoptera > Hydropsychidae > Arctopsyche > Arctopsyche grandis. Next base: position 3,855,367 of record NC_135365.1, read on the forward strand.
CGCGCCAGAGTCGGCATTTTGAAGGGGGTTGTCGTGGGTGGGTGGGTCGCGCCGGGAGTTTTATCTTTTTTTTTCTTTTTTGAGAGACAGACCCCCAAAAAAAAAGATAAAATGGAAAATAAAAATAAAAAACGGAATTGTCTCCCGGCGCGCCCTCCTTTCTCGTCACTCACACATGTATTGATTCCGGCGGGTCCGTGGACCGTTATCGAGAGCCATATTCAGCCATCATCAGTACAACCCTCGGACGACACTACAACTTAACGGGGCGGAGGGAGGCCAGTGCTGTAACGATTGTTAAATGCTGTAGTGTTTGTGAAACGGCGGCCGATTGTGGGTTGTGAGTGTGGCGGGCCGTGTGGTATAATAAATATAATGGCTCAACTACACGATGGGCCAAGCTAAGCCAACGAACGCCAACGCCAACGTGTGGATGGCAGTTGGCGTTGAATGGCCGCGATTGGCCCATGCTCGTGTCGGTTTTTGTACACACGTCAAATAACCAAAGGCAAAATACTGTTCGTGAAAGCCCATAAGTCGAAAATATACTCAAAATCAGTACCAAAAAGAATACAAGACTTGATGAGCAGTCAAAAAATGAAATGCTTGATTCATGGGCGAAGTCAATGTGAATGCGTGTGAAGAGTATATCCGAATATATGTGTGCGTTAGAACGAGACAAAAACCCTTTTAAAAGCGAAATATTTACCCGATTAAGGGCGAAATCACACAGCGGTGAATGTGGCACGTGGTTTTTTTTAGATAGTTAAAAAAAATACAGAAAAAATGTGGCGTACATGGGATAGCCCTTTCAAACCGATACATTCGACATATGTCGTTGAAATTGAATAGTATTATTTATCCTTGCTTGATAGTGATCTATACCAAAACGACCCTTTGGATCATTTTCGGTAAAATTGTATCCTTGCTTGACAGTGATCGATAACGAATATGGGATACACCGTTATCGTGTCAAGCAATTATACAATTTTACCGAAAATGGTCCAAAGGGTCGTTTTGGTATTTATTTATTTTTATTTTATTTTACATATATACCAGGAAGGCCTTACAGGAAAATCCCAATGCGCCTTCCTGGCCAATTACAAATACAAATGCAGCATTTTTTTTATTATAAGTCGTTGAATTGCGAGACACTGAAAAAACTCGCAAATTAACGAGACATCTATGAATTGTACATAAATTTTTATTGTACATCCATCAAATTTCAAATAGTGGTGACATAGTAGGTAGGAAGGATTTTTAGCAAATTTTTTTTTTCCGGGAACCGTTTCAACAATGAAATCAGAGAAAATTGGCAAACTCTGATAGGAAACGATCAACCTGGAGTCACAAATCCAGGTCTGACCAACAGCATACTCTGAAAAATTCATTTTCATTCAGGGATAGAACCCGGCACCTTCTTGACGGTAAGCAGAAGCTTAACGTCCGAGCTATGCTGCTGGCTATATAGATCACTGTCAAGCAAGGATAAATAATGGTGACACGACAACTCGTTCACAGATTTTCCGTAAACCGATGATGCACTCCAGGCATTACGTATACGGCCATCTCTTTCTCACCCCGTCTGTTCACCATGATCTCGTTTACTCTGCCATTACGAATGCAGCCATATCTTTCACAGACCATTTTTTCACCGATAACAGACGGTCTGTGAAAGAGATGGCTGCATACGTAATGGCATAGTAAACAAGATCATGGTGAAGAGACGGGGTGAGAAAGAGATGGCCGTATACGTAATGCCTGGAGCGCATCATCGGTTTACAGAAAATCTGCGAACGAGTTGTCAGGTAACCATAAATACTACCATATAATTTCCACGACACAGGTCGAATGTATCGTTTTGAAAGGACTATCCCATGTACGCGTCCCATAGACGCCACATTTTTCTATATGTTTAAAACTATCTAAAAAAAACCACGTTCCACATTCACCGCTGTATGATTTCGCCCAAGCCCTCAGCAGTTCTACAAGTGTATGTATGTATATTTAAAAATCTGATACGACTATCGCAATTTTAAGCAAAACACGAAAAACAATTCAGATTTTGAAATATACATACACTTCTAGAACCGCTGAGAGTTCATTGGGTAAATATTTAGTTTTTAACAAAGCTTTTTGTCTCGTTCTAACGCACACATATTCGGATATACTCTTCACACGCATTCACGTTGACTCTCCTAATGAATCGAACATTTGATTCCTACGAGTTGCATTTTTTGACTGTTCATCAAGTCACAGTTTGTGCAGTGACCCAGACCCAAATACATAAATACCCTCAGATACAATGAAATCGTATATTTTCGACATTTTGAGATTTTGGATGCCTCTCACTATCAGAAATGACTTGCGAAGGTCATGTTCCTAAATGAGCCAGTATTGACTTATTCGCCACGTATGGATGCCAGCAATGGTTTATTTCGACAAAAGTCTGCGATGTTCACTTGCCACGCATGGTCCAAGGTGTGGACGGCAGCAATGGTTTATTGAAATGCATGGTCCACCGTGGCCCATGGTGTAGATGAGCCATAATATATCATATATATATATATAAGATCTGTGCGACATCCGTCTCCGCTATGCTCTATCCGGGTGTCGGTGTTCAGCAAAATTCGACAAATGTACAAAGTAAACCTAGGTGCATGCATATCGACAGGATTTAAGTATTTTATAAAAGAAAAGAAGATAAGGAAGAAGGCGACAGGTCGACAGTGCGATAGATTCGAGAAAGAGTTAGTATAGTAGTATATATATAAATATATTAAAAACAAGAGGAAGAAAGTACAGATTGTAGTATAATAGAGTAAGTAACTAGAAGAGAGAGTAGTAGTAGTAGTATAGAGGTGTTCACATCGATCCGAGCCAGTCCACAACTGAGATGGTCCGCGTGAGGCTGGTGTCGGTCGGTGCTCTTGCTCTTTGCTCAGTTATGAATTGACTGTTGATGTGTACACGACTGTTTTTTTTTTGTATATTTTTGGTACGTACGCATGTGGGTGTCCGGTGTGGTCGGCTGAGTGTCCCCTAGACAGTCGGGCTGGGTATTGGTATTCAAATGTGGGTCGTAATCTGTGGTGGGCCGCCGTGGCGAGTGAGTGAGTTTTAGGTGTCGGGAGGCGCCAGGCGCCTGGCACTCTGTCGGACAGGCATCGCCTCTCACAAATAATATTGCATACGAGTGCCAAGTGTGGGGGTGGTATATATATATATATAAAATATATTTAGATAACACAAAGTGCGAGTGGTGCTAGAGGTGCGGCATTAACCCTACTGGTGCCGGGCGTGTAGGGATCGTTTAGGGTATGGGGGAGGCTGGACAAATTAAACATCATGCAACATCCGAAGACTAAATACTGAACGGTGCGTCAACTCAAGAAAAACGGTGCCGTCGACAAAATTGCAATCAATAATATTACGGTGCAGATAAATTGCATTTCAGTGAGTGCCAATAATACAAATGTATATGTAATATATATATTTATATGAAAATAAATATATAATCAATATATAAAATTATATTATGGGCGGGCCGCTCGACGCGGCCGCACAACAATCATTACATGTGATCGTGAGTGGATTATTCAATAATAAAAAAAAAACATTAAAATCAATAATATACAAGAGAAATTTTTAAATGGGCGTGTGTGCAGATCTTCCGATCCTTCTACTGTCTTACAGAAAAAAATTAAATAAAATTTTGGTCAATCAATCGATTAAGAGGCATATTTTTTTCAGTGTTTTTTTTTTACACAAGACTTACAAGCGAGAAACTTAAGTAAAGAAACCTCTCCTTTTAAACATTTCCTGTTAAAGCTTCAAGGACAGAAGAAAAAACATTTGCAAATTAGTATTAAAAATTAAATGCCAAGTCGTTCAAGGGTGACGTTTTGTTTTATTTCGAAAAAAAAAAACTAAAATAATAATGATAAATAAATTAAACGGATAAGGATGATAATTGGAGTTAAAGTGGGGACGATGAAAGTTCCCACACTTTGTTTCAAATTTTTACATTGTTTTTTATACATTATAAATTTAAATGCTGCATATAAAACATATTTACAACAAAACCAATCAAAGCCTTCGAATAAGAATATGACTCAATTAAAATGTGATAAGATGAAATTGTCATATTTTTATTCAAAAACAAAACTTTCAGTTTGAAATTCAGTTAATCTTCTAAATTTATATTTTGACAAAATTCAAAAATTACAATATATATATTTTTTTAATATTCATAATATATTACAAAAAACCAGGAGGAAAGCCCCATCACCAATATATTATAAATAGTAGTAAACCAAGTCATACTAACCATAATCCAAAAATGCATATAAAATTAGTATGTGCATAAAATTATATTGAGTATGAAAAATAAAAATAATATAAATAAATAAAGATTCTGAAAACGAGGAGTGTTATGAGAAATCCTCGAATTTTTTTTTAAATAACAAATATAATATATAAATAAAATAAATAAATATAATATAAAACAATTGTGGTTTATGCATTTTCGATTGAACTTACATCAATCCAACCATCTTATAATTTGCACACTGTAGTACAATTTGAAAAAAAAAACAGTAAAACTTAAAATAAATACAAAATCAATATAAAAATTAAACATAATTATATAAATATGGTAAAAGGGAAGTCGACATCACCATCAGCAATAAAATTAAAAATACAACGAGTATTGATAAGATATTTTAGGATTAAAAAAAAATGCTATAAATATTCGATACTTTTAAGAGATTAACATTTTTTTTTTAATTTGAAAATGAAAAAACAATTCAAACTATACATAAATCCTCCCATATTCCTAACCTTTTTTTTTGCACTGTGATCATTTTGTTATTATAGACAAACAGGAAATGTGACATTTCAGGTGTGTTGTGAAGTCATAGTCTTGTATGTCAATAATGAGAAAATGATCACAGTGCAAAAAAATAATCCTGAAATATGGAAAAATTTATATTTTCGTTCTCATGTATTCACCAGACGCGGTTGCGGAATTTAGAAACAGGCCTTTATAGTCACGATGACTGAAAAATACAATAAGCTAAGTTTGAAAGTTACTTTTACTAAAATCGATTATTAAGTGTAAATGTTATGTACTTCCTAATTCGTGAAATTGTTTGTTTCATGAAATATGCCAAAAAAATTGTTCATTAATGGTGCAAGTCTGCTATTTTTTTATTATAAGCTTATTATCTTCACTCACTTAATTCAGTGATATACCTTGACGTCAATAAATTGAACCACTTCTACTGTTCAGTTCGCTTTGATATTTTACCGACATACGGGGTTAGCTAACTTTCAAGTAAGCTAATGTCAATGACATGAAACTAGAGGAGTTTAATCAACTAGTAAAAATTTACATCGGGGTCTTGTGTCAGATTTTGTGCCTTTTTATCACCCTTTGCAAATAATTTAGGCAGTGTTAAGAATACTTTTATCATTCTCATTTATTTTCTAAATTTTTCAAAAACTTCTATCAATTTCATTTTAACATTTTTTTACAGAGCGTCGCTTTCTCCTTCCCATATAAGTTCTGGGAAAAATGTACATTCTAAGTATTTGTGTCAATGTCATGTAATTATCGAAAACTTGCTGTATTACCCGGCTTCCTTATATCCATTGTATTTGTAATACAATCCGCTTAAGCATGACTAATATAATAGTAAACATTTTATTAAATTTATTTGAATAGTTTTATTTTATATAAATTTATTTGAATACGCATTTGTTTTTTTTATTAAATTGACTATCACGAACAAACATATATAGTGAGTCTCATAAAAAATTATATGTACGCCCTCGGCATCTGTGCCCCTTAGGGATCCGCCCTTGGCGTCTGCGCCCCCTAGGGTTCCGCCCTTGACAAGGATGGAACTCCGCCCTAGGGCTTCGTCCTCGGCGCCTACGCCCCCGGGAACTTCAAATCTTTTGAATAGGAAAAAAGCGAATTATTTGTTCGATGACGTCACGGATTTCTACGACCCAACGAACGAAGGATACATATATGTATACAAAGTATCTTTCCAAATTATATATTAGATTAACAAATTTGATAAACTGGAAATATTATAGTATTTTTTAAAAAATATAAGAAAGCAACAGACTTGCACTTGTTAATTAATTGAGCATTTCTTCCGACGATTTCATGAAATGTTAGAATTTGAATTGAAAATCACAAAGAGACATCCCTCAAGCGTCCTTTGACAGACAGGCGGCCAGAAGGCCGCCATCCAAGCAGGACGTGGAGGGTGGATTTGATGGTGATGATCGGACTGAGGTCCGGGTGGTTCGAGAACAGGTATAGGGGGTGCAGTGAGAGTACATACCGTCTTCGTGAGTTCGCACAGTGATGGGGTAGCTGGGTGGTCCGTCGCCGACGCTGGTGCCGGCGAGCACCCACACCCGGTACTCGGTCCACCGCTTGAGCTCGTCCAGCACGATGGTGGTGTCGTTGTGGACAGTGGTGGTGGCAGCATCGCTGTCAGACCGACCAGATTCCACCAGATGGAGCTTGTAGTAGACAATTCGTCCGTTGGAGCGCTCGGCAGGAGGGGGCTGCCACGAGACGCGGACAGCAGTCGCTGACACCGGCTCACCGGTCACGTTGCGCGGCGGCGCGCCCGGCACTAACACCCGGCACGTGCGTTAGCACACAATCCACATACACAATGACAACCACGCTGCCGACCCCCCTCACTACTTATTATGGACCCCTAACAGCCTTACCTCCTCCACTATGCAAATTACCTCCAATTTCCTAAGCGCTAGTTCGACTAACTTAACCTGATTGCGCGGCACGGCTGAGCCGCTCCACTGCGAGCCGGGCCACACCGGGCGACTCGCGAGCGACTTGGTAGAGGGCGACCAGACCAATGCATGCAGGTAGATGGGACATGCTACACTCGTCAACTTGTTTGTCGCACACATTTCCATACGGAAGTGGGTGCGGCTCGGCTCTACGGGCCGGGCCGCACCGTTCAACTTTGTCGGCCGACTAGTTGTGCGACACGAAAACATGTATGGAAATGTGTGCGACAAACAAGTTGACGGGTGTAGCATATCCTATCTACCTGCATGGATTGGTCTGGTCGCCCTCAACCAAGTCGCTCGCAAGTCGCACGGTGCAGCCCGGCCCTACTGCGAGTGCTCAATAACCGGTGGCCGTCACTGCGAGGAAAGTGACTTAATGGAATGTCGAAAGATGGAAAAAATTAAAATCGATGCGTAGACTTAATGAATTTTGTGTCAGGTCATAGCGATAACAGATAGTTATTCATACTCGCCTATTTACCACCCCTTTGCAACTCATTAAAAAAGTGGTCAAACTATGGCACAGATGAATTCCGCTGCAAAGTCACCATAGAGGTTCGACCGGGCCGAGTCAGTCAGAGAGTACTTGTATATATTTTTATACAATCGTACATTATGACTAACTAGACTCGGTCGATCCCCAATGGCAACTGGAAATGGTAGGTTGGGGTTACATATTTAAACGACCTTTATCATGTGCCAGGGTTACATTATGATAAAAGATTTAGATAGCCTCGAGTTACGCTAACGACGAATCGATTTCAATTTTTTCCATCTTTCGAATTTCCATCAAGACAGTTTCCTTGCAGTGACCCAGACCCCTCAAGAACATGTACAATTTACTTCCACTTCCCTGACCATTTCAAGTGTGAACTACTATAGGACCGGTATCTTCAATCCTTTCAATGCTGAACAACGTCGATGGGCGTTTTGCTAACAAGTACATGGGCCTTAAGAACGCCGATGTGCGAAAAAATAATACTACCTGATAAGCCTTTCCATAGCATTGAAAAAAAATTGATTGCATTGAATATGAGTCGTGTAATCCGTGCAATTGCTTTGTCTGCGTTCATAAAGACTTGTTTACACCAGAAATTCTGAATTTATGAGTATTTTGGATCATGGCTTGGTCTTTTGCACATGGAAACGATCAAATTGAACCAAATTAGATTTTCATAGGTGGCGGTAAATTGTATGGCATTGTCTGTGTTTTTTACTAGTTACAATTGGTCTGACAAACTTCCTACACACCGATCGCTTTGAAATTTTGCCATTTTGCGAGGTTTGGATTTTAATACATTTGTGCCAATATGGATTTTGGAAGCCATTCATGTTTTTCTATACTGCAAATCAATTTCTATTGGAAATTCAATGTCAGCCGAAGTTTTCTAGTTATGCCAGGGATTTGTGATCGGCATCCTATTAGGTGACTAGATACATTTTAAAACTTCTTAATGCTAGTGGATTAAAAGGGTACGAAGTTATTAAAGAAAATTATCGGAAAATTAAATAGTTGGGAAGGTGGAAGTAAAAGTTCCGCTTTTGAGCACTCGTCCTTGTGAAAGTGTCTTGCCGTCGTAAAACTTGTCAAAGTAATATCGATATGTAAATACAATTACTACAATAGAGATAAAAGCGCAGCGATCTGTCTGTTTTAGGATAGCCAGCTAGGATATTTGTATCGTAACAATTAAACTTTGGTTAGATTATATCTCAATTACGAATTTGACAGAAGATTTTGCCCATGAAAAATTATTTGAAGCGAGTTACTCAATTAAAATTAGCAACTGCGTAAAAAAATATCGCAGGAAGAAATCTTAACGACAGACAAATCGTTTGGTTTCTATCTATCAATATAATATTATCCTAGATCTGAAATGCCGTAGGATCGGACAGAGCACTTAAAAACAATTATTTTATTAAATATTTAACTTTTTAGAACATACAAATGAAAATACATATATATATATATGTATATTTTTTAATTAATTCCTTTCAAATGAATTAATAAATGGTCAAAAGTGTACTGTCATATCCGGCTGTTACTAATGTGACTTTATTGCGTATACCTCAAATGACCTAATTTAGTATCACCTGTGTTATTTTAAATGCAATTCTTTTATGCCTAACCTCAAATTATCATTGTATTTATAAGGATACAAAGGTTGATTAATTCACTTCAAATAATTTAAAATAAAAGTTTTTTCTAAGGGTATATCAAATATAATTAAAAGCTATTAATAATTTGAAGACCAAATGACACCAAACCTAGTATTAACTAAAATTACTTCAAATAGTTATAAATATGTATTAACCTCACTTATTTTCATAGTTTAAATTCATATATAGAACTTATATAACTAGTCACAATTGTCAAGCTTCAAGTAACAATTACAATCAATTATAGAAATTGAATTGTAAGAGTTTTCAGAAATTGGATATAAAATAATTTATGGCGCGTTTGACGAGTAACTTCGTACCTATCGGATTAGAGTGAGTTATTTCAAGTAATATATAATTATAAAGTTATTACTTTGACAAGTTTTACGTATTTAATAAAATTGATTCAATGACTTGGAATATTATTTCACATACATATACATACATAATTCTGACCTAAATATAAATTAGAGATAAAACGAAGAGAGAGGTCGAGAGCGTAGTTGGATCGTGATGTTTCTAGCAATTTACACATAAATTGGCATTAGCAAAATGCCTAAACCAATCAAATGACTTTAACTTCAGTATTTAAATCATCCGCATTTAAAAATTTATTTACCATTAACATCTTTCTCCCAGGGTGCAATAGCAGCAGTAAAAATGCAGCGAAATATGGGAATAATTTTTTTCTTTAATATGTAGCAGTAGTCTAATATAAAATAAATTACAATACTCATTTCCATTGACGGGAATAGGTGACTAAGTCAGCCTGTAGCGTGATATAGAATACCGTTTTTTTTTATTATTATCATAATGATATAGTTATAATAATTTCCTGCAAGAGAATGCGATGTGAGTGCAATCACTGAATGCACAAAATAAAATAAGAAATAAAAGGTGCGGTGCGTTAAACAGAAATCAGTCATTTGCCATCAAAACAAAAATCAAATATAATCAAATAAAAAATAATACACAAATATATATTACATTCCTAATATACCTATGTAATAAATCAAGTGGGCATGCAAATTTATAAACATATGTATTTTGATCTCATACATCTCACTTTCGTTCGTTGTTTTGAGCGTTCAAACCATATTTGTAGTGTTGTTGTGTAGAGTATATACTTATGTATATTATATTATAAGCGAGAAAATATAGTTAGTAATGTTGTGTACCATTTTCCAATTGAAGGTTTGTTGTCTATCGCCAATTTTAGTCTTCGTTATCCGTGATATAAATGTAGTAATTAAAAACAAGTTTTCGAAAAAGTGTTTGGAGAAACAACACAAAAAATATAAATATATATAATTATTATAAAAATATATGTAAAATATCGAGAATAGCATATTGTAAAAGCCAACTTTCATCGAAAGCGCGTACGTACAAAATCAAAAGGTTCAATTTTTAACAATTCGTAACTTATGTAGATGGAGAGAATACGCGACTTTCGTAAAAAATTGCCTTTCTGCCAGCTGTTTATATACCTATATATAAAATATATGTTGCAAGTACGACGAAAATTACAGCATAGTGATGTTTGGGATAGTTAGGAAGTGCAGCTATGTTAATTTAATTACTTTGTGCTGGGATTTAGTCACATTTCACACACACATCACACATTAAAGTGAACATTACCTTGTCACAGTCGATATCTTTCCACAATATATTGTATGTGTATGTGTATATGGCACAAAATACTTATAGAATGTGGGTGTATCGTTGTTTGTGTAGTGTGTGGGTCCTCGATGATGACAAAAGGGTGATTTCTGTATCAAAACGCGTCCAATTTAACGATTTTCCGAAAGCCCACAGGCGAAAGTACGTTACCCGAGAGTTTCTAAATAAGGAAACGGTTAACCAAACTCTCATTCAAGAACTGTCATTATGTCAGTGAGATGTGATCCTCGTGTGGGAAAACCGAAACGGAGGTATATTACATTCTATGTATATGTTGGTATATAATAGGAGAGTTGGCCAATTTTCTTCATGTTTCATACCCACAGGTCACAGTGGAAAGGAACTATTATATGTACGTACAACGGTCTTGTGAAAATTGTTCGGATAGAATTCTTCGAAGTATTAAGTATATTTATCTTTGATATTTATCTAATGCTTTACGTTTATTATTACCACATTAATTATTTTTTTGCAATAAATCAGGCATATATTTGTTTGTACTTAAATTATATCAAATATTGGTTTACTAGCAACAAATCTACATCGATCTTTTTACAGTATTGGATTGATAAATTAATGTTTTGACGAGATTTTTCAACAAGAACATGTCTATAGTTGATATGAGAACACGCTTATTGTATTGGAGTTTCAGATTAACACAGATATTGAGCATATCTTGGATTATCCCAGGCTTTCTTAATCTGTGTTGTAAATGCAAGCAAAAAGTAACGATTCGATACGCAAATTTGAACATATTTTTACTATGGGATATTAAAAAAAAATTTCACCTACGACGCATGTTTATGTTATATTGAAAGCAGATAATATTTTATTTCTGATATTCTAATTTTAAAAATTTGTCGAATAATATTTTATATAATGTTTTTAAATTCACCACTAGGTACATAAAGAAAAAATATTTTGTGACCCTCGAGTAGTCTAATGGTTGTTATGCGGCTCAGTGAAACAAAAAGATTATATTATGTTTTTATTAGATTTTTTTCATACAAAATAACCAAGGTGTTCCATCAATGTTCCAAGATTTATTTGGTGTTCCGTCGTATGAAAAATTTGAGAAACCCTGGATTATTCTATTAGTATTTATGGAAAAATTTATTATAAAGTTTTATATTCAAACTATAATTGTTAAATTGTAAGTATGTAGATCTTAGACTTTGATTGGTCTGAATTGACTGTTGAAAATAAGTAACCTTGTTTATTAGGTATATGAAAAAGTTTACCAATCTGGTTATATACCTACATATATAGCTAATAGATTTAGTACAAACCAGTTTGTAAGCATTTGTATATGAAAACTTGTCGTTTTCGATTGTTGCGACCGCAAAATATAACGTTGACTACACGGTTGGATAATCGTGTGTATTTATAACCGTTATTTAATTACAAAATACACGTATGGCATTGGTTTTTAATCAATGAAAGTCAAATGGTCGGTATTAAAATGACATAATTATCTAAAAAAAAACCAAAATACAAAAGTAAATGTGAAAATATTATATAAACAACCGAACAATTCAATCCGAACAAAATTTTTTGAAGAATTTTCAGGGTACGATCTCAACGGGTCGATATACATAGAATCCATCCGATATATAATACGTGGAATTGATTAAAAAAAAAACCAAAACTATATATATGTATGTATACATATAAAATTTTGTCCCTTTATCACCGACGTCACCTACGATAGACAGGGTTATTGTGCGGGGTATATAATACCCGTTTCCGACGTACGCGGTTCGACACGTGTCGGCGGTCGAGACCGCAGCATCCATACGTTTCGCGAACTGGGGACTTTGTCAGTTGTATGTATATGTGTATCTGATTTCGGATGGTGTGTTGAGATTGTGATGATGACGATGGTGTGCTATGTTGATAATAATAATAACAATATATATATAATAATAGGTTACGGTGATTGTGTATTCGCGCTCGTTTCTCCCCTTACCGTACTGCTTGGTGCGAACTGGTACTGCAGGTGTGGTGGCTCCTTCTCCACGTTGAGATCGAGCAGCCAACCACACGTAATACAGGGTGTTGGGGTAGAGTCCGCTCAGCGAGTAGGTCTCCGATATGGGGATGCGCCTGGAACGATGGAAAAAGTTAAGGGTTGTCATGGGAGCGTAAAATACAAAAGGTATTGTAGCTGTATATGGAAAGCATTGGGTAGAAAGTGGTTTTTAGATAAAACTTCTGGGTTGCAGGAAGGAATGTTGTGGAACATGTGAAAGAAAAGTGTGATCAAAGTAACAGATTACCGTAAGCGAGTTGAAAGTTAGTTGGAGTAGTTAGGACTTGTGTTAAGATGGGAACGTATGTATACGGATGATGAAGTAATCAAGGAAGCTAGAGTAGGTTGGTTGGATAAAATAAAGAAAATATGGTTTTTAGATGAAACTGCTGACATGGAGGAAGGAGTGTTTTGGAATATGTCATAGATAAGTGTGATCAAAGCAGCAGATCTATAGTAACGAATGAAAAGTAAGTTGGAGTGGTTGGGACATGTAATGAGATAGGTTTGTCGAAGGGTGTTGAAGTAATCAAGAAAGCTAGAGCAGGTTGGGTGGATAAAATAAAGAAAATATGCTTTTTAAATCAAACTTCTGTGTTGAAGGAAGGAGTGTTATTGAATATGTGACAGAAAAATGGGATCAAAGTAACATATTTATCGGAAGCGAGTAATAAGTAAGATGGAGTAGTTGGGACATGTGATAAAATAGATACATACATATGCATGCATGTATAAGGATGTTGAAGTAATCAAAGGAGCAAGAGTAGATAAGTCGGATAAAATAAAGAAAATATGGTTTTTAGATGAAACTTCTGGGTTGGAGGAAGGGGTGTTATGGAATATGTCATAGATAAGTGTAATCAAAATAACATATCTATAGTAAGTGAATGAAAAGTAAGTTGGAGTGGTTGGGACAGGTAATGAGATAGGTTTGTAGAAGGGTGTTGAAATAATCAAGAAAGCTAGAGCAGGTTGGGTGGATAAAATAAAGAAAATATGCTTTTTAAATCAAACTTTTGTGTAGAAGGAAGGAGTGTTATTGAATATGTGACAGAAAAGTGTGATCAAAGTAACATACATATCTATCGGAAGCGAGTAATAAGTAAGATGGAGTAGTTGGGACATGTGATAAAATAGATACATACATATGCATGCATGTATGTATAAGGATGTTGAAGTAATCAAAGGAGCTAGAGTAGATAAGTCGGATAAAATAAAGAAAATATGGTTTTTAGATGAAACTTCTGGGTTGGAGGAAGGGGTGTTATGGAATATGTCATAGATAAGTGTAATCAAAATAACATATCTATAGTAAGTGAATGAAAAGTAAGTTGGAGTGGTTGGGACAGGTAATGAGATAGGTTTGTAGAAGGGTGTTGAAATAATCAAGAAAGCTAGAGTTGGTTTGTTGGTTGAAAAAAGAAAAAAGTAACGTTAATAATATACTTTGTCTATCTGCAGTTTTCAGAATAATGTTGAGTCTTACTTAATTATTATAAAAATAGTTGGTTACAGTTTAGAAGGTAGTCGAATTTCGTTCTGATGAAATAAACTGAATTTAAAATGTATGGTTATATCTAGACGATTGATTGAAATGTGTGTATGCTATGTTCTGTTTGAGCAACATCGAATTTGGTGTAAAATATTGTTGGTGTTTTAGAAGTACAAAACGGAGGTAAGCAATAAGTTTTACATATACTCTAAAAACATCTACATATATTAAACTTTCCATAAACCGACGCGAATAAAACATTACGTTTTAATGTGTCTCGTTTTTTACGTGGAATTTTTTTAGCGTCGGTTTGTGGAAGGTTATAAGGTAGTATTGGTATCATTCAATGAAACGAGTATTGATCAAGACGTACTACAACCGATTAAGTGTTACGCATCCCAGTTGATTACACAAAGTGCCTCAATGTTTTACAACATTCACTCTAGCTGGAAGTTGTAAGTACACAGTAGACTTGTAAAAGCTAATTCCCTTATTGCTATGAGAGAATTGAGGGAGCAAAAGCATCAAAAGCTCAACGAGATCGTTTGAAGTGAACCCAGCGATGTTTCTTACCTATGATGTTTCTCCTGGGCGTACGTATCGTTCCAATATAACTCATAGCTGACTATATTTTCTCCGGAGTGCGAGGGCTTACTCCATTGCAACGTCATGGAAGTTTCTCCAATATCGGTCGCTCTCAGATTTGAGGGTTGCGAAGGTACCCCTGAAATCGAAAATTAGCTTAACACGGCACTCAAGGAAATTGCGTTATACACATAAGACTAGATAAAATCTAATGAAGCTTACGAAGCACAAATACTAACCTTGCTGAGTCTTGACTTGTACAGGGCCTGATAGAGGGCCAGGTCCTACGGACGTGAAAGCTTGCACGCGTATCGTGTAAACTGTGTGGGGTGTTAATTCACTTATTGTCGTAAGTTGATTGTTATCCACCTGAGAGGGTACACAAGTTGTGTTTATATATTGTACAATTTTGGCTAGGGGTCGGAATTAGTAGTGTAAAATGAAAAATACCATTTGTGACTCCCAAGATTGCATTTGGAGCGAGGGACTCGTCGTGAAGTACACTTTATAGCCCTATAAAAATGAAAGATGGACGTTTTCAGTGAAATAAAAATGAGATGGAAATTACTCTGTAATTGTTACGTGCAAAATGAAAATGTATGAGAGTTAAATTTAGTTTACCGTAACCTGCCCATTAGGCAGTTCCGGCTCGTCCCATTGTATGACCATGGTGCTCGAGCTTAACGGTCGCACTTGCACGTTTCGCGGCGCAGTACCCGGTTCTGTGAATTAAATATTTAGTTTTAGTCGCAGGTAAATTTGAATTTAAATTGTTCGATATTCATGAGAGCAATCGAGGATCTCAGGGCTGAAACAATATTATACAATAAAATAAAAAATCCTAGCAAGTTTTGAGAGAGAAAGCATACAAACGAAGGTAATCAGTCAATGTTGACCGTCAACGGGCATAATACTAGTACTAGAATGTTTGCCCACTTTCTGTGACAAATCACACAATCTTTAACCACTGTAAAAGCGCAGACACATATAAAGGTACGCGACACGTGTTTTTTTTTTAGATAGTTAAAAAATCTGCACATCTGATCTATGTTTTTGTGATATTTAATCCTTGCTTTGACATATTTGAAAAACTACATACACGTGCGACCTCCCAAATATATGCACCTAACCTTAATGTGAGACAAGTTTTTCACCACAGGAGGCCGAGAACGCACCCGTGCTGTACGATTTAGTCTGTTTGTGCCTTGAGGTGGGTAGAAAATTAGGCCACTCTCAAGAAAATGACAGACGAAAGTGACTCAGTTGAGCATATATGTTTGTATATACCAACTAGTAACCAGGTGCACTTTGACTATAAAAAACTGCGCACTTTCGTTGTGTCTGTACAATCAATCATGGTGATATCAATTGACAGATTGCGCATGCGCATTGTAGGCGTAAAGTCCGTACAGTGTGACAAAATAAATTTTAAAATATGAATATACATACATATACATATAGATAGCGTTCGACTTATTGAGATTGAAAATATTGTTTTTTTTTTTAATATTATTTTTTTTTAATATCCATAACATCCTCTCATTAATCAATTTGAGTAAATACAGTATTTTTATCTCAAGATGGCCTATTTTACCTAACTATTTGCATTATTGAAATTCTTCATCAATGTATCCGGTGATTTTTTTAGTTATAATGAATACAGATTAAAAATATATGTATGAATATCTTCTTATTAATGTCTTTTCATTAATAGCTAATGTGATGGACGGATTCTTTTCTTCAATAGGATTGCTCACACGAGTGTTTCCTATGGTTCTATATTAGTTTTCTGTGTGCGGAATCTTCGTGTGGGTAATATTCTTGTGAGGAATAATCAAAAAACCGGTTAACGAACGCCTTTCTGAGCTTTCTTGCTTTCTCCTAGATACTTTTCGGTACCATTTGAGCATTTTGTTTATCTATCAATTAGTTCAGCTATAATTCGATTTAATTCCAATGTTCTTTAAGTTTGTGTATTAAGTTGGAACTAAATTTAAAACACATTCTTACATTCAAAATCCAAGTTTCATATCCATATATCAATACTAAGGAAACGTAATGATCAATAGATATTATCCATAAAAATACATCCATCATATTATCTTTCATTAGAATGGCAAAATATGTAAGTGTTATTATAATAATTCAATTTTCATATTATTGGTTACTTAATGTACATATATTATATGTAAATAACATTAAGATTTGAATTTATTTAAATAAATCAACCCAACCGTTAAGCAATGTATCATTAGTTTTATACACACGTAATAATTTATATACGTACATTAATATGTATTTGAAATTTATTACAATCGTAACTATACATACAATCTCATATCGCTATATCTATAGTCGATTTCCATTAATGTTCCCCGTTAATCTCATGCATACAAATCAGATACCTAATGCGAATATTAATTTTGAGAGGAGTTCAGGCTTTGTATACGATCGAGAAAAATTGTTATGCTACGCTATATGTATATATAATATTATATATAAGTAATAAAATTTATGTTAGAGAAATAAAATAAACAGAACAAAGGAAAGTTACGTTGTAAAAGGTACAATGGGTTAAATCAATCGGAAAAAGAGTTAAAGCATTACTTTTATAAGGATTTTTTCTTCTTTTTTTTTGAGGGAAAAAGTCCACACTTAATCAGCGAAAGAAAAATAACGTTCGCCAAATTTCAATGGAGCGCAATTTATAAGTCTTTTCAAAAACAATTGAAAATAATCATACGTTTATTTTCCTTTGTACGGGAATGTGTAGTTTGTAAATTGATTTCAAATTGAAAGATTGTTGTTTCGCGAAAATTTCACACAAAAACACGAACACTCACAAATAATAACCAAAATTTTGACTTACTGGCACCTCCAAAAATGGAATCCCCTGTAGTCGGAGAAGGGAAAAATGGAAGAAAAAAATTGATTAGAAGTTATACTGGAAGACAGCACAGTAGAGTAAATATTTCAACTATTTTATATATTATATGTATATCATTTCATATTGTAATTGTATAAGCCTTATAATATAACTAAGAAAATAAATGAAACTACTAGAGAAAAACGTTTGAAATTACGTTAGTAAAAGTGCACATCAAAAATAATCAAATTAAACTACAGAAAAGTTTGTATACGTTTGTAAAGATGATTATAAATCATAATAAAGTGTTATTTTTTTAAATAATAAATTAATTACATATGATAGATGAGTGTGTGAAGATGATGTTGTTTTTTTTTTAATATGTACATTAAGTATTTACAAGTTGATACATAATAGTAATATAAAAATCAACGAAATAAACACAAAATATATGAGTGCCATAAACATAAAAATAACATGTCAAACTGCCATATCACAAAACAAATTATAAAACTTACATCAAGCGTAGGGACGATGGCGACAGCCCGTGATAAACAATCAATCACGCGATCGAATGCATGGAAAATAATAGTGAAAATAAAACGTTAACGAATCCATCTCAAAAACACACGAAAACAAAAAACGGACGAAGACACAAAAAATAAACATATAAATATATATCCACACATAAGCCGATGAAGCGAACAATACAAGCGATGCTCGTTCAACATTCCTGTCTTATAGAGAAAAAGTATAACAATAACAATAAAACAAAATTATCCAACTGAAAACATCGTCGAGATATCGTGCTTCAGCACTCGATGCGTTGCAAATGCTAATGTTTTTTTTTTAATTTTTTTTTTTGTGAAGAACGTTATGCCAGAGACCGACGGTTACATTTCGCAAATTCGCAGCATTGAATGGACGAATCGAATTCAC
The DNA here is from genome assembly GCF_051622035.1 of Arctopsyche grandis. NCBI lineage: Eukaryota > Metazoa > Arthropoda > Insecta > Trichoptera > Hydropsychidae > Arctopsyche > Arctopsyche grandis. The sequence goes on from NC_135365.1 coordinate 3,873,967, forward strand.
TCATCTATAGATCTTCGAATACTCAAAAATCAAAATGAATCAAAATCATCTGAAATTAAAATACATTTTAAGTATTTCTTTTAAGAGTATTGGGTATGTGTCTGTACAGGATGATATCCGGACTATATGAACTTAGATCATGGGACTTTCGCCGACGCAATTTTGATACAAGTAGCATATATTTGATACAACGATACTAATATTATATATTTTGTGATGAGATATACTCAGAATGATTCAAATATTAGCTTCAAATTAAGACAGAAAGGGTGTAAGAAAGTATGAAGGGCGATTTATTATAATGATTTTTCAAGCCAAAAGATATTTGTATCATATCTAGCGATTTAATAAGCAAGCATTTATTCATGTTCGGTAAGGTTAGATTCTAAACAAAAATAGATTTTTTTTGTAACATGAGAGATCATTTCAAAGAATCAATAAAATTGAATTTTAAATCTCCCAATATGAAGTGAATTACCATAGATTTGAATCGCCTTTCTGTCAGAAAAAAAGACAGATTACAATAACGAATAAAAAACTAGATTTTAAATTCACCAAATAATTCAAGAGTGTGACGAAAGGTTATGACCCTAATAAAGCTAACGTGATTGATTATTAATGTATTATATATAAATCTAATATTATAATATTATGAAATGAAATATAGTAATATATTATCTAATTTTATCATTTTGGGAGATAATTGTCTGGCCGATTTGTTACACTCGTAGACTTTTAGTATATAAAAAATATTTTGAGTCTTTGAAAGGCCTGCTACCTATTATGTCTACGAGTAATAAGTTGTGTAACGAATCGGCAAGAAAATTCTTTCCCAAAATGGTAAAATTAGTTAATATATAACTATATTTCATTTCATTTTTTTTTAATCTCGATTGCCATTGGTTGTACACCTTAACTAACCAATAGGATTTGCGTATTTTTATCCTCATGGCAAAAAGCCGTGACATGAAATATATACTACTGTTCAGTTGTAAGTATCAAATTTTTTTGGTATAATATAAACAATTGTTTATATACATATATTTTTTCCCAATGAAATGGAATTTAATATATATTATGCAAGTTTAAATACATAAAAATTAAGTGTTAAATGTATATATGTATGATAGAAAATGCATAGATAGCATAGGATAAACATACATGTACAAATATTAAAATATATAAAAAAGCGTTGAATTTTGAATGTCGATTTTGGTGAAATGTTGAAATAAAATATTATATGAAATTTAAATATCGACGATATAAGTCTGTCGGCGAAAAGTCCCAGACCCGTGCAAATTGAGTGCGTTCTCTTATATTGAATTCAAAGTGTCGATGGTGAAATATTATCATATAATTCGAATGTCTTCGAAAGTGTATGAATAATTCAAAAGGGGTTTGAGAAACAACATCCATCCGCTCGAAGAAATTAGCTTGTTGAAGGGTATTAATGTAACTGTCCATGTGTATTATCATGTAAGAGTATTATGACATTGCGTATTTATTAAATGTTCCCATGCATAAATTGATACATACATATGTACATACGTACATATGTATTGTATTATATTAAATTTGTAATTCATCGAGTGTTGCAAGTAAGTATGAAATAAGTATATTGATGCAAAATGTGTTTGTGAAAAGCGTGTCATACAAATCGGTCCGATACGAAACATACATTTATATTATAATATAATATCTGATGCGAAGCAACAAAATTTTGAACAATCGATATCACATCATCCGAATCATGCATATCGAAAATTCGTTCATACAAGGAGCCAATTTCTTTAAAATTTGTAATTTATACAGCTTTATTAGTATGTCAAAAAATAAGCAGCCATTTTCATTTTGAAAGCAATGCATTTCTTATTTGATTATTTAATAATATATAAACACGAAATCCATGTCATTTCAATTTTTTTTTGGTATCAATAAAAGCATACATACACAATATCCAAATAACAATCCAAAAATTATCAATAATAATAATCAAACAATTTATATTCATATGTACAATGTGAGTGATGATTTAATGTATTGATGATATGAGGGGAAATATGTATTTTCAATTTAATTAAATATTTATAAGACCTCTCTTCATGTTCTGAAAATAAATTATGTTAAATATAATATATAGATGCATATCTGAAAAAAAAGTACAAACATTTCTACTTGAGTATACAAACTGATATATCCGATTAATTACATTAATAATAGATATAGTAAAGAGATATTTACACGTTAGGATAGGTAATCAACTTTCAGTCGAAACATTCCAATATGTATCATTAATAATAATAATATGTAAGATGAAGCGGCAAATTTTTGTGATTTTTTTTTTAAATTTTCATGAAATATATTATATACAAGTGATATATGTATGTAGATATGTTAGTAGGAAAAGCGACATATGAAACAAAATATAAAATCAAAACAAAGCTAATGTAGAAGGGATGCATTACCTGTTTCACCGGTTGTTACGACAGCCGGTGCGCTCGGAGGACCTCGTCCAATGTTGTTCACAGCTATAACGAACAATTCGTATTCGGTATAGGGGGAGAGGTTTCTCACTGCGTAGTACATCGTGATGATTCCCGATATCTCACTGTAGGCCTGGGTAAGGTACGCAATTTTGGACGTTGAATTGAAAGTTGTATGAAAATCAAACGTTTAACACTGGAATAGTCGCATCGGTTGTTTTTTTGACTGATTAATTTTGGGAATTACAATATTTGATGGCGTTACAGTGTGTAATAGCGTTACAATGTGTAGTGGAAATACAATGTGAAATGACGTTACAGTGTGTAATGGCATCATAGTTTGTAAAGGCGTTACAATATGTAATGGCGACAAAGTGTGTATTGTAATTATGGTAAACAAAGCCGTTACAATGTGTAATAGAGTTATAGCGTGCAACGGCGTTAAGTGTGTAATACTAATGGCGTTGTAATGTGTATTGGAATTAATAGTGTGTAAAGAATTAACAATGTGTTATATCATTGAACTGTAATGGTGTTATAGTGTGTAATAGTGTTACATAAAATGTGTTATGGCATTATGGTGTGTAATTACAATTTGTAATTACACACCGTTACAATTTGCAATGGCGTTGTAGTGTGTATTGGCTTTATACCGTGTGAAAGCGTTACGATGTGTGATGGTGTTACAGTTTTTGGTGGTATTACAATGTGTAATGATGATATATGTACAAATTTGTGATGGCAATACAGTATTTAATAGTAGTAAAATGTGTAATGGCGTTATATTATAGTGTGTAATGGCATTACAGTTTGTAATGGAATTATATTGTGTAAAGGTGCAACGATTTGTGATAGCGTTACCGTTGGTAACGGTATTTAATGTGTATTGGCATTATAGTGTGTAAATGCGTTACAATATGTGATAGCGTTAGTTTGTTTGTAACGGTATTATAGTGTGTAATAGCCTTACAATGTGCAATGGCATTGTAATGTGTGATGGCGTTATAATGTGTAATAGCTTTGATTTGTAACTGTGTCATAGTGTGTGATGGTATTATGGTAATTAAAAGCGTTACAATGTGCAATTGCGTTGTAATTGCATTATAATGTACATATATTGACTTTAAAGTGTATAAGAGCGTTAAAATGTGTAATACCGTTGATTTTTAACGGTGTTAAAGTGTGTAATGTGGATATATATACATATGTATGTATGATGGCACTGAAGTATGTAATAGCATACTTCAATGCCATGGAATTATATTGTGTAAAGGCGTAACGATGTGTGATAGCGTTACAGTTTTTGGTGGTATTACAATGTGTAATGGTGATATATGTATGTATAAAGGTGTGATGGCAATACAGTGTGTAATAGTAGTAAAATGTGTAATGAAATTATAGTACATATTATTATTACAGTTAACCATTATACATACACTAAACAGTTTATAACGATGTTTAGTGTATAATGATGCTATAATGTGTGATGGTATTATAGTATGTAATAGCGTTCTAGTTTGATCGATGTAGCGTTTCAGCTAGTTACTGTGTTATAATGTGTAAATATGATAATTTTTGAACAACATTGCAAAGTTAGTGTGTAATTGCTAGTGTAATATCGAATGATGCACTTTTGATGATTTATCTTAAAATATGTATGTATGTATGTAGATGTTTGATAAAATAAGTGATTTTATGTCAATTATGTAGGTTCCGTTGGTATTTCTGCTGGGAATCGTCTGATATTACTTCTAGTAATTGCATTTCTATGTCAAAGTGTATTACATTTGGTAACTGAATTACCATTTGTAATATGTAGTTATGATGTTCATGGTACATGGTACAAAAAGTACGGATTCAACTTACATAAGTTCATATGTAAATATACTACAGGTACACTGCAAAAGTATTACATACGGTTTGTAATAATGATACAACATATTTTAATCGGAAATTAAAATATATTGTATCACCATTTAAATGTGTATTTAATTTTTAATTTCTACGAGAGTAAGAAGGTGCTTAAGTCAGTGACTGTATTTGATGTAAATATTTGTTAGTGTTGAATTAAAACAAGTATGCCTCTAGGATTTATATTGTTATCTCATTATCAAACTTTCACGACTCAATATCGAATTGAATATTGCAAACATAATCGAAATGATCAATAATGCAACTACTCCAGCATTAATACGGTCTGAGTGGGCACTCACCTGATTTGCGTATTTGGGTTTGAATTGTATAACGTAATATTGAGGATCTTCAGGACCGTTGAAGGACCACGTGAGACGAACAGATGTTGCTGTGATCTCAGATGCTCTCACATTGGTCGGTGGACCGGGTAAAGCTAAAACCAAAATCAATAATCACTCAAAAACAAATCCTTTAAGGTGGAACGATGAAACTGAAAGATTCTCACATTGAACTTTAACTATGGAAGTCTGTTCGATTACACCCAGAGCACTCAAGGCAACACAAGTATAATTCGCAGACTCTCTTATATCAGTCAATTCTAGCACATTCCTTCCGATGGGCAGCTTATCTTCTGGAGTCAAGTCTTGAGCCAAACCTGAAATCAATCGTGTTGAAGTGACAGTGTTAAGTTATGTGTTCCGAAAAATAAACTTGTTGGAAAATCATACCTTTTCTCCATTTGACGTGAGGCATAGGAGAGCCGACTGCGACGCATTGCAGAGTCAAGTTGCCACCTAGCATGACTTCATTCATTGCAGGCGGTGGTATGGAAAATTGAGGAGAAACTCGTCGAACTGTGGATGTGAAAATGTACGAGAATATTAGGTAAAGTTTAGTGCGACGAACAAATTTCCAACGTTCAGGTTTTGACGGAGAAGTAATTAGGAACTGACTAAAAAGTTTGGTATGACCTTTTAAAGTGGTCACTCGATGCAGTTGAAGCGATTATGAATGAAATTATGTAGTTAGGTTGGAAAATGTTATTCATTTAAATACATATAATACTTGTATTTAAATATAATAAGCTTCAAATTGGAAATAGTTGTATAGAGTCTGCTAGTGACAAAAATGTCTGATGCATTTAAAAGAAAATTGTTTATGGACCAATGGTAGTTATACACAATTGTGGCCAAGATTTAGAAAAAATGCAAAAAATACAGAATAAAGCTATGAGAGGTATTTTGAATGTGAGTAGATTTAAGAGTATTGGAAGTATGCTAGATGAATTGGGATGGATGAGTATTAGAATTAGTCTAAAAATTAGTACATTGTCTTTTGTTTATAAGTTAGATCATAATTTATTGCCTAAGTACTTTGATGATTATATAATAAGGAATAGAGATAAACATAGTTTTTATACTAGAAATAAGGACAAACTAGTTGTAAGTAGAGTAAGAAAAAATAAGACAGCTGGGGGTGTTTTTCACAGGGGTGTGCTCATGTATAATGCCCTCCCCCTGAGTGCATCAGGTCTGCTAATACCATGGATGCATTCTTTCGAGGTGCGAAGAGACACCTCTGTTAGGGACAGTATATATAAGTTAATTATAAATTTTAGATTTAAGTAATTAAGATGTATTATTAAATTAGCTTGATAGCTAAGATACTATATAAATAAATAAATTACATATGTATATCGGTTATACATATAATAGTATATGGTCTCGGGAAATTAACATATGTACATATAAAGGTTGGTTTTTTAGAGGTATAGAACTTTAAAATAAAATAAAAATCATGTTAATGGCCATGGTATTGTCTTTATTGGAATATTAAGGTTATGCCATTAGGGATTAAATATGATATCGGGCTATTATATGGTTGTCGGGGCTGATTAAAATAAAGCGAAATCTGGAAGTCCAATTTTCAAGCAGCTGGGGCTATATATCGGCAATAACGCGGCAAAGGCTTCCAAGTCGTCCATCGCCTCGGGTTTATATATATATAAGGACTTCACATATACCCACAGAAAATAATTCAAAGGGGTTAAATCACAAGATCTTGGAGGCTTAATTACGACCGTAAAATGGACCTATCGCAAGGTAAGTTTCGCGAACTGAACCACGATTTTCGAAATAAATTTGAGTAATTTTCAAGCGTAAGTCTAATCATGGTGAAATGGCAAAATAAACTGAGCACAAATCAGCTGCCAGCTGTCAAATTGGCTGTCGCTTTAAAACGTGCTGACGATTCGAAAAACAAATAAACATCGTTTACAAAAAGTCGCTTTAATTTTGGTACTGGTAGTGAAGTTTTTGCAAAGGTGAGTTCAAAAATTAAGAAAAAAATTGTAGTTTGTAATCCAAGTTAGAGTACCACAAGATACCAAATTTAAAGTAAAAATCTATGGTTGTGCGTAGCGGTTTTAAAAGGTTTACATACACTATATGTTTCAAAATCCAGGGCTTCGAGCCATTCCGAAGCTTTATTCATCTATTGAGAAATAAATAAAGAAAAAAGCGTCAACAAAAGAAAACAGGTATTTAAATCGTTTAAATATAGATTTTATCCAAGATTTATTTTGTTGATGAGTTATATTATATGTATGTACATATGTACATATATAGATGATGGGCCTATTCAAGAATCGAGTTATACAAAGCAGGATGGAGTATCGTATTGAAAGTTCACAAGGAAAATAAGAAGTTTAAACGTTTGATCGTAGCATAATATATGGCAAACATTTTCCTATGTAGATATTGAATGTGTGCCAAATGCGCAAAGATGATGGCAAAGCGACTCGGAAGCAATAAATCACGTAGCGAAAAATTTCTCAAAAGTTAATGTACAAAAAACATGGCTACTACATCCAACATCGGACACATTAGAGCTTTCTGTGTCAGCTCAAGGACGGAAAAGCGCCGAAACCAATTTTCCGGGACGGAGGCAGAAGTTAATGGAAAGCGACGATATTAAAAATGACACATATACATACACACACAGTTGAACTGTTTTTCCCTGCATTATAATGCGATATTAACGCGAAAGTCATCCACAAGAGTTTGCAGTTTAATATAAATAATAGATGTCTGTTCAATTAGGCTAATAAGCGAACGTTTTGGCGTTTCCATTTAAATAATGGAATATGCATTACGCGGACTTTGCGTCTCGCACCGAGAGAACGGTTTTAAAAGGTTTATATTTTCAGTTAAGACGTATTCGGTCTGTTTGAAAAAGGACAATCGTTTAGGAAACTTCAAGCCGGAGAAAAATGAGACCGGGGGGAAAAAAAGGAAGGGAAAGTGAGATCCACCCGAAAAAAGTACATTTAGATGGTTAAAGCTTATTGTATTATAAAAAGTAAGATTTATTGCACATTTAAATTTTCTTTTTATTTAAACAAGCGGCGGAATCCATATAATAGGTTTCGAGGAAGAGACGTTTCGCTTCGGAGTCCTCGAATAGTTTTGCGTTTAATTTAATTAAAATTTTAAGAAGTTTCACTTGTGATTGTATGTATAGTTCAGTGCTATTTAAACTTAAGCTGAAATTTCAATTGTTTAATATTTTGAAAGCTTTTTAATTGTTAACTAACATTACGCAATAATTTAATGCTATTGAGTTGAAAAGCAGGTCAAAATGCTTTTGATTATAATTTTAAAAGTTTTGTATTCAATAAAATGTACAATAAAACATTTTCTTAACATAAATTAAATCCGAAAAAATATTTTAAGGGGCTAACTCTGGTGCGATTATATTTTATTTTAATTAACATACATATGTATGCCACAGTGTCTTCACAGGTTACGCGAATATGACACTGTGGATAGATAATATATGTATTTTTAATTTATTTAATTAATTATGTACACTCGTCTTACATGCGAGTGTATTATACAGATCAAGAAACACACCAAACTACATATCAATACATAATTATTATGTATTTTTACATTACACATGACATCTATGGTCAAACAAGTGCATTGAAAGCATTTTTATATATGTATATGTACATAATAAGATCAATAAGCATTTATACAATACGAATTTTTATACGATAATCATCCACGGAGACTTACTTCTATGGAGAAATATTTGCAGCATTATTTTATACATACTGGAGAACCTTGAGACGTTGAATAAATAGTAAGATATGTGAGAGAAATGGGGAGGAAATGCCAATTTTACAGGAACTGTTTCAATGAAATTCAGAAAAAATGGCAAATTCTGATAAGAAACGATTGACCTCGAGTCACAAACCAAGGTCTAGGCAGCAGCGGGACTCTAGTGGGAAATGAACCCGTGATACTCTGCTCGAAAGCATAATATGCTAACCACCATTTTATATAATCATACATACATATATATATATATATATATATATATATATATATATATATATATATATATATATATATATATGTATGTAAGATATATGTATAAAAAAAACATTTCATTTTATTTAGCAAACATTTTATTTACCCAAAATATATAAAGAAACGAATAAAGAAGAAAATAAAAAGAAGTAAAAACTATAAATTACAATTAATTAGATTAATAGGTTCAAAACTTTCACTCGCACAAGCAAAGCCTAGTAATTCATCTAAAATATATATTGTATATTTTTATGAAACCTCTAAAGAAATTCGATGGTTAAAATGAGGACTCAAAGTCATTGCGGAACTATCGGCTAAGTAGTAAAAACTCGCATAATGAAATGTAGGTATTTTGGTAGAATTTGACTCGTCAGGATTATTCTTAGTATTTAATGGAAAATGGGGGAAAACCGACGATTAAAAATTACCATAAAAACCATCGAGGCAAACCCTTAGCTGACACAAACGAAAATTGTCTCAATTTGAATGGATAAATACCGCAACTTTTGGGAACATACTTTTGAAAATTAACGTTCCTATGTCGCGAAAGAATTTCGGGTACTATGCTTTGAATGCGAACAAAGTTTGGAAATTCATTAAGCGCACGACACATTATTAGTCTATCGTGTGCCAAAAACGACGTGATATATCTCAAAATCTCATAATATACATATATTTATTCCAAAATAAACAATGTATGCAACGAACAAAAAAATGTGCGGGATGGATGGATGATAGTTGTGCAAATTTGTGATGACGATTTTGGCGCCCCCAGATTTTGAAGCCCGAGGTCATCGCTCTCTTCACACGGATCTGTGTATCCGATAAAGTAATTGCAGGTCATACAGTGAATTGTCGCCAATGTGAACCGTTTCTACAGTGAAAAGGTCATAGGGTGAAATGTTCACGGCGAAAAGGTCCGGGATACAAATATATACATCGGGAAATTTTTCGGTCTATCGGAACGCATATGTCATAACTAGTCACCGGAGGCTGAGGGGGCCGTGTATTGTTCAAAGGTTGAAAATGCATTGTTAAAGGTTTGCCGAACAATGGATAGCACTGTGACTATCCTACCTCTAGTCATAACAACCCTACCCTATGCCAAATTTTACAGTTAACCAGCAGCGTGGTCTAGCGTTGAGTGTTGTGTCACGGGTTCGATTTCCACTAGTCTCGTTGTTGGCCAGACTTTGGTTTGTCGAGGTCAATCGTTTCTTACCAGAGTTTGCCAATTTTTCTGATTTTCATTGTAAAATTGGCTTTTCCTCTCCAATTTTCTATTGCAAACCTTGAGTTATCTCAGGTTTCGCCAGATTTCTCTCCATAGATGTCTCTGTGGATGTTTATTGAATATAAAAATTCGTATTGTTACATGAAAAATGCTATTGATCGTATTGTATACGATGTTTGTAATGTCTGACCATAGATGTCAGGTATTGTTTCGAGGTATGTAATAATTAAGTATTTAATATATGTATATATAATTTCTTGAGTCTTAATGTGTTAATCACACTCGCCGCTTTGGAGCAATCTGTTATGCGAGTGTGCATGATTAATTGAATAAAAAAAAACAAGAAAAATCCTCGATGCCTTGGACGCATCTGTTTGTGCTTTAATACAAAGTGTCCATCACTGCGCACTCAATCAACTCCCCCCGTTGACTTCACAGCAGGATTCTTCGACGGCATTCAGGCGTCCAGTTTATCTGTTTGTGCATATCTTAAGTAATGTCACACAATAACGGCGTCTCCAAAATGAAGTGTAAACTTTATTAACAAACACATAGCAATTGTATTGGAAAATAAACGATATGTTCGGAGTACAACATGTCACGGTTCCGGCTCGGAAACGAGGCCTAGGGCACGCACAAAGTGATGAAGGACGATAAGGGTTGATAGAGCGCGCCAAAGGGAAATTCAAGCATCGAATGGGTTTTGTGATTCGGCAAGGCGCGATTCAAAAGGCTATTGTTTGCGAGGCAGTGTCGTCGAAATCAATATGTATAATTGTTGGGTGGCCGTCGAGGGGGTGAGCAGGCGGTCGCCCCAGGGCGCACTCGAGCTGCAGGCCAGTGTCAACAGCGGCCGGAGTGTATTCACGACTATCTGTAAGATTAGCGACTAATTAATGTCGTCCCGTCATGGCAAATACGATAATACTCGAGTAATTTGCATAGTTGAGCAGGTGGGGTTGAGACACCTGGCGAGGACGCGTTCGTCGAAAGGATTACACGTCCTTCGCGATTCCCCTTCATTGTCTATTGAAATGTTCGCTTTGAATAATCATCTACCGGTTTTCAATCATTTTGCGTACATTAGCTATGAATGGTTTCACCCACCCGGCGTTGCTCGGGCGGATGAAAGTTTTTGTGGAGCACTTTGAGTCCGAGTTCGAACTCTTGTCAAGAGCAGTCTCATATTATGTTAAGTACAATTTGATTAAATACTTTCCATTTAATCGATAATACAATCTAATAACCTGCTTTGGTTTGATTTAAAACATTGCAGAAATTGATAATTGGCATTTTTCTATTCCTGTTACACACGCATATATAGATATGAATCCTGATTTAGGGAATTAAGCAATATGAGCGTTCAATACCATTCTAGGTCTACATAATGGAGCATATTGTAGACTTGACAGCCACTCTACGATACTTTCGATTATATTTGATCAATACAAACATACATAAATATATTATTCAGGGCATAACTGAAAGTAGTACGCATATCACAAACCCTACTTTTTATTTTGTGTATGAATTAGGCATTTTACAAGACGTAGGGAAGGTGAGGCGCGTTATTGAGCCGTTGGCGGTCAAGCCCAATATCAAAATACAGGGAGGTAGGGAAAGAAAACGAGAAATGCCAGGACAAGTCGCGAGGGGGTCAAACGAAAAGTTTCGATCGGCAATCGATGATTGGTGAGGGGGGCGGCAATGTAAGGCTGTTGACACGGGCGGCACTGGCGACTGTTGACTCTCTATGAGGAAGGGGAGAATGCTAACGAGCCCTTTCTGTCCCTCATACCTTACCATATAACTCCCACCCACCCGATCATTGTTATTTGATTAGTTCGACCAACGGCAATAACTTATTGATGGATTAGCTGGACACGACCCGACAAATAAGCGCAAAAAATAAGCGCCCTTCAACCTACCCCCTTTTCCACCTCCCGTGCCAATACTCTGTAATATTGGCGTTTTTGTTAGAGCAGATTCGAAATATATTTCATTTTGATGCGAGGATCGAGTGGGGATTAGTTTTCGACCCAGGGCTGCTTCTATTGTATAGGAACAATTTTATAATATTAAATCAGTTATTGTTGTTTATACATTTTGTCAATTTTTTTCATGTAAAAATAGTATAATGATTTTGTCAAAATTTATTTATACCATTTCTAGTCTAAAATTTTCAGTAAAATGGGTCCTTGAGAGGATTTAATAATAACCCTTTTAATGCTGACCAACGCCGATCGGAGTTTTGTCAACAAGTCCATGGGTCTGAAAAACGCCGATAGGCGTTGTATTTTGAGCATGTACAAAGTAAACAAGAATACTACCCACAAAGCCTTTCCAGGTAGCATTGAAAAAAAAATGCATTGAACATGGGTGGTGTAATCCGTGTCATTAATTTGTCAACGTTTATAAAGACTGGTTTACACCGGAATTTCTGAATTTATAACTATAGCAGAATTTCCAGATGAAAATCTCTAACTCTAAGTATTTTAGATTGTGGTTTGGCATTTAGATTGTGAGCAATTACATTTTAACAACAATGAAGAAGATGCAACTAGTTTTGGAAAAATATATTCAATAATAGACTTCTTTTGATTATTTTATATTGTTGCAAGATATATTAGAGAGTCTAAATACACCTTTACAAAACTCGAAATCTGCGGCGGTAGTTATCTGGGGTTTGTTTGGATTAGCTACAATATTTTTACCGGCTTTCTATTGGATTTCTAAATAATTCTAGTTGGAAATGTTGGCGAAATTTTCAGCGTGGCGGGTTTTCAACAGAAAAGACGTCAGCACTCAAAGGGTTTAGGAGGTTAAATTAACGTAGGAACTTAACGACCTGCACCCTGCATCCTAACAAGTATGGACGAAAACACACTGTATCGTACACATCCTCGTGGCTTCCAGCTGGGAAGGGCTGTTATAATGTTATACATTGTTAACCAGCAGCATAGATCAGTGGTTAAATGTAATCCTTTCAATTGTGTGGCCACCGGTTCAATCCCTGTCTTTGTGCTGCGGGTCAGACTTTGGATATGTGACTCCAAGGTCCACCGTTTCTTATAAGACTTAATCAATTTATCTGATTTCATTGAAACGGTTCCAAGAAATTGGAAACCCTGTTTGTTTTCTCGCAAAATACGAGTTTTAAATGCGAGTTTAAATACGATTTATAAAATGCTGAAAATTCGTACATAGATGTCTCTACGATTGTTAATCGATATTTGTAATTGGCCTTGAATAACACTTTTTTGATAATTTTATATATATGTACATACATACATACATACATATGTACATATGTATAGTGGTCATGTAAAATAAAAATAAATAGGTGCATACTAGTATAAATAAATAAATAAATGTTACAAGCTTCAGTTATGATTTTTTCCAAATGTACATATATAATGTACATAAGTATAATTAATCGCGGTCGTCGTCGTAATGATGTGTTTATTCTTATTAAAAAAGTAATTTTATAAACTGATTATGAATGAAAAATTAGTTAGGAATATGTTTTTCCAGATTTTTTAGGCATAGACCAAATAAAACAACGTTAAAATGCGAATAAATATAAATCGCTTCAGGTTGCTGTACACAAAACTTTGTGCGAACGGAAAACTTTTGAAAACCTCAAATAAATATTCCGGACTGGAGCTTTTAATGAAATCCAATCGAAAGTTCAGGTTCGCTAAATTTCTAAATAATATTTATAGCTCAAATTTCACATCTCATAAAATCTCAATTACATTCAAAAGTCCTTTTAACAAAATCAACAAGGCCAAAAGAACAATATATGTACATATGTATCTCAACAAACACATTTTGATTTTATACTTCGAAGCAATACAATTAATTTTCTTTATATTTTTTTTAAATAATGTTTAATGCCTACTCAATTCAGAGCAAATCAGATTTCATTATGTCAAATAATTGTATAAACACTTTATTTCTTCACGCAGTGAAGTTTTTTTGGGATTTTTTTTTTCTCCAGCGGTTTCCCATTTGCCTTCTGAAGGTTTCGAATATGTAAAGAATCCTTTCAATAATTATTGTCAAATCAAAATTTACGAATATAGATTTGTCTATAAATGTTTTAACTATAGCCGGCATTGTCAATCAAATCAACTAGCTGGCATTGTACGGAAAAGCCAGGCATTTCCGGCCTTTGTTTGGCACATGAATCGGTTTCATATATTATATACAATGTATATATAGGTACATATATAAAGTAATATTATATTACAATAGTGGTGCTACCCGGCTTCGCTCGGTAAATGGAAATGCAGTCTAGTACAAAGAAAGAATACCGTCAAACCTTTTATTTATTTTATTAAATTCATTTGAACCGAAAAAAAAACTATTTAACGACCCACCAATCACGAGCGTCTTTGACCAATACAGCCAATCAGAAACGACTTTGACGACAGCCAATCAGAAACGACTTTGACGACATCCAATCAGAAACGACTTTGACGACAGCCAATCAGAAACAAATTATAGACACCGTTTCGGTTTTATATATAAGATACAAATATTTTATATATGTACATATGTATAACATAATACAAAGGTTTTATACATATGTATATAAGATAAAAAAAAACACACATTCCCGGTATTGTTCGGGCCTTTTCGTATGAGGTTCTCACTGATCCCTTACAAAATCCACTAGGTTCTTAATTAGCATACTGGACGATAGTACATTTATTTGAGTTGAAAACTGTCACTTTGAATAACAGAAAAATACATTCGTTGGACGTTTTTTGTATGCGAGCCCTTCGATCCAGCGTTCCAAAAGTCATATAGAAGACAGAATGGCTCGGCGGTTGTTCTGATACTAAGCACCGAGAGGTCACCGGGTTGAAAAGAATTTATTTTTAGTATAATCTTTAATGCTGCTGGTCAGACTTGGATATTTGAGACTCCAAGTCGATCGTTTCCTATATGAATTTGCTAATTTATCTGGTTTCATTGTTGAAGCGGTTCTTAAATCAAATTGGGAAAAACCTACCCACTATGTCACCACTATTTGAATCTGATTTCAAAAATTTATTTTACATACATAGATGTCTCGCAAATTTTTTTTATATATAGTATTTGTATTATGCTTATACATATATCTGGTCACATTGACGCGTTAGAGTCAGAGAAATGGCTTTAGGTTTCGTATTGTTGTCAAGTGGCAGAGGTCTCTGGACATTTCATAATAATTTGTCCGGCAGTCGTATTTGATGCTTGGTACTCGACGTACATACATATGTTCGAGTGTTTGTTTATTTTACTCGCAAGATGGGCAAGTACATCGTTAAAAATTGCACAATGCATTCAAAAACACACAATGAACAACACGGGATACACTTTTATAAGTAAATTAATCATTTAAGTAACATATTATTCAATTAACATCGAAGTTTGGCAGATTTTAAGTGTCATGGCGACTGCATGCATTCTACATATAATTTCAGGGGTGGCACCAGAGAAATGTAAAAAATATTTTTAATTCTCTTGGTGGCACTGAATACTCAACTATATTAATAACCAATTATTTAAGTATAATTGATTATAAACTTTATTTAATTGATTTAAACTATCTATATTTACACGTTAATTTAAGAGTTCCCAAAGACAGACAGATGCAAAAAAGTGGATAAAAATAATCCGCAAATTGAGAAAAGAACAGATTGGCTACCAACGCCCAACACCACCATATGCTCAAATTGTAAATAAATTTATATCAAAATAAAACTTTTATTTCTTTAGTGAATATGTGATGACCCCGGTTATATTCCGTGCGTGTATCTGTAGTTATGGAAACGTTACGCGTATAATTGACACAGGAGATGTATTGGTAAAGGCGCTTCTATTATTATAACATTTCTCTGGTTAGAGTATTCTGTAATGTTACTATATCTAATATGTAAATAGCAATTGCCCTATGAGCAATATACACATGTAGGTACATACATATGTATTGCTAGACAAATTCGTGATCAAAATTTTGATTACTCGTTGCTAAAAATGACTTGTTTTATAATAAAGTGTACAATTGAATCAAAAACACGCTGAATGAGCTTTCGTTTCAAGGCAACGAATGATCGATATTTAGCTCGAACCGACATTTGCTGCACTGTAACATAACGGCCGCATTTGCACGTATTGAAATAATTTGTGAGTTATTAAAACACGACTATTTATCGCGAAATAACATCTCGGCGATATTTGGCTGGGAAAAAAATGAGAAAAAAAAGTATGCAGACCGTGCGATAAAAAGTCGATGGGGCCCAGGTTGCGTGCAGAGTAGATGTTTGGTTTTGAATGATGAAATTTTCAAAGTACCTACTTTCTTGCGAAGGAATGTGTGAAGGGAAAGGCGAAAAAAAATCGATCGTTTCAACCGAAATTGTTGAAGGTGTAGCCGAGAGCCGTAAGGTGACGTGTCTAACATTCAATTATGATAAAACGCGGGTAAGAAGTTTCCCAAGGCGCGTGCGTGTGTCGACGAACACCATGAGCGCACCGAAAAGCCATTCTTAAAGGAATTGGGTTAAAGGAGTAAACTGAGTTATGGGTATTGACGTCCCAGCCTAGGGCCCCGCTCCTATGTAGTTCCTATCAACTCCTAATTTGATTAAATCCAGAAACTGAAAACTGAAAACACGAAGCCGCAACTTTTTCACGAAAATTTCGCATTAATAACATTCATCATTGTCACTTCAAAAGGGACACGCGCACAATAAAAAACCTAGGGTAGATTAGTGAATAAAAATAAAAACAAACGATTTTAAATAAGAATTCTATCGAAAAAATAATAAACTGCTAATTGATCTTCTTCAAATTTATTGTTACGCTTATTAGTCGAGCAATATTATACATCGCATTCACCCCCCACTTAACCCACGATGGCCAATTACATTTCGTTTTAGTTTCGCATTGTTCGAGAAATACAACATTTTTCGTGCGTATAGTAGAATTTGACTTTTATTTTTTGTTTTTTTTTTTCGCATTTTGAAATATTTATATTAATAAAACTTTAATATAAAATACGTAAGTTGTTGATATTATTAATTTATTTATGGAATGCATATATATTTTATATTAATTGAGATTTATATTTTTTAGACGATGAAAGTAATTGTCAACGTCATGTTATGGACAGCAAAACTTACAGTAATATTATTAAAGACCTTGCATTGAATTATATTGTAATCATATTATATATGTACATAGTAAAATAAGAAATAATAAAAAAAAAATATATATATATTTCACGTCCTTTAATATAATCTCTAACGCTACATCGGATCGATTATAAGCATATATATAGGTATATTTCATAACTATATGTATATATTTCAAAACCAATTCCCTAAAAATATTAATATTCTTATCTACAGCGTGTTTATCGTATGCTTAACGGGGAGCTGAATGAGGTTAATCTATTCGGTATTTCCTTACATCAATTCAGGACTGCCATCAGTAGAGTCTTGATTGATTGATCCATTTCTATTTCTATTATGTATTCTTTATCCAATTATATTATATCATTTTATGTTTAACTATGCATTGTCCTATTTAGTCATATTTAATTTTTATTCTTTTCTTTTTCATTTGTTTGTCTATATGTACTAAATATATTATGTATTTGTAAAAATCTCTAATTGGATTCAGATATTATTTTGTTATATTTATTCTTTTTTTTATGAATTTCTACATCTGAGGCATGTTGATTTTTCAATAAATAAATAATTGAAATCGGTTCCAGAGAAAAATATATAAATTATTTTAATTTTCAAATTTATATTTATCATTATCCCCTTAATTTAGATTCATGATGAAGAAATTGTTAGATTAATACAAACTCCTCAAATGGGTATTGTGATATTATACATATTACGAATACAGTCAGTGCTTTGTACGAAAGCGTTCGCAGAAAAAGACAAAGTCCATTTCGAGGCAAAAAATAGTAATAGCAAAAATGAAAATTCAAAACGTCTGAACGTTTGGCGTCGAGTGGGTGGGCGGGTGGGTGGGTTGGGTAGAGGTGGGCATATTCAAGCGGTGACACCCGGTTGGCCCAAAGCAATATCAAGAGAAATGTGAGATTCAAAGAGTTAACTAAAAGGAATTCGCTTCGCAGAAATTGAAATCTCGAAAGAGCGAGAGAGACGGACATTTTGAATATTCCGCGATGATCCTTTTGGGATTCGGCATGAGGGGGAGTATTAAGTGACACGCTATCTTTCTTACCTTTGACGTATAAAGAAGTAGGCTTGGAGTATTCCGTGCCGATAGAGTTTTCAGCCACACACTCGTACTTCCCTTTGTCTTCCTCTTCGCTTTTGGTAATTTGTAGTGCTCCTGTGAAGTGAACGAAATACAACATTTTTATTCATATTTATAAAAGTTCTTACAAAGTACTAAATTGAGCCTATATGTTGGCTACAGTGGCAGTAGGAACAGTAGGGGAGTGTTAAGAAGGAAAGTGGATAAAATTAATTAATAGTATCAAACTTGTTTAACAACCAATTTAATAGGAAGAAAATAGATTTAACTTTATAAATATTCTTCGGCGTTGGCTAAGTGCTTTTCAAATAACTATAGACCGCTCTATTAGTGTTCAAAACAGCAAAAAAGCTTGGTTGACAATAGTATAATAATTGACAATAGTGAACCATTTTTTGTGCGAAAACATTGATCTTTGATTATAAGAATTAAAATATTTATTTTATAATGAAACACACATAAAAGTCTACCAACAAATCTCTTGCTACCAAACACAAGCGATTCGTGTATCGTAGGTGTTTCTCAGCAACGATCATTTTCACAAAACAATACTGACCACGCATTGATTGTTTTTTTTAAGGCATAAACAGATAAGCTGGACACTTCGACGAATTCCAGCTGTGAAGCTGGCATAGGGAGTCGAGAGAGTGCACTTGTACAAGCAAATATACAAAAATGTCTCACTAATATCCATCATGTCAAAAAGGTTGTCATCACGAAAATACAGCAAAAAACGCAGTGATTTCATTAATTTATTTATCGTGGAAGATGAAAGCTTTTTTGCATTCATAAAAATATTTAAACAAGGGTAAGAAAACATATTCTGATGATTACACGAAAATTCGCTCACATATGTTCCGTTCACCGACAGCTCGCTCACAGACGGCTCGTTCACGACAAATTACTCACGACCGTTGGTTTACAGACATCCCGATAACGGCTATTGGTTCGATAAGAGTATCTGTGAACGAACGGTCGTGAGCAAGTTGTCGGTGAACGGAAAGTTTGTGACACTTGTCGTGTCACTTATTCTGATATGCTAAGCGAAAGTGGGCGAAATTTTATAAACAAATGCATCGTTTACGTTACGTGCCGTGACACACCTCCTGTGAAATTTTGATCTACTGACACTAAAGAAGTTTACACTTCAAAAAAACTACGCACAATTTAAAACGCTCTTTGTTTCTGGAAATTTAATTATGACGGCATTATTAACTTTTTTATCCACAAATTGCATTGGAAATAGCTCATCATAAATGACTTTTTATGCACATAAACACAAATAAATAATTTTTTATAAGGATATTTATATGTATGTATATATAATATAATATATGGATTTAATATTCTAACTCTAGCAAGCTTCAGGGATTTATATTATGTATAGTAATAAAATCAAAAGATTCGCAAAATGGCACATCCAAGAGATTGCATCCAACATTTACTGAGAATTTATTATGACATTTTCCAGTGCCAACGAATCTTGTGCTGCCAGAAAGTTTGAATACGGTCCCACTTGAATTATTAAGTGTTGTTCATAATGAGAGAAACGATGCCTTCGGCGAATAAGTAGATTCGGAGGGAAAACAAAGACGGAACAAATTTGTGTCTGCGAATTTTCCGGAGAATGGCCTTCCCCTCGCACCGTCGGAAAAGCGAGCAGAACGGTTCGAGGGGAGGGACGTCGGCTACAATTCAATAAGGAGGAAATTAAAAAGATGACCTACGATAAAACTTTGTCTCCAAAGTTGACACAAAAATGTCTCACAAAAGCACTCGTAAAGATCGTACAACTTGTTCGGAAAGCAACTGCTGCACGGCAATGAATTTTCCATTAGGGCAACATATTACGCTGTTCACGTTGGAAAAGTTTGCCTTTTTGTTTTTATTTTGTCTTTTACAAAAACATATTAAAAAGTACAAACATTTTGCTTCGCAAGACGCCATTGTGACCGTTGTAAAGAGCAAGTGGCTCCTTGAATGCATTTCTTAGAAAATAAGTCGCTTGGGTCATAAAACTTAGACCGGACAAGCCGAAAGCTCATTCCTTGGAACAGAAGATTTATTGTATTTGAATTACCAAGAAAAGGTTAGTAATTAGATTTGGAGAAAATCTATGTATTTTACGTATAAAAATTTGTTTTAAAAATATGTTTGAGAAAAACATACACTCAAGTGAGAAAACTTTGCCAAAGAAAATTATATTTATGTAGTAAACAACTGTATCTTTGCGTGGAAAGGACTTATCAGAATATGTTTATCGAAAAACGGGCTACTTGGTTTATTTAAAACTTCAACTGAATCCACAAGAAAATACATAATTTTTTTTTGATTTTATCATAAAAATGTATAGCATACGAATAACCCAGAGAGGACTTTAGGAATGGAAATAAATGTGAAAACTCTTGAAAAAAACCCGAACTAAATCGAAAAACAAGATTACAAAAAAAAAGCAACAACATAAGAGCTTAATGATATTTCATTTGATTACTAAAGTTAAGGTTTATAGACATTTGATTATACAATACTATAAAAGTGAAATCTATTTATGCAAAATCTACATAAAACCGAACAACAGGTAACATCAAAGTTTTCAGGTAATTCTCAAGAAAGGTCAATGGCATACATATTTACAATATCCTAATCTTGTTCAACCGCGTAGAAGTTTGGGGATGCAACTTTTCGTAACACGATCAGCTGCATAAATTAAATTCAATCTACAGTGCATAAAGAAGTTTTAACTCGAAAAACGAAATCATGTTGTATATTCTAATAAGATGTATCAAATCACTACAAGTTGACATTTAAGACAATTTAATTTGACATTTTCAACAAAAAAAATTTTTTTCGGAATACTAGAAAATGAACTGGATTACTTATTTGTGTACAAAACTTCAAACTAGATTATTTACAGATGAATTTGAATCATAAGTAGAAGTGAATAAGTAAAAAAACCTGCTATATATGATCCAATTCTGATATTAGCTGTGTTAAATCGACACAAAAGGCGCTTTCGTGTATTTTTTTTTACATAATCCAATTTTCACAGCTTAAATGTTACTCAACGTGCACGGATGACATTTAAAAAATAAAATACAGGTCTTCATACAAATACAGGAAGCGAATGAAAAAGCGGGCGGTCGTAAAGGGCGATTTCCTCTAAATAAAACCGTGTCAAAAATTTAATATAAGATAACGTTCGCCGTGACAGGCCACCGGGAAATGAATGAAATTATAATTTTATTACGTGGTAAAACGAAGAAAAAGGTCTGGCGTAAAGGGCATCCGCAAAGCCTCCGGGAAAACTAGGCTAAGGGATATACATACATAGGTGTTTGCGTCACATGCTATTGGAAAAGTGTTCAGGCCATCGGCTATAGTACGGCCGGTATAGGTTGGCAAAGCCGCAGTCGGCTAATAATATCTGTCACATCCGTGGCTTCTAAAGAAACAATAAACCCACATTGTGTCGATACGCATACACACACAGGCCCGTCTCTACCTTAATGGGAAACTCAGGGGATGATAACAATGACATCGAAAACAGGTCACAATACACTGCTGCATGCGTTATGGAGATAAGTGGCATAGCCTAATTGAAAGCAACACAGTCTATACTATTATATGATGTGGATAGCAGGGGTAGTCTTGGTGAGGTCACCTTTCCATAATGTTCAGACATTTGTCATTCATTCGTCATGTTATGAAACATATTTATAATGAAACCATTTACAAGGTTTTCATTGACCCGATAAAATATGTAGTTTCACTGTATGTCTATGAGCGATAAACTTCAAAGGCAAATCGAGCAATATGTACATAGGACGCATTGATTTCATATCCGCTATTTCTTACAAGCTTTCTACTATCTTCACTCTGTTTATTCAGTGACATTTCTGCCCGTTATAAAATTGTGATCTGATTTTGAACCACTTCTACTCGTCAGGTTGCTTTGATATGTTACCGACATACGGGGATAAGCTAACATTTAAGTAAGCTAAGGAAGCTGGAGAAATTTAATCACTAACGGACTTACTTATCTTGTGTCAGATCTGAGCGATGACAGCTAGCTAATGACTAGCGATGACTTTTTCTTCTACCCTTTTGCAACTCATAAAAATGGTGGTAACGGTATTTTTTTCACTCATCTCATATAAACTTAATATGACAAGCTTTTATACTTTCTCATACTCTTTATTGACAATTATGATCGGAAAACATAATCTATTGTTATTAGGAAAATATGTAGATAAAGATAAAAGGTACGTAGTCTTTTTCATATATGTATTAACGTATTATTAAATTTAAAATGTAATCAGACTTTGGCTTTCTACTACTATTGGCTCATAATCATGTGAGACTTTCACAATATTTTTAATCAAAATTGTAGTAAAATCAACACATAAATCGCTTCAATTTGACAGAGCTTTTAATTTGGGATAAATAGTGAGATATAATTCAATATCAATTAGTAACATATTTATAGTAGACTAAAGAATTATATAAAAAAGGTTTTTCAATTACATACATATGTATAGGTCATAAGCTTATAGATAATATCAGTGATGATTCTAGATATGAAACTTATGCATTGAACGTTAAAATATTACACAAATTCCAATGCACTCAAAAAGGTATGGAACGCTGTGTGTTAGGCATAATGAGAAGAGATAGGAAACGAAATACGAGTGAGATTTTTTTTTCTTTATTTCATAGAACATGAACTGCCTTTACAGATCGCTCTCAAGCTACGAGTGCACTTAAACAGATACAATACAATACATTTTATACACTGTGAATTCATACAAACATCCACAGTGGAAAAAAATATATATGGAGAAATTTTTGCAGCATTTTTATAATCAAATTGGCGAATCACTTTGAATAACTTGAGATTAGCAAGAGAGATAGGAGATGAAATGCCAATGTACAAGACTCCAGGTCGATCGTTTCTTATCAGAGTTTGCAATGATTCTCATTGAAACGGTACCTGTACAATAATTGGCATTTCCTTTTCCATCTCTCTCGCTTGAGTCTCGAGGTTCACCAATTTGATTATTAGTATTGTTGCGTAAGGGTGGGTGGAGGATCCAAGTAAAAGGCCAACAGTCGTTTCACAGCATTTATTGATGATTAAGGAGATACACGCATTGCCAGTGCTCCGTCCAGAATGACCTGATATCGCCTACGTACCGCCTTATAAGGGGTAGATCTCTCAGGATGTCTAATCTGTTTATCTACTGTATAGTCACGTATTCGGATATGTATTCCCACGGTTTGAGAAGTGCAATCATTGTTTAGCTTTCATGCACTTAGCTTGTCGCTAATCCTTAAAACCACTTAGACCGGTCACACGGTCTCTCAGGACGCTTCCCGGCCTAATCCGATCGCAATTACTCGGCGGCTCTTGTTAGTATACGTAACAGTATGTTGCAAAAAAATTTCTCCATGTCACTGTGGATGTTTGTATAAATTCGCATTGTATAAAATGCTTATGTGTATTAATTGTATTGTATCGTATCTGTTTAAGTGCACTCGTCGCTTTGGAGCAATCTGTAAAGGAGAGTGTTCATGTTGTACGAAATAAAATAAAGATAAAATACCTACTAGCTTGTAGTAACAAGTCTGAGCGATAAATGGTAGCAACTAATTTCCGTAACCCATTAGTTTCAGTACCAATACAACTAATGTTCAGTTAAATTTGCAGCTAATGGTTCTATGCAAAACTATGGGTTTTTGCTATTTAACTATTTGCTATTAAACTATTTGCAAATATCAGTTACAAAATTTGAAAGGTTTGCTGCTGGCTTGCTAAATAGCATTCGACAATTATGATAAGTCAATGAAAATTTCAATATTGCTATCGTAGCATCTTTTTGTTCAATATTGTGAGCGTGGTTTGGAGGCGAAGAATTCTTTGGCGCGCGCCAAAGGTGATTTCGCCGCACAAAGAGAGCGAGAGAGAGAAAGGAGAAAAACAATAAAACGGAACAAATAAAAATCTGCCTGAGACTCTGATGCACACAATTGTCAAAGCTGTAATGGCGCGAGTTGCCCGGAGACTTTTTATTTGTAAAGTTTACACGGGCCTCTTGGCAGGAAAAACAATAATGCCGTGTGTACCTGGGGCTTCGTTTGTGAGCGACGAAGGTTCTTCTCGCGTACACTCAAACACATACAATACACGCCAATTTTATTTAATACTGGCACCAAGTATATAAGCTTGTATACTTACATACATACATGTATCTAATACTATGCCCGCTTTAAAAGTCAAGGAATTCGACCCTCAAAGCCCTCAACATGAGGCCACCACCCCCCCAACGAATACAGTCTAAGAGACGTTTTCGTCAGAGAACGAGACGGTTGTTCATGAATATCGCACAAGAACAACCGCACATCACTGCTCTAATGAAAAAAAAACCGCATTGTACATAACCAAGTACAAAATAAACAACAACGCATGAACACATAAAGCGCACATGCGTTAGGAATTGATACATGAAATGTGACGTGCAATGCACGCACACCTCAAGTAAACATAGTACATTTATGTATATGCGTACATAAGCACACGCACACACACAAACCACTAATACATATACACACCTAAACAGCAAACTCACATTCACAGATTATAAAAAATATATATATATATATATATATATATATATATATATATATATACATATATAAAAATAAACTCATTGATGGTTTTGCATATATCTAATAATACATCGCGTCCTTGGAGTGTAATGGCGTTATGCCCACAACATAAAACAACATACAATTGATCAGGGTAACATTATAAAGTCTGCCACAAATTTTAATGCTCCAATTAGTATATCTATAGCGGGTGAGGTTCACGGGCCGACTGATTTCTCATGGACTCGTGACACATTCCCACACACGTTCAAATATGCCATTAATAAAGCAGCCCACAAAACTAGGTTGTATTCAATAATAAAATTGAAGTATGTAGCTCATTGACGAAGATTGTATAGATAATTTATTGGAAAATGTTCGTATTTTTATTTTAATTTAGTTCATGTGCATGAAAGTTTTTTTATTTACAAATTCTAAATTTAGTTTATTTACAGAAGTATTCAAATAATGCGACGCAGATTAACAACAATAAGGGTTTATGTATACATATGTATACCCAATTTAGCTAAATCATGGATATACATTTATCACCAGTGTGTTGAAGCTGAGGAATCGAAGTGAAGTAAATTTGAGCTCAGCGATCCACAAGATGGATTGGGTTAGGTTAAAGGATTGTGATTTGAAATGCAATTTTATATATACCTGGCATGTTTCCTTCCAGGAGTGTGTATCTTGGATTGGAGCGAATATCCAGAGGCATGGCATCCCTCAACCATCTTATGCGAGGTGTGGGATTGCCACTGGCTCCACAAAGGAGTACTACGGCGTGTCCTATTTCCACAACTTGAGTACTGGTCGGTACGGTTATCGACGGAAAACCATTCGGCACCTTTTCAGCTGCAAAGAAAATAATCAACATATTAGTAAAAATCAGTAGCAATAGGTAATTTTACAATTATTTATAATCTTTCTATGCGAATTTCTGAAAAAAATGTTATAAAACTTTTTCAAAAACCATCTAAAGCCTACATTAGAGTAGGATGATGTTTGTTGACGAACAGTTCCTTATATAATGTCTTTCGAGAGCAACCGGCATAATTGTAAACAAGGTAAGAAGAGGTTAGTAAAAAATGAATTCCATTTCCATTTTAACTGTATTAAATGCTTCAAGAGATCGTACATTTATGAAGGACCATCCCCACTACTCTACTGTGAATATATATGCATACACAAATCAATCTAACGTGATAAACATGGGTAAAGACGCTTAGGGCGAAAACAGACTGAGTGGTACGTGGTACATGTTTTTTTAAATACTTTTAAACATGCGAAAAAAACGTAGCACCCCTAGCCCATATACATGGCACACAGTCCCAAAAATGTTTTCGTTGATATTTTATATTTTTGTTAATCCTTGCTTGGCAGTGATTGATAATGGAGAATCTCATATTTGAATAAATGTAGGAGAAACGGTTGCATACGGATATGAATACACGTGCGGCCTGCCAATTATATGCATTCTGCACGTGCAACTACATCTGAATTCGGTTTGGGGAACACCCACTATTCCCACAGCGGGAAGCCAAGTACGTGACGTCCCATACCACTCAGTGTGTTTTCACCCATAGTCTAAGTTTTAAAGCACAAACAGTGCCTGCTAAAGGGACGTATCCCTACGTCATGGGAGAGGGTCAATATGGGACACTATCCGAGTTGGTCAGGGTGCTTACGTGACCTATGTATGTTGGGTTAGGTTAGGTAAGAAACGCAGCGGAAAGTCATCAATGTATTTGACGTATACGATAGGTGTTAGATATATTATAGTATATTCAAAAAAAAGTTCTGCATATACATATATGTATGTACATATATGTATGTACCACCGCCTTTTATGTTCTTATATGAACGACCCTACCAGTGAACACGACGACGACTTTAAGTGTATAAGCGAATGTGCATAATACGAAATCAATCGACGGTGAAAAGGGGATGATGTGCATTTACGCAGAAAAATTGTTTAGAATTTCATTTTGCTCCAATTTTATGGTGGCTCGAGATTACCTCATAGCGTTTGGCGGTGTAATTTATGAAATAGATATTCGACGCTCACTGGCGAATAAAGCGGGAGCTCGGGGGGGGGGGGGAGGGGAGGGGTGGATTTTATAACGGCGGGTGTATAAGATGGGGAGGGGGTGGAAATGTGGGAAAAGTGAGCACACCGAAGGAGGCGCATATAAATTCCAAAACTCTCACTCTTTTTTGCATAATTCAACAGTTTCGACTGAAGCAAGACGGGCGGAATTTGAAACAGTCCACCATAACCCGAGTAAGGGGTGGCGAAAGTTGGCGCGTAATTCACCCCTATTTAATTTCATAACGCGCGCTGCTCTCTATCATCTCTGACAGGATGTTTGTGGAATGACCAATATATCTTGCATATGCGCCCCTCTAGTATATTCTGATTTATACCCCAGACGAAATCAAATCATGTACACGTGGGCATGGCACGGTGCAGTTCACCTACATATGTAGTACCACCCTGTATGGGCTTGATGTTTAAGCTTCGATTAGGATCATTTATTAATCATGAGGGACTTTACTTCATGTGGATTAAGGTAAGCTTGGCAGATATGCGATTCTAAGCCTTGTGAGTATATGCAGAGAGTGTGTGATGAAAATTGCATGTGCCTTAAAAGAGTAATGTGTCTTAATAGCTTTCAGAAAAATACGGCTTATCAAGGTACTGCAGACTGTGAGTCGTATGTGATCATTGGAATTTATGTTCAAGGGAGTTTAGATAATATTTTTGATATTTTAACAGTAATATATATAATCGATTTACAAACTAACCAATAGATTCTATGAAAAAAATCACTAATAACCATACTAACACACTTGTGAAGAGTCTCGGTGATTACAACAAAATATCTATAAACATGTCTGGGTATAAACACAGATTACCTAAACACAATCTGCTTTAGGCCATCGACTTAAGAGAGTCTTTAATTAATATTATGTATCAGATGTATTATGAGTATTTATAAGAATTGTAAATATGTAGGTTTTTGAGCTATTTTTCTTATTATGCTGTACGTTAACATTAGACTAATATAATACTATGATTACTAACAAAATTAAATTAAAATTGTAAAATGGAAAATGATC
The DNA here is from genome assembly GCF_051622035.1 of Arctopsyche grandis. Lineage (NCBI taxonomy): Eukaryota > Metazoa > Arthropoda > Insecta > Trichoptera > Hydropsychidae > Arctopsyche > Arctopsyche grandis. The sequence goes on from NC_135365.1 coordinate 3,902,043, forward strand.
AGTAGAACAGTAGATATTTAAATATATATAAGATGTATTGTGAACATAATTTCGTAATAATAAAAAGCATTTATCATTTTTTTTAAATATTATATTGGACAGTAGTTTATAAAAGATTTACAATCAGTCGAATATACGAAACAGGGTGATTTTAATTTTGAAGTCAAGTGGAATGTATGGCAGGACTAAAAAATGTGTAATGGCCGAGCTGGAAGCTGTGTGTAGATCCTGTTTTATCACGCTGACAATAGCGATAAGTCTCAATTTGGTTAGAGCAAACTACTAAATATTAATAAGATCAGTCGGGGTAAGATTTAATAAAAGCCACCAGTGTACACATACATAGTCCACAGCGTGTATACATAATGGGGATATGCTGCAACAATATCCCGTGTAAAGAATAAAAATTTCACAAGTGAACTTTGCCGAACTTCTTTAATCATTTTCTCCTCGAAAGTTTTCGGTTCATTTTCCACGGAAAGTTTCAAGCGGATCAAGAAGGCTTCATTTTTTTGCAGTTTGTAATAAAACTAGTGTATTGCCCGTTGGAGACCACCAGTTATGCGCATACGTATGTGTACAGCAAAATATAATATTAAACTTTGACTGAAATTGCAATAGCTAATACATTTTTAAAAAGACTATTTATATTGTATGTGGTATACTAGGCCGGAGTGAAAAAAGATAATTTTACATTTTCTTCGATGGATCTAGTGGAAAACTTGCATCAAATCAAGGGGAACGTTGAACAAAAAATTTTCATTGATTTTAAACAATGTCCTGTGCTTCTAACCAATTGATTTGTCTGGATAAAAATTTCGAAGCTGTAGGTTTTTTCATATATCTTCTTTTTCAATAACAGTTGTGATTTTTAAAAATAATAATAAACGCTCACTCTGTATCTATTACAGTTAATTTGTATTGATTATGTTAAGGCTGGAATGATTAACGAGAATTCAAAGTCATTTTTTCGTAATGGGTGTTTGTATCGGAGAAGCATTATTTTCAGAAAATCCTCATTTTTTTAATGTTTCCGTAATTATTTTGAAAATAAAAGCCGTTGAGAGTTATATTAGGTATATAGCTTTAGTTTTAACACAAAAAAGTACAAATTTTTTGAAATATAAGAAAGCTAAAATGACGCAAAATGTTACGTTTTACGTCAAAAGAGGTCGTTTTAGCCTTTATATCTTAAAATTCGTCATTTTTTTTGTGTTTAGATTAAAGGTACATATGTGCATATGTATATAATCATACATATATCAAGGAAGATCTCAACGACTTTTGTTTTCAAAATAATCACGGGAACATGAAAAAAAATTACGATTTTCTGAAAAAAGCGCTTCTCCCATACAAACACGCATTGCAAGCGTGCTTTGTATGGGAACTTTCAAGCAAAAGACGACTTTGATTTCCTGTTAATCAGTCAAAACTTATTGTCCTCAACCATATAAATTCCAAATAGTGCATATTGAGCGTTTATTTTATTTTAAACTATTCTCAAGAAAGAGATATATGCGAAAAACCCATTTTAAAAAAAAATATCGAGATAAATCGATAAGTTGGAGGCATAAGTTCATTCTATAAAATCAATGCTTTTTTTTATTCAAAACTTTCCTTACACTAAGTCCATCGACGGAAATCTAAAATTCGCGTTTTTCGTTCCGGCCTTATGTCCTTTCGTGTATTGATTTTTAGTATTCCGATAAATATATGTGCCATGGTAAAAGTAGCACGGCATTGTTATTATTGAATTTAATGTGTTAATTATTGAAACAGCAACATAATGTATCATTATGCCTACTAAAGGAGATGAATACTGATTCATTGAGCAGAATATATGTACATATGTATATGTATGTACAAGGTTTCAACTTTATAATGAAAGTTGATACCACTAATAACAGTACATCCTTTGTATAAAGAGCTGAACGCATTCGATACTCCATTCGAAATCTTGCTAGGGCAAATTTTCGACTTGAACGATCTTCCAAATCTTCGAACGTTCGATCTACATATATACAAACTCATCTAGGAGAGCCCCAGCTGTGTCCATTTATCCATACGATCCATCACATTATAAAATGAGGATGGATGTGATGCAATACGTACAGTTTGTGTCGTTGTCAACAGGCAACCGCACACAGTGCTGATTCATATTTGGGTATGATTGATACGATTGGAGCGGAAATGTTTGCCACGTGTACATCCGACTGTTCGGCAATAAATCAATTAAATCGGTTCAGCCATCTGCATATATCTCGACTCTATTAAATCGATGTAAAGTCGTATTAACGGACAGATGACGTAATTTGTTGACGCGAACCACGCCAGAGCAAATATTGCGTGCGAGTAACTGGCATGTAATATGCATGTACCGGGTTGGATAATTTTTCAATGTGGATACGAAGCTCGACTTGGGTAGGGATAAATAAATTAATACATAGGGTGTTCTGAGCAAAAACAAACGTAATATTAGTTTATGCACCGCGTGTTGGGGTGTGTAGGTTTAATAATCCAAAGGGTCAAAGGTATTATTATACGGTTGCATGATGATTTAAAGTGCCCGAGCAAAATGGCAAAAACAATTTGTTATATACCCGCAAAATGGGATGATTATGTTGTATGAGCGATATAAATAGATTTGGGAAGATATACGACAGTACATTGAATTGGGTCTTTGAAAAAGTAAAAGCAAGCTGAATAGTTTCATAATTTCAAACGAAGATAATGACATAGATTCTAAGATAGGTAATAATGGCTAGTATGGGGGTTTTTAAGGCACTAAAAGACAGATATGAAGGTGAGGAGCAGATCTTCACGCCATGGGGGGTCGACTGGATGTGCAGAAAATGACGCTATCTGAGACGGTCAGAGGACATGTGTGTCATCAGTAGAGGTAGGATAGTCACAGTGCTATCTATTGTTCGGCAAACCTTTAACAATGCATTTACAACCTTTGAACAATACACGGCCCCCTCAGGCTCCGGTGACTAGTCATCAGTCTAAAGAGCGGACCAAGTTTGCGCCGTTCATTGTTCATTGTTTGCCATGCATTGTTCATTTTTATGATGAACCTTTTTTTGAACTCTATCTTTGTAGTTTGCCCTGTTTTCTGGAAAATAGACCCAAAACGCCCTGTTTCCTAGAAAAAGCACGCTTCCGGTCCTACCTCTAGTCATCACGTAATATTTTACGGTAAATTATCATAGGGGGTCGACCGAATTTGCACTATATGAGTCGGTCAGAATGCACATTTCGCCATCTCCGTGTTAACATTTTTTTTATTTATTTTTATTCTTTTATTCAATCAATCATGTACACTCGTCTTAAAGATCGCTAAAATGTGGCAAGTGTACTATACAGAGCAAGAAAAATCAAATTATAATTATGAATTTTTATTTTAAAATTATACACAACAGTTATGGTCAAACATTGCAAGCATTTATGTATGTACAATACGATGATCGATACAAGTATTATACAATACGAATTTATACGATCATCATCCACAGAGACATCTATGGAGACATTTGCAGTATTTTATACGCACCAGCGAACCGCGAGATGCTGAATGACTCGAGATTGCGAGAGAAAAATAGGAAAAGGATGCCAATTTTCGAAGGAACTGTCTCAATTAAAATCAGATAAATTGGCAAACTATGGTAGGGAACGATCGACTTGGGGTCACAAACCAAGGTCTGGCCAGCAGCAACCAGTGGGACTCGAGCCCGTGATACTCTGTTCGGAAGCATTGTATACTAGCGACTAGTCCATGCTGCTAGTTAATTTTAAAATATCACATCGAAAGACATCGATGCATCTTAGGGGTTGACTGAATGCACAGAAAAAGACACTATCTGAGTCGGTCAGAATGCATATCTTATCACTGTCAGTGACATTAGTGAATTAAAAAAAGTAATATGAAAAAATATAAAATCTGAGTAGACATGATAGTAAATTAGAATGTAAAAAGTAACTTTTACAATTGTTTAATTAAGTTGCAAGGGGGTGGAAGAATCCCGCGTATGAATAACTAGCTGCCATCGCTTCGATCCGACACAAGTTTCCGATGTAAATTTTAATGAGTTCGTTAATGATGAAACTCCTCTGGCTTCATGTTGGAAACAATAGCTTACTTGAATGTTAGCCGAGTATGTCGGTAAAATATCAAAGCGACCTGAATAATGGAAGTGGTTCAAAATCAAATCACAAATTTTTGACGGGCAGGAATGTCACTGAACTAACAGAGTGACACTAATAAAAGCTTGTAAAAAAAAGGGCAGTATATGAGTCGGTCAAAGTGCACGTGCGATTGATGTCTTGTCACCTTCTTGTCAACATGATCATAAAATATAACAATAAGATATGGAGGGACGCAGCGGAAAGACATTGACGATTTGTCATTGCAATTCAGAGCAAGCACGGGGGCGTGCGTTGCATGGTAAATTGTATAAAACTGCATATTTTATTTTCAATTAATCATGCACACTCGCCTAACAGATTGCTCCAAAGCGGCGAGTGTGCTAAACAGATTACGACTCGACAAATATTATATAACATATATTAAATACATAATTATTACATACATACACATGTAAATCGAAACAATAGCTGACATTTATGGTCAGACATTACAAACATTGTATAAAATACGAACAATAACATTTTTCATACGATCAATTACATTCAATAAATATCCACAGAGACATCTACGGAGGGAAATCTGGCGAAACCTGAGATATAACAATAACTCAAGGTTTGCAACAGAAAATTGAAGAGGAAAAACCAATTTTACAGGAACCGTTACAATGAAAGTCAGAAAAATTGGCAAATTCTGATAAGAAACGATTGACCTCGACAAACCAAGGTCTCGCCAACAACGAAACTAGTGGAAATCGAACCAGTGACACCTTGCACGACAGAATACAACACTCACCACTAGACCACGCTGCTGGTTATATATGTACATATATTTATTTATTTTTATTTTTTATTTTTCAATTAATCATGCACACGCGCCCAACAGATTGCCCCAAAGCGGCGAATGTGATAAACAGATTAAGAATCGATAAATTATATAAAGATAAAACGCCTGCCATCTATGTTTCAGACATTATAAACATCGTAAACAATACGAATAATAACATTATTTATTATGTAACAATACGAAATATTTATATTTCAATAATCATCAATAGAGACATATATGGAGAAAATCGGGCGAAACCTTGCGAAGAGATAATAATAACTCAAGGATTTCGCAATAGAACATAAGAAAGCCAATTATACAGGAATCGTTTCAAATCAGAAAAATTCAAACAAATTCCGATAAGAAACGACCGACCTCGACAAACCAAGATCTGGCCAGCAACGAGACTCCAGTGGGAAGCGAACTCATGACCCCTAGCACGAGAGAATACAACACTTAGCACTAGACCACGCTGCTGGTTATATATAGTTTTATTTATAAATTCATTTTAAACGCGAAATGTACATACAATTGTAAACAGGTACATATCATACTTATCCTTCAACTTGCAACTCGTCCGACCCTACTCTACTAAAGCACACCGTTTCTTCTTTGAAAAAAAAAAAGAACAAGTCCTTTCCAACGGCACGTAATCCATTCAAAAGTCTATCCGAGCCTAATTCCACGTAAAATACGTCACTGTCCAATAAACGTAAAACGGTTATCGGCTCGGTAATGACAAAATCGATCTGTTGAAAATTCCCGGTTGAATTCGGAGCAAAAACGCTTTTCCCATACAGGGAATGTGAGGTAGGGGGCAAATTTACCTGTACGCCAGCCGTTAGTGAGCGTCTGTACAGGCACTTATCTTAAAAGAAAGGGGGAGCATATGTGTACCAAGGCCCCGGAAAGGCACTTTGCTAAGAGGCTGGGCGTGGTGGACCTCCCATAGCCACCCCATGACCCCCCTAATCTTCCCACCCCTTAAAACTATCGATATCCCGCCTATGTAACGTATAAAAATGTGCGCCAGGTAGGCTTGGGTACCTGCCCACCTGTCTAACGAACGTTTCGTGGACGAATCTAGATTAATTATATCCCCCCCCCCTACTCCTCTTTCATTTGTATTGATGACTTTTCCGTTTTGATTTACACGGTGGGTTTTACGCCTACCGTGCTATCATTAAACAGTTTTAATTATGGTAATAATGTAAAAGTGACACTTTTGGGAATTGATTTATTTCAAATGTGACTTCTGACATGTTTGGAAGCTTTTTAAATCCATGAAGCTATATAAAGAGAAATTAAATTATGCAACTTTTACTATGAGACTTTATTTATTCGAATAAAATAAATCAAAAAATTTCAATTTATGATTTAATGGCAGCACTAAATTGGTCTTATGTCCTTATTAAACGCTTACCTATTTCAAAGTTTTCAATGAAAACCCATAAACTGATGAATTTTATGAATCTGTTCAGGCCATTTGTGATGTTATTAAATGCAAAATTACAAAAATGATTTATATGAATTAATGTAAGAACTATTTTTGTACAATAAAATTCATCAAAAAGCCATATTGAAAATTTCGTCACACGAAAAAATCGAAAGCGAGCTAATAAGAGGCTATTAAAAATTTATAAATTTTAAAAATACTGATAAATTTACTCAAAAGGATGATTCACGCAGTTATTTAATTTTCGTTGTAACTTACATATGTATATACATATAATAGTAAACGTATGTACATATGTATACTTTAGCTAAGACATTCTTATTTATTATATTATAAATCACAATCAATTCAATTCAATGAGCCGTTATATTTGAAAAGTTCAATTTTCAGTTTCAAAAACACTATTTCTATTTGACTTAAATCACAAATTGCTATCACTTCTGTTAATTCGATATGTCCAGAATTTTGGGAAAGCAAATTTAACCTATTACAAGCCACCACTATTTTTAAATATACGAAATATTTCTTGAAATGAAAAAACGTGGACTTATGCCACTTTCAAATTTAGATTTTCAAAGGAAATATATATGTACATCTTTAGAGTAATTTTAAGTAAGGTTTTCTTATACATACACAATATTATTAAGATTTCGAGCAAAAAACTGAAGTATTTTCATGAATTTTCTGCAGGTACGGGATTATTTGCAGAAATTGGGAGTTTCCACACTAACATGGTCAGGAAATAGTCCCGATTTGAACCCGATAGAAAGCCTCTGGATGGTCATTAAGTGCCGAATTAATAAATATAACATCACGTCTGTACACTCATTAAAGGAAATAATAGAAAAAGTGTGGTACGATGAATTCTCGATTGAAATTCTGAGAGTTTTGATAGATTCCATGCCTAGTAGAATAAAAGCAAAAGGGGCCGCAACCAAATATTAATTTGTTTTTTATTAATTTGTTAATAGTTTATATGATCGAAATAAAATGAAAAATGTACATGTAAACTGTTATTTTAATCCCAAATATCATTCTTTCGCGACATCGACACACCGTCGTTAAAGCCAATCAGCCATAAAACTTTTCTCGCCCCCTTTCTGCAATATATTTTTAACACTTCTCTTTATTAAATAGTGCACTATGATATTATCTACTATTTTAATGACTTTGTGTGTTGGTTTTAAACATTTAAAGCTGAAATTTTACGCATAATCTCCTTGTTCCACTTTCCATTTTCGTGACTGTAGGTCAAAAAGTATAGAGCAAAAATGATTTCTGTGGTGCCAATTTTTGCATCGTCATAAACGATTACCAAAACAATAGAAACACTCAAATAATGTGGCCAAGATTGTACACACCACTTATTTTGAACAACTACAACTCTTTCAATTTACAAATGTAATGTTTTTCGCTGCACGGCAGCTTTAAAATTGATTTGAAAATCTACGGGATGTGTATTTCTCATACGTATATTGCATCGATCATGACACATCCAACCACATACGTTCTTCGATAGCACGTCGTCCCTGAAGCTGAAAGGTACTTACTTACGACTACGTGGGCAAAAGGTGCAAAAAAGAAATAATAATAGTCAATCGACGATGGAGGCATGCTACTGGGCAGTAAGAGCAGGTGAGTCCAGGTAATGGCCGGCAGTGCATTAAGAAAAGGATCTCGTGTGCTCTGGGCGCACGTGTAAACGCTCACGCGAGATACACCCATCACGGGAGAAGAGACTGAGTGCCCCATTACACCATCGCCATTACATATATAAGTATATCTGTTGGAAAAGTGTCATGTGAATGTAGCATATGTCGTTGCCACAGATTGAGGAAGTCACAAACCGATCTGGAGATCTATGTTAAGTTATCAGTCTCAAGATGCATTGCACTCAAAGATGTATGTTTGAAACGAAGAACCTGGCATGCGTTGTAATGCCACAATAACGCAGGCAGCGAACACATTTGAAATTATTAAATTATTTGTTTATTTTACCCTAACAACGCATGTCGCGACGCGAAAACATTTGAAATTATTGCGTTGCAATGCCACTCATTCCCGTTTTTCCCATTTCCGGTCCTGATTTTGGCCGATTTTTTTTCACAGTAAGCTTCCCGGACATGCATACAATAAATCCTGAAAGTTCTATCGGTCCATCGTACAATAACGCATGCAATTCCCGTTCCCGTTCCCATTTCTCGATGCGATAAGTGAATGTTTCAGTTTCAAATTAATACTTAATAATCAAATTAAATTATAGTAAAGTATATGAACACATACATGACAGACAGACAAACATTAATGTATATACATATGTAGGATTGTTATGAGTGGTACGTAATGTATTTGTACGTTGGCATGCGTGCGCGCAAGTTGATTACCAACGTAAGCATTTCTTTAACTACACACTGGCGCTTCATACTTTCGCGTCGATAAAATCGTAATTACGAATATTATTATTAAGAGGTTTTATCCCGTTTTTTTTTTCACAGTATCTTCCCGGACATGCATACAACAAATCCTGAAATTTCCATCGTATTCACTTCAGTGGTTTGGGAGCCTATTCGAGACAGACAAACAGACAGGCAAACATTCAATTTTCGTCAAACGAAAAAATCGAAAGTGAAGTAAAAAGATAGGTGGACGAAATGGAGGAAAGTGTGTGGGTTTAACTGGATGAGGTTGTTCAGATTAGGGATGAATGGAAATGTCTTGGCCTTCATCTAGCTAAGCAAAGATCGGCGTTCGATAGAAGCTTTTAAAACAAAAATAGACCCCTTGATATACATAAGTGTTCAAAGTAAGAGAGCAAAAAGGCATGATTTTTCTAAGAAATCGAACCATTTTTTGTGCGAAAAGCATCCATTGGTCGCCTAAAACTGCTGATAAATACCAGAAAGATATACTGAGGGCCGATACAAAATATAATATGCATAACTTGGACAAAAATGATTTACGTGTCATACTTTATTTCAATACTACTTGGTAGAAATCTACACCCTAAATGAGTTTATGTGAGTACAAAGGTGAGACATTTTTTTGACGTCGGAAGAAGGAGTTTGGTTCCATTTCATTTAATTCACGTATATATGTAAAATGAAGACAAAAAATTCTTATATAATAGAAAAAATGAAATCTATAGTATGTAATAAGCTTGTAGAAGCCAGCTGCACACAGGGAGCAGATGTGTTGTGAAAATATTTCCCTAATTATTAAAATGGTGCAGAAGAGGGTGAGTTACAAGGGCAAAGCTGTGTATATAATCTTTTTAAAATCTACATGGTTATAGAGTTTTTTTTTCACTGGTTACTATCCTTGAGCAAAATAACCGAGGGCCTAATAGCAGCTTGGATGACTTTTAAAACAGGACATGCTGTCAGAGGAAATTGCCTAACATAATCATATAAGCTGTTTTAGAAAAATCAGGTCACTAGAAGTCGAAAGGTAGCATTATAATGAATAATGAATACGTACAGAATTGTATATATGTATCTATGTTTGTATGGCATAATATATGTATAAGATAGATAGTACAAGCTGATCGGATGATATAACCTGAATGTGCGTTTGCATTGGAAAAAGATAAGAGATTTCGTAAATGTACCTCGATTTCAAACATTGATTTTCCTTGGTTACTTTATAATAAAACTGTAAAGGCCTCCAGATAGTAATATATTAAATTGTTCGGGACCCGAGCGCCGTATGTGATAAAACGGCCTACATAACTTCTGGGAATATAAAATATATAAAAGACAATTCATACGTATAGGTACCCAATGCTGAAAAGTTTCATTTGAAAATACGTGTAGGCACACACACACACACATGTGTATGTATTTATTGTGCATATTTATTCGTATAATTTAAAAAAGTATTTTTAAGCTCGTGTAACTTTGGTCTTTATATGAAGCGTATTCTTACGAATGAACTTTTTTCAAACAAATTGACTACGACATTATTGTTACATGAGAATTTATGCTTATTTAAACTTTTCAAAGAAATAATATGTGAAATTATAAATTTACAAGAGTTTTTTTTATTTAACAACGGAAGACAAATTGGCGAATATATACATACATTTAAGTGCGTGAAATAAAAAAATGTACATATGTGTTAAAATTGGCTGTATTGAGTTGCGGAACTTTTTACTTTTTTTTTTATAAATAATAAAAATCTTTGATAAATGTCAATATTTAATAATTAAAATGGTCTGTATTACATATAATAGATATATTACTCTAAACTTAATGACTCAATCAAACCACTAAACTGAAAAAAGAGCACAAGAGTCTGAAACTATACGATTTCACCCAAAATTTTTCATTTCCCAAATTTGGCCTAAAATTAATAATGGAATGGGTATCGATTTTGAAAAAGTCATTTATAAGGTTAATTAGCTTTGCATCTGGACACATATCGATCGATTGCTTCGATTGATTGTTGAAACGAGCAGGGTGCAAGTTGTGTGCTTTACCGGTGAGGGTACGAGCATGATGCAGGGTGCAAACCACGTCCACTTTAACACGAGATGATGTATTTGTCAAATAAATCACTTCTTTACCAAGCAAAACTCTGTCTTTTCTATATTGGTTAATGGTTCATATTTCAATATAATGTGGCTGAAAATATAATAATATATTATATAAAGAATATGAGTAGGTACACATAGTTGAAAAAAAAGCAGACAATTTAGGCATTATTATTCTCTGAATATTGAAAAACAGGATTTAAACGAGGTGCGAAAAAGAGCGCGAGCAAAATATGGAAAACGGGGGCGGAAAACTCTCGAGAAAAAGAAAATAAGGGGAAAATTTGATGCGGTGACTTTGCAGCGATATTTCGCTCAATCCACTAAAGCAAAAGTGGGCAGACTGCCGCTGGAGAGTGGTCGAGTAATAGAAAAATATCGCCACTTTGGTAGATTCTATCCGAGAAGGTAGGGCCCGGGCACAGCCTGGTACCTACGTATATGTATGTGGTTACTCGGTGGCAAGGGGCAAATCAAGAAAAAATACTCGTGCGGTAAATATCGCCTGGAGACCACCATCCCTTCAGGCTGATTAACTGCTGAGATACTCATCTCCACGAAAGGGGTTCAGTCTCACCCTGCCAACACTGTTTCTTTTTCCGATTTTATTTTATGAACACAGAAGGGTGACTAAAGTTGAAATAATGTATTACAAACGCTTGGGTATAATAGTTTCTAGTACGAGTGGCTCGAATACAACTCATATCGATATGTATAACTATTGAAAGGAAAATATTGGCTCGGTCCATAAATGGAACGGTTTCCAGTAGTAATAGTAGTAGTGGATTAGTAGAAGTAACAGAAACTAACATGAATTTTGGGATCTTGAATCAATCAAAGAGAAAGATGAGATATTTTTGGAAATGATGATAAACTTTACAAATATGAAGATGATCTTAAATCTGATATGTCGTTTGAATTTGAAATTTGAAGACTGAAATTGAAATTCGAAGACTTTATCTTAGTATATGAGCAGAATGGAAGCAGGTTTTAAGCAGCAAAAATAAGATAACTACAAGGACGTTTATACAATTTAAAGGGATACTTTAAATAACAAGGATTCTTTGTGATCAGATTTAATTGATTTTAATCGATTCATTCATTCTATGTACATTTACATACATAGTATTAATATATATTATTGTGAAGTATTAACAGTCAAAATATAAGTACTGTAATAAAATAATTTAGTACTGTAGCCAGACAAATGTAATTATTAATTTTATTTATTTTAAGTTTAAGTTTGGACTATTGTAGCATTAAGAGTCCTTTATGAGCCACAATGGTCGAAAAAATACAAAGAGATGAGAAAAATAAAAATACATTTATAATTAATTAACATTTGGATTTTATCCATATCTGTTCCCTAGTGCCTTTGTCTTGGGATCTTTGGGTTTCAACTCCCTGGCAAAGAGAAGAGATTTATTTCTTGGGAAACATTTCGTAAAATTACTTAGAGGAGAGATTCACAATCCCGCTATCCTGGAGAAACTAAAATTCTGGGCCCCGGAAAATCATAGAGTTTTAAGAAAACATGATATATTTTTGCCAATTAGGGCTAAATCAAACGTGCTCATGAACTCCCCCCTCTCGAGAGCTGTTCGACTCCTTAACTTACTGGCACATTACTTGGACCTATTCGATGCCAGTTATGTTGAGTTAGTGGAACACATCCTAAATAGCACGATATAAATTTTTCAATCTTATTTCTTTGTTTTTTTTCTGTACATATTTTTTACTTGATTTTTATTATTTTTTTATGATGTTTTTTTTTATTTATGATTTTTATTATTTTTTATGATGTTTTTTTTATAATTTTTATTATTTGTATTATAATCACATTGACGCTTTGGGGCAACCTGTCAAGTCTCTGTGGTATTGATTTTTTTTTTAAATAAAATAAAATAAATAACAATAGATAAAGTAAAAATATCAAATAATAAAATACAAAATAGGGAATGTCTTGCACCTATACCCAGCACCAATATATAAGAACCAGCAGCAAATAAAAACATCCCTGCGAGTCCCAAATGGAAGAGAGAATATCAAAATTCCACTCACAAATCAAATTCAATCATGAAAATAATGATCGCAGGCTATCAGATAAATATGTTAAAACAATATCTGCTAACCTACACTCACTGAGGTGGAAAATAATTAAGTATTGTAGCTAGATAAATGCAATAATAATATAAGTGACTCTAAGCCTTAGAGTTTTAAAACACAATGATGCCTAAAGCCACTTCCATTATTATTACATTTCTGTGACTTGATTGGAAGATCGTTGCTCATTGCTCAATGACCAGTACTCGTCTTCCAATCAGCGATCGGGACTCAACAGGCTAGGAGCGGGAAGCGCTTAGTGGCCAATAAGCGATCATTATTAATCGACCAATAGCGGGTGTTTTGTGTTGAGTTTAAATGGCCGGCGGATTTCTCCGATTGGTCATTCAAGGCCGGCTGATCGAGATGTGAACACTATGCACTACTTCAATCCGATCTGGATGTTCCTCTTTCCGTCTATGCTACAATACTATAGTCAAATTAAATGTCATATATACATATACATATACAATATAAATCGTTGTAGGTATTGTTTCCTTAAAACGCACAATGTTGATTACCCTTGTTTTTGTTTTTCCACGTCGTTTAGTTTCACCGCTAGGTTGACGTCATAATGACGCTGAATTTCGGTATATATATTTTTTGTTAACACGAAAACGCGACGTTTAGTTAAAGCGCAATAAGATTATGTTTTCCACGTAGTACGTGTTTTCAATCTGAAACGTAGGTGGTTGTTAAATTTAATCATTACGAAAATGACCGTGTTTATCCAGGTTGTAATAACGGTCCCTGCCTCTTTTTTTTCCACCTTGTTCTCCCTCTTCTCTAACACGTAGCAGTAATACCGGGGATATTAGGTAAATCTCGTTTCATATAAAACCTTAACGATGTGCCAAGGTTTTATTATTCTCAGGTTCCTCCAGCCCCGTTGTCTCGCTTCATTACTACGGAATTGGTCTATTACAGTTTTCTTTCCTTTTATTTCAGGGGCTAGCAATTTGGCCATAATTAATTCGGTGCACAATTCAATGGAACAACCGGGCATGCGAATATAACGAACGCGATGTATATTTAATTATTTCCCTTCGTTATATTCAGCACGTTCAACGCTTGGCGAAACATTTCGCCAACGTCGTATGAAATTTGATTCTTCTCCGAAGCGTACCAGTCAATATTGGTGGAGAGAGAGAGAGACACACACACAAATCTCTTGGATGGATGGTTGGATGGTGTGATTCTAATCGAATTATGCAAACGGTAGAACATATCACGCCGCATGTCTAATATTGACACTATTTCAATGACTTGTACATATTCAACGAACGTAAATTGCGAATGTACAGGTGGAAACGACCCGAGTGAAGCCTAACTATCTAGGATTGGCAATGCAGTCTCGAAACTAAATATCTACGAGTTGGATCTTGTTCGTGGAAACTTGAGATCTTTCCTAGTGGGGTTGTACTGATACGAACAAAAAAGTATTTTGCTGATCGGTACGAAATTTTTCGTAGCATGCGATTTATACAGCAAACAAATTCCGAGAATCGTTAAAAAAAAGAAAAAGATTTCTAGCAATCATACGTATAAAACGATCGTTTTATTATTTAATAACATTTTGAGTCTATAAATGACAGTATACTCCTTTGGAAACAAAAACTTTGTCATATGAATTGCTTGTAGTCTTAAGGGATATACTCAATTTATTGCGATGTCAATAGGGTATATATGTACATATATACGGTGCATATCAGAGTTTGGGTCTGTAATTTTCCCACTGAAATTAAATTCCCTCTCTTTTATTCTAAATTTCTTCGATACTTTTACATGAGGAAATATAAATAATTCCCCTATTTATTTCCCACTGCCTTTTTACAAGGTGTCCTAGGCTTTGACTTGCTATTTTCGAAAATAATTACCATTTACAAATACTTCTTTGGAGTATTAAAGTATTGACAACTCTTCGATTTCATCGGAACTTAAATTTTGGGCGCCTGAATGCGGTAGAGCATCGCGTCATCTACTTTTCCAACTTTATGCTGCGAAAACGTCTGATTTCAATAACTCGTCTCTTGTAAAGGCTATCTGGTTCCTAAATGTGATAGATGAGCATTTGGATCTGTTTCATTGTCATGTTGATGAACTGGTCAGTTTCATGAGATTCAACACGAGTCTATTTGAATGAATGATTGTTAATTTGTTTGTTCTTGTTTTTTTGTAAGACTGTTAGCTCACATTGGTCATTATTTTGTTATTATTCTTTATCCATTTTTAATGTATTTACTCTAATAAATCAAATATAAATACATAAATAAAAACAAATATTCACAACCGACTGGAAGACTGATGACCAAGATCAAAACTTTCTTGTTCTCCAGGACCTTTTGTCAGTCAGATGCAAGCCATAAACATTGCTGTCATATTTGACAAGGCAACACGCATATTATGTTGGTAATCTAACCAATTCCTTTGTCATTCACTGGATTGAAACTACAATACAAGATGCGGATAAAATTCTCGCAGGATTCGGCAAGTGATTTTTGGTTTTGTCCAAATATAAATAGGTTGTCATCTTTGGTTCAACTTTAAATCACTGAACATGATTTTTTTGGTTTGGTGGTTATTCCGTACAAAAGTCACTAAATTCTCGATGATGTAACATCTGGCGCCCGAAAATTCCATCCATCGTGAGTAACCATGCGAACTATCATACTAACGAAAACTAGAGTGCCAGATATTCCGTATTCGCGGTTTTCGTGGCAACGAAACGTTTGCCCGATTGCAATGGCCGCAATAATCCGTCTACCGTTTTTCCTAAAAATCTTATAAAATAAAATAGCTTTATACTAGACTGATTTTGTTAGATACTACATCTATGTAAATGCATGTATATAAAAGAGAATACTCTAAAAAATAAATTAATCGATTCGAGTAGCATTAGTTGGATTTGGGATACGTCAAAGGACATTACATAGATAAAACAAACATAAAAGCCTATAACCCTAATGGTAAAAAAATCTGCAACGATAACGTTGCCAGGGGCATTTATTTGAACGGGCACAGATAACGATCAGACCCGTCATTAGTATGAGTGGCGACCGCGAACCCCTCTGGGGAACGCCTGGTAATGACGATGCATGTGCACAATGCAGCCGAGAGAGTGCACCGTGAAAAACGGGATATACGAGCTGGATACTCTGGAGTGGACGAAACCCGGAGGCTGTCGCCGAGGAAAGAATTTTATGGAACTCTGGCAGTGGTCAAGTGCCTCTTTTTTTTGTTTTGTAAGTCTGAGGTCTAAGTGACAATGAACACGTGGATATTGTTTGGACCTATCTACATACATATATACTGTGATGCTAAAACGTATGCCAGAATTAATTACATGAGTCGACTACGATTGGCATTAATATGATAGATTGAGTCCTCCTTTTAGGTCTGTCACTGGGTTGCTACTCAGATATTGAATGATTGGGATACTTAATTAACTTATTGTTCGTACTGTCGTTTTTGTATGGGGGGTCCTTTGATCTCCGAGCCCTACCCAAACTCGCCTATGGCTTAAATTGGGGTATTGTGAGATAAAATACCAAATCTGTCGATTTTATAGTATTGAATTAGACTGTGGAATTGCATAGTGGACGGTCACAATTGCCTGGCGTTTCTCAAGGAGACTTCGAACCCGAATTCCAAGTCGGTAATGATATTTTATTGCTAAAATTACCCGGCGTTTCTCTGACGGGTAAAAGTTTGTAAGGGAACACATTGAGTACAGCGTATGTATGAAAGTTAGTGTTCGGCGAGATAAAATACTAAATTCATTAAAATACATGGAGAGATCATTAATTTAAATGAGAGTAAAAAAAACTTTTACCAATGACCAAGTTTTTAGCCTGCGAGTAGACAAATAGGCGGTAGAGAGCCGCGTTTGGATAGCTGGCTGTTATTCGTTCAATCTGACACTAGATTGCGATGTAATTTTTAATACGTTCGTTCATGATCAAACTTTTCTAGCTTCATGTCGGAGATATATAAAGTCCATAACACCAAACATCTGAATTTGATTTATGTACAATATGTAAAAAAATAATGTACAAGTCTAAATCCGTAGATGTCTCTATGGATTAATTAGTTAATGAATTAATTGTTAATTTCGTGTTCTTCAGCCTATCGAAATGGGCTGTTTGAATTTAAGCATGTACGAAAGACGAAATATTCATTGGGACGCGCAGATGACATTACTATGTGTATTGATGATTGGCGATTATTAAAATTGAGTTGGATCTTTCTGGCAAGTTTAAAAAGGCAAAAGTCGAGACAAAAGTATCAGGATCATAAGACGAGTGAGAGGTATATTGGGAATTTGACATAGAGTTCGCATAAGTGCGAGCAGTACTCGCGGAAAAATATATGCGTGTGAAAGAGACATCCATACGTTCGACATCGATACAAGTTCGAGTGAACATGCGGTCAAACAGTCGCGTCTTTTGCAGCGATTTGTAGCGGAGCGGTAAAGTATGTATAGTCGGTAGGAATATACACTACTTTAAGAGAGTATTATAAAAGGAGGACTAAACAGGTCAATCTATTTCGGCGCAAATTCAGACCCAGATCCCAATACTATTGGGTAAACCAACCAACTATTGGGTAAAAGGATGTTTGTTTCGGCGACGGGCTTAATAAAACCAGTGGTGTCTCGGTGCATGTCGATTCGGACGTGCGGGTCTGGAAACGTTTTAAGAGGTCGGTTCTGGGTCTGGTTCTGGTTCTGGTTCTGGTTCTGGTTCTGGTGCGGGCGGGTCGGTTTGTGCGGCGGGTAATTGATATACGAGCGGGCGGCTCGTGGCGGGCGCGCGCCCATTACTCACGACTACAATGATATACAGTGGCGCGAGCCCGGCACGCCACTGCACTGTACTCACCCACCAACACCCACCCACCCACCGACCCACCCACATACACACACACACCCAACAGTGACATTATAAAACAACGTTTGTTTCACTTTCAATTAACCTATGTTCTGGGGGTGTTTTTCAGCTGAAAAAAAAAACGATGATTCATTTGAGAAAGGTTTGTTTTATTTTATTAGGAGATGCAGAATGCATGTAGAGACAAAATGCATATTATAAAATGAATTCAGGACGACCTTGAAAGTCAAACCATTGACTCCAAAAGGATAATTCTAGAGGAGGGGGATATTTATTTATTACATATATACCAGGAAGGCCTTACAGGTAACCCCAGTGCGCCTTCCTGACCAATTACAAACATTTTTTTTTATTACACAAGTCGTTGAATTACGAGACACTGAAAAACTCGCAAATTAACGAGACATCTATGAATTGTACATTAATCAATTTCAAATAGTGGTGACATAGTAGGTAGGAAGGATATTTAGACAATTTTACCGGGAACCGTTTCAACAATGAAATCGGAGAAAATTGGCAAACTCAGATTAGAAACTATCGACCTGGAGTCACAAATATCCAGGTCTGACCAGCAACACACAGAAAAATTATTTTCAATCGAGGTCAGCTCATGGGATCGAATACGGTGCCTCTCGACGCTAAGCAGAAGCTTAACGATCGAGCTATGCTGCTGGCTAATGAATACAGGACGACCTTGCAAGTCAAACCATTGACTCCAAAAGGATAATTCTAGTGGAGGGGGATATATGACAAGCCTTCAATATGCAATAGCACACGGGTCGTGTTGGGGCGAAAACACTTTGCTTTGGCAGTGTCAAAGAAATCGGAAGAATGTAGTAAGTTTGTCAGACCAATTGGTGAAGTGAGACTAATAAAAAGCTCGTAAAAACACATTATTCAATTGAATGAGAACCCATAATGCAAATTATGTCTAAAAAGATATAGTGAGAAAATGAGAAGGTTATAGGCGTTTAAACAACTGAAAAACCGAGTGGGGGGCAGAAAGTCAAACAAACAAAGCTATTGACTATTGGCAATGGGTGAGCTGTCACATTTTCCAAAATTTTTGGATTTTTAAACGTGTTTATTACGAGTATATTTCACCATCGACTTAGCGGATATAGTTGAAATCTCTATCGGCGGACAAGCCGCGCAAAATGGCAAAGTGTCAAAACAATCGGAAGAAAGTAATAAAGTAAGTTTGTCAGACCAATTGGTGAAGTTTCAAAGCGATCGGAAGTGTTTAGGAAGCGTTTCAGAACAATTGACGAAGTGAAATTAATAAAAAACCTTGTAAAAAACACCGACATTTCCATACAATAACGTTTACCGCCACTTATGAAAATCTAATTCGGTTCAATCTGATCTTTTCCATGTGCAACAAGAGACCAAGCTATAATCATAAAGTGTCAAAGCAATCCGAAGAATGTAGCAAGTTTTTCAGACCAATTGGTGAAGTGAAACTAATAAAAACCTCGTAAAAACACATTATTCAACTGAACGTCCATCGAAAGATTGGTACGTAGGATTTTTAAGGTCGACCTTAAGGGCGAAAACACACAGCGATGAACGGCACATCGTGTGCATGGCTCCCCGCTGTGGGTGGTCTCATACATTTCTTCAAATATGGGATACAACGTTATTGATCACTGTCAAGCGAGGATAAATACAAGGATACAATTTTTTCGCATGTTTAAAAGCATCCCAAGTACACAAAAGAGTGTAGTTCAAATGGTATCGAAAAAATTAAATGGGAGGATGAAAATTCTTGGTACTCAAAAAAAAAAATTTGCGTACCTTTCTGTTAGTAGATTCAAATGTTTATTATTATTTACTTTCAAGATTTATATTTAAAAAAACTTATTTTCAGTAGAAAAGAGCAAGAGCAAGTCGAAAAATTCAATTTACAGTCGACTGACTCTGATTAAATTTTCGTTGTTGTTGTAAAACAAAATTGTTATAAAATTTAATAAAACGAATACAAACATATGTACAAACAATTGCCTTTGACGTATAAAAAAATAAACATTTCAGTTACTCAGAAGCAGTTCTTAGAGCGAAGCAAACCGTTTAATTTCAGTTTAATCAAAATATTATTCCATTTAAAAACTTTAAAAAGAAATACAATTGCCTATTAACTTTTAGAAAATTTCCAACGAAAAAAATGCTTAAGCGAATACATAACGGCAAAATATCAGCAAAGATCACATTGATTTTTTTCAATATTATATTTACATATCAATACTTCGAATGTTTACAAAAAAAAATAATCTCGACTTGAAAAATAATACACGTTCGACTCGAGTGTTTACGCAGACGCAAAAAAAGAAAAACAAACGATTCGGCGTTTATTTTAATAAAATATCGAGAAGCGGAAAATTCTCTTTATATCATACATAATACGCTCTCCATTTCACATACATAAAAGCCGTGTTATGGCGTCATATAAATTCAATTTACGTGGAAAAACAAACATTTATATACGAAAAAATAGGCACAGCATTCGCGTATCGTAAGTACGAAGAAGTTATCGGTACGAAAAATAGGGATCGGCCGTAACTATCAATAAAACATATTTTACGCAACAAGTCATAATAATCGACATTTAACGACAACAACGCGCTGAATGTTCAAAATTCAAATAAGGCGATAAAACTTCCACCTCTCCTCCACACGGTAATAAAGAGATGACAAAAATTTTAATATATGTATGTACATACACACGCATGTACATATAATGGAAAATGTTTGAAATTTACCAATTTCATATTTTCCCCGGAAATATTAACTTTGGCTAGTTAAAAAGATAAGGCAATCGGTGATCGTCGACCACTGGTATACCAGCACTGTTCGCCTGATCACGCGTTCACACCAAAAAGGCGTCGGCCAATGAGGGCGCTGCATACAACAGCCAATAAGGAGTCGCGACTCATCGCCCAATAATCTAACTCGACGGAAGTGGCCGATCAATATAAATAGTCAGCTGATTGTTTCGTGATTCATTCGGAGCTGGCTGATCGGCGAGTCAACAATAAACTACTACTCGCTGCGTTTTTTACTCATATTTTGGAAACCCGTCTTCACATCTACACAATATCTTTATTTGTATTTCTCAGACGCGCCTCCCAATAAATTGCAGCCTACGAAATTTGCCATGGTGCCAAAAATCCAAAAAGAAACTTATCAAGAGACGAAACTCTCCGTATTTTAAAATGTTTTGTCAAATGAAATTTTGGTATTAAAATGGTGCTCATAAAAAACAACCAAGAAATAGTATTAAAGCTAAACTATTCGACCTATTATATTGTAAAAGAAATGCCAAGTTGTACATTATGTTTAATAAATATCACAGTTTGCTTCATTGATAAGTGGCTGGCCGGTGAAAATCAACCACAACAGAAAAACTGTTATAAACAAGTATTTTGTAGCAAGAGCACTTGTGCGAAATTAGAGATACATTGATTAAAATTCAATTTAAGAATCCCCATACTCTGATTCTACTCTATTACAGTTTAGTTCGTAGTAATATGGAGTATGCCTCAATCATATGGTCTCCCTATTACCAAACTCACATTGAGCACTTAGAAACAATCCAGAAGCGTTTTCTGCGCCATTTATCCTATAAGACTGGTCTTAAAAAACTGTTACCATCTTATAATGACAGACTTTCTTTTTTCCATATTGCAAGTTTGTCTCAGCGTAGAAGGGTTTCTGATTTGTTAATTTTATATAAGATTGCTAATGGTATTCTTGACACGTCTGTTTTAAGCGAGATTAATTTTAACGTTAATGCCCGATTCACCAGATGCACAAATCTTTTTTATCCACCTATTTGTCAAAGCAACACCTCTTTCAATAGTGCAATCGTTCGTATATGCCGTATTTACGATAGCTTAGATGATTGTCCTGACCTCTTTAGAGACTCTTTTAGTATTTTTAGGACAAAGGTGAAGAAAATAATATGTGGTTGATTTGCTTCTTCACCCTTATAGTCTTTCTTTTTCTTTTTTACTTTATCTGTATCCTTTTCTTTATCTGTTTCTTTTCTTTTTTTTAAAATCTTGATGTTTTTGTAATTTTACTTTTTTATATCACCATGTGGTGCTCACTGTAAATGGAATATTATATTTTTATTTATGTTTATTATTATTTTTCGTCTCATTATACAACTTTCTTTTTATATTTTATTCTGTATGTGTGCCTATTTAAATAAAATAAAAAATAAAAAATAAAAATAATATTATGATAGTATACGGAAATGTATAGTGTACTTCTTCTAGGAATGCAAGAGCTTAGAGATTCCTTTCCCAAAGTGACATTAGAATCTAATCTAATGATTAGATTAATGTGAAGCGTGTATGGGTCACTTGCCGCAAGGCTTGTCCGACGTTAAGACGCGTAAATAAACACTGTCTAACCTACTCCACGTGTATCATTTGGAACCCTCTGCATCCAGGATCCTACATTTAAACATATATTTGAAATAATAAGAAGTAATTGGAATAGGACCATGTATGTAAAGTGTACAAATAGCGATTTCAGATGAAAGACTAGCGATGGCATGATAAAGATAAGATATTAATTATACTACTCAAGCAGATGAAAATGTAGATTGAATTGGGAGTAGGAATTGTTCCACAAGTATATTTAGAAGAAGATTATATAAAGTAAATGTAATGCAAAACAAGAACTTCAGAGAAATATTATTAAAATGTATGGAATGTGTACAAAAGAAGTGCTTAAATATAAGCCAATAGTAGTAATGTAGTAGGTACATAATATTATATGTATAATGGTAGAAAAAAAGAAAAGCTAAATGTAAGGGAGCAAGTGTGGTGTGGAATTGAGCAAGATAGACGCGAATAAAAGATCGTCTGACAATGCCTTTTAATCACTATAAGTAGACACAATTTACTCATCGAGTTAGTATAATCGAATGATACGAGTTACGAGATAAAAAGTACGCAAGTGAAATGTCTGTATATTGAATAAGTAATAATGCGTAACATTAGCGATATTATGGAGGTTTTTATTTTTATTTCATTTTATAAAGCAGCAACAAATTCAATTTACGACGAAAAAAAATCCAATATAAAAACGTTACGTACATATACTTACATATATGTATGTATATGTATGTGTGTTTAAAATTTCATCGTGGGTCCGTAAAGTGGAATTTTCTTTAAAAGGTTTTATTATTTCATTTAAAGTGTTGCCGAGAGGGAGTTATTCGGGGGAGCCAAATTAGATATCGGATCCATTATCCGGGATGACCATCAAGTCCGCAAAATCAATCGCCTTTGGTCTACCGTGACCAAAAGTGAACACAATTTAATTTCCTCCCATTGAAACCCTGGAAACGAAGGATAAAGGTTTCCCCGAAAGTCAACAGTCTATTTGGAAAATTCCGAAATAATATTCCGGCAAGTAAGCCGCGAGACGATTTGGGAAATTCAATAATACACAGCATTACATCAGATTCGTTTAAATATATATGTATCTACTTAATCTTCCGTATAAAATACGCAAATTTCAACAATATCAATCCTGTCGAATACTATGTATTTACTTTTATCCATAGGTTTTTGACATTTTTTCCTATTATTTTTGACATGAAATATGATGATGTCATACTTATAAATACTGACGAAGAAAAAAAAAGTGTAAAATAGATATTGATCTCTGAATCGGTAGCTATCAGAATACACCTTTATTATTTTGTGAATAATAATTTATAAAAGGATTTTGATGAAATTTGACGAAACTATCCGTTTTGGGTCACGAATTTTGAGAAAACTTACGCAAGGAGTTAATCAACAGATTATACTTAATACAAAGTTTTAAAAGGGATGAGGATTTTTTTTTTATTTTACTCCGAGCAATGCCGGGCTTGGTTATCTATAAATGGCACTTGCCTATCATATCTAACTGCTGTTTGACCTACAATTTTGTTTTTATTTGAATGTATCAGTTCTATGGAGAGTATATGTATGTATGTATATGCACATTTGTATAAGTAAACAAGTCCAATTCGAAAGTCAAATGCATTTAAAGACGTATAGGACATCGTATGCTTGGCATAACTAGGAATAAGAGAAGGCTTGACAGGAAGACCACAATGCGCCTTCCTGAACTATTAATTAAAAACAATGCAGCGTTTTTATTACATAAATCACTGTATTTCGAGAATCTGAAGAACACAAAATTAACAATTAATTCATTAATCCATTGAGACATCTATGAAATTTTAGACTTGTACATAAATTTTTACAAATTGTATATATGTACATTAATACAGAAGATTTGTGGCAGCTAGCAAGGTAAGTTGATAAATGTACAAATGTACATAGTGGAGACAGTGAAGAGATTGAAACTAGAATGGGCTGGTCACGTAAATAGAAAAAAAGGACGAAAACATTGCTTGAATGTTACCCGAGAGAATGTAAAAGGGTGAATGAAAGTTCGGAAGGAAGATGGGTGTATTAAAATTAGAAGAATGTGTGGGGTGAGATGGATGTAAATTGCGCAAAACAGAGACGAATAGAGGTCTTCATACAGAAGTTAATTTTGGAAGGCGAAAATGATGATGATGATGTATTACCTATATGTACATACAATGTATGCACGCCACACAGACTAAAAGTGAAACTTTCAAAATTTTTTGGCAAGACGAGCCCACGAGAGTTTAAAATTACAAATTGTATGTATAGGTATACCTACATATGTATACAATTAGACCGTAGACGGATTTTGAAATGAGTCGTTGTCCTTTGAAGGTTTCTTCAAGCTTTGATCCGCCTGAGCAACGCTGGGCATCATCGGATTATAATATACATAGTATTATATAAATAAAATGATGAAAAAATCGCATAAGATAAGAGGGTCTAATTTTTTTTATAATAATAAAAAAAAACAAAGGGCTGAAGGAAGCTTAAATAACAGGCAGGGTTCAGAAGGTAGAAAGGGTCTTTAATGTCAGGGTGACTAAAATAAGGTAAAAGGTCCTCTTATGTGTGGCCGACAAAACATTCGGGCTGATTAAAGCCTTGAAATAGTATAATTGTACCGATTTTCGCATGGCGTTGAGCCAAACTAATTTGTGGGATTAACTCACTATTAATGCTCTCATAAATATGCATATTATCTAATCCTATTTAGTATATCAAATGCAGTAATATTTCAGCGCATTATAATTGTTGTGAGGAAGGCAGCCGAGGCGATATTATTATTAAAATAAATACTAGAATATTCGAGTGCAAATTTACGGGGGCATTAAACCTTTAAATTGCCACGGTGGCAAACACGTACGCGTAGATTGAACGCGTATGTCAGAAGCGGAAAACCTTTGCTATTATCGGTTTGGGGTGAATTTTTATTTCAAGTATGGTATATAAAAATATATACCTTTTGCGGCAAGTTTCATTCGCTGCCGCTCCCATTAATACGCAGCGTTTTATTCGCGTGTTCTCGGAAAAGTTAAACACTTGACCAGTACTGATGCTTATTTATGGTAGTTGGATCATCTAAAAAAACTATGAAAAAGCGTATAGAAAAATCGTAAAAAGCGTAAGAAAGCCGTGTTGTCATAAATCAACTGGTAACGTGGTTACCAACGAACACATTTCCTTGACTACACAATGGCGCTTCAAACTTTCGCGTCGGTAAAATCGTAATTACGAATATTATTATTAAGAGGATTTTCCCCGTTTTTTTTTTCACAGTAAGCTTCCCGGACATGCATACAACAAATCCTGAAAGTTCCATCGTAATCGGTTGAGTGGTTTAGGAAATAGATATACGAGAAATACAGGCAAACAAGCAGACATTCAATTTTATATACATACATAGATGCGATACATCTGAGATAAATTCTGGATTTTTACTAGCTTCACTTTGTAAGTTCCATGAAATTCCTGCCCGTCAAAATTTTGAACCACTATAGATCGCTTTGAAATCTTACCGACATACGGAGGTTAGCTAACATTGAAGTGAGCTAAAGTCTCCAATATGAAGCTAGAGGGGTTTAATAATTAACGAACTCATTAAAAATTACATATCTACATACATATAACGTAGTTATTAGGATATCGATAAAAAAATACAAAAATTAATTAGGACAGATTTTCTACTGTAATATTGTATAATTAAATGCTCAAAAATTGGTTTAGAAACAGTACTACATAATTGAAGCAATTAAGCATGAAAATTCTTATTATCTTAAGAAAATTGTATTATAATATCGAAATTTAATATTTTTCGCATTCGTTTGTATTTGAAAAAAAAAAACAAGGTTTAATATGAATTTATAAAAAAAAGAATATTCGTTTTTAATGGAAGCCTTTTATTATTTATATGTAAAAATACTAACAAAAATATTGTAATTTTTCTGATTATTATAAATCGGTTGGCTATTGCTGCCGCCTGAATATAGGGTATTAGTAACCGACGAGAGAAATTAATAAAAACTGGCGAAACTGAATATTAAAAATCAATTAGCAACATCAGTCAGTGGGGAGGGGTGGTGGAAAAAGCACAAAAAAAATAATGAAAAATTAACACAACAACGGCAGGAAAAACATCGGACGGGTAGAGATTGCTGTGTAAAACAAAACATGTCGTTCCATCGAATGGAAAATGACACTGACAAAATATCGCGTTGAAAGGGTGTAAAATATTTTCGAAGCTTATGGGGAGGGGGGAGGCATGGGAGATTGCCCTAGTGAGCTCCAGCTGCGATTTTGTCATGATGAAAGTGGTTTTTGTCTCAGGAATATTGGTCGTGAAGGTCACATAACTACGCCGCATGTATAATACATCAGCCGAAAAGTAACTTTTGCATATCGCAATAACGAGAGTAGCACATTTTGCACATTAAAATGACGATGGGAAAAAAAGTGTACGTATATATATCGTAATCTCGCACGGAAATGAAATTTCGGAGCACTAGAATATAATCATGACGGAGGATGAGGAGGGTTCTACGGATATAATGAAATAAGGAAACCCACTCAGGTTTCGTTATTCCAACTTGTGCATGTATTTCAATTCATTTCCTGCAATTTTACCTTACGTATGAAGAATAGATGCGAAGCAAAAGCTCAGAGTGGATACTAGAATTTTCATGAAAAGGAAGAAACAAGGGAGGAAAAACGAGAAGAAAACAAAAATTTAAGCCAACTGAGGAATCGGAAAATAAAAGGCAATAAAGAGAGCATCTCGCCAGGCCCTCAGGGTATACCCTCAACAAGACGATGGGTAAAAATTATACGACAAAATAAAACACAAAAAAAACACACACACACAACGGCGACAAAATTGAAAATAAATTTTCATAAACAATCATACGCCGCATGAAACTTATCGATTTATTGTCATACACATACATACTTATCTGGAAAATGTATAAGAGTTTCGGTAAATTTAAGGTTCTGAATTGAAAACCGTAAGCAAACAAACACTCAGTCATAGGATTTTGTATAAGGACCCCAATTTGGCGTTTTGTATAAAAAATTAGCGAATTGCAAACATGCCCTTGTATGGGAGCCCTTAAACCCCGTACATGATATATGTAATCGCAATTAAAAACTATGGATTGTTAAAGTAAACATTCATATATAAAACCAGCAAAATACACTAGTGGTTAGCATATAATGCTTTGAATAAAGTGGTCACGCGTTAAAATCCCACTGGTTTCTGCTGGCCAGACCTTGGATTTTTGACTATAGGTCGATCGTTTCCTTTCAGAGTTTGCCAATTTGACTGATTTTCATTGAAACGGTTCCAAAAAATAGGCTACCTTACCCATTTTATCGCAAATCTCGAGTTTTTAGCAATTTGGGATTTCGGAGAATTGTATAAAATGCTGCAAATTTACAAATTTGACCATAAATATCTCTGTGGATGTCAATTGTTATGTGCTTACTGAATATCACTGAATTTTTTAAAAATGCTGCAAATTCACAAATTTTACCGTAGATGTATCTGCGTGTGTTAATGTATTTCCTTAGTATACTATGTACTAATAATAATCGTATCAAATTTACAATGTCCAGGAAGACGCATTGGGGTTACCTGTTAGGTTTTCCTGGTATAAATTATAAAAAATAAAATACTTTATAGTGGGCATGTGTACACATTTGAGCACTTGATTATAAGTAAGCAACGTCTGCAAAATTGTCAGTTGACAGACACATACATATGCTTATTTGTATATGGACGGCCGGGCGAGTGTGCGGGGATGGAGCGAAGGGGTGATGCACGAGTGCAGCAATAAATGAGTCGAGTTATTATATGTAGTTTTCCTACATACATATTGTTATGTACCTCGCTTATCAATGTAGTTCCCACAATAATCAAATTCACTTTATCACATTCATATACGTGAGTTACAAGTCAATTAAAATTCCTGTAAAGGGATAGTCGGATAAGACAGGAGTGCCGGACTTTTCCCAACCCAAGATATAAAAAAATCATTTACATAGATCGCGATTCGATCACATTCGTCAGTCAGTTACCATGCGACTCAACCTGTAAAAGGATAGTCACATGAGATAGGAATGCCGGACTTTGCCCAATCCAAGAGATAAAGAAATCATTTATATAGATCACGATTTGATCATATTAGTTAGTCATCACCATCGAGACTCCGAGAGTAGTTATCATCACTATCGAGACTCCGAGAGTAGTAGTCATCACCATTGAGACTCCGAGAGTGGTAGTCATTAAAATCGACCCCACAAGTGATAGTCAGCATAGCAGCAGAACAAAGTGAACCAAAGTTAATTAGTGAAACTAATAAGTTCTACGTATCTCATTTTAAATTCATCATCGTTCCATAATTAAATCTGCAGTTTTCGAATATGTCTACCAATAACATAAATGTAACGTTTTTATGATAATAAAGAAATCTTGGTTTGTTAACCAAGTAATTAAACTGCGTTTTGGAACATGAAAATATATACGAATTGACTACAAGAGATGTGCATGCTGAAGTTGCTAGCAACAATAGCCTCGGATGTGGTTCATGTATCGATTGCTATTTAAAAGCACCCGTTGAAGTATCAACGGGCACAACACTATTGCATAGTGGACAAACGAACAAACATGACCTTTATGTATGTAGCATAGATAATAATGAACTTATTAAAATACAAAATTGCCAAGTTTCACTACTGATAAACGAGCGTTTATTGATACGGTAATAAACTCGTCTGGGTCCCAAATGACGCAAGTTTTACCGACTACGTACATATATACATACATATGTACTCTTGAAGTTCATAAAACTAATATAAATTTTACGGTCAAACATACATATTCGCACAGCACACTATGTATGTATGTATGTACCTACATACATACGAATATAATATTATTCATATATCCTTTTTGAGGGGAATCGTCACCCGTTAGAT
Organism: Arctopsyche grandis; assembly: GCF_051622035.1. NCBI lineage: Eukaryota > Metazoa > Arthropoda > Insecta > Trichoptera > Hydropsychidae > Arctopsyche > Arctopsyche grandis. Next base: position 3,931,408 of record NC_135365.1, read on the forward strand.
TTTGCACGACGATATAACGAAAGGCTTCGAGCTCAATTCTACATATTATTTGCATAGATTCGAACGAAATTCGAATTCTGCATATGTATGTAAATGTAGTAAAAGTAATATTTTACGCGTTCAAGAATCAATTTATCGGAGTCATTTTATATACGGCAACATTTGAATTTGAATGAATTGAAGTATTGTTTATACAGATTTGAAAGGGCTAATATGATGTTTTTTTTCGAAACTACATCACAAATATCAATGTCAAAATCAATTCGACAATTGGAAGTGATTTAACTGAAAAAAAGATACATGCCAAGTAATGTAAAAACCATCCTACCCACTATGTCACCACTATTTGAATATGATTTCAAAAAATTATTATTTACAACATAGATGTCTCCCTAATTTTCTTATATTTAGTATTTGTATTATGCTTATATATCTGGTCACGGTGACGCGTTAGAGTATTCTTCATTAACACTGTGGCTAATACGTAAATAAATAAATAAAAAAAAATTGAGTTGATTTATTTATATTTTATGTAATCTTATTTGATATTTTCATTTTTGTACTAATTTACATGTGCATTATCAGACTCCTTGGGTTCATTGGCTTTACCGAATTTCCCAAGTATTCTTAAATAATACATAGATATTGAGCAAATACATAGATATTAAACAAATACATAGATATTAAATTAATTGTCACCCATTGCAGTTTGATTGGATCTAGAGTTTTAACAGTTTGATTGGGATTAGAGTTTAAATTGACCTTTTTCCAGAAACTCCCATACCATGCTTACAACAGTATGGCGGAAGCGTACTTTCATGAAATCATCTTTTTTGAACACCTATCGAACTGAAACTTAATATCGGTTACTGAAATTCTTATCGATACAACGTAAATTTTTTAGTTGACCCGAAATGGAACCTCCACTTATAGGTGCCCTCTTTTTTTAAGTTTTTGAATTCAATTATCTCCCAAACCGTAACCGAATCAGACTGAATTTTTTTACATGTAATAGACATTAAAATTTTCGATACTGTGACATTTTTGAATATTTTTACCTCAACCGGAAGTAGTACTTTTACTCTAGAGAATCGAGGTTTTTTATATTTTTCTCAGAAACCTTTTGGTTTATTAAGCTGAAATTTCATATCTAGAAGTATAAACTTAATACCAAGTTATGTATAAAATTTGGTAAGCATCTGTCAACCGGAAGTGGTAGTTTACATACAGTTTTTTCATGTTTGCCTAACTATTTTAAAAATAAAAGTTGTTGAGAATTTTCTTAGGTATTTTTAGTTTAAATACAGAAAAATGTACATTAGGTACATACATATTATTTGTAAAAAATAGGAAAAATTAATTTCAAGCGGAAAAAAACGGCACTCCATTCCAGTTCATCGTTCAGGCGTGTTTGCAAACAATAAAATAGAATAAAAAAAGGGAGAGATCGAGTCCGAAGGGTGTAAGCGAAAGGGCAAGGGAGTGTTACGTCTGCAGAGCAAAGCCACCGGCAAGTTGCTTTACGACCCGCCATCAATTATTCGGCAACTTCTGCCACTGCCTGGCCAGCTTCACTGTCAGGATAGATTACACAAATTATTTCTGCACGAAATGAAGTATAGTCCGAACCGAGAGCTGCCGCCCATCCAGCGACTGCTTTTGACCCCTTCAAAAGTCAAACATCGCTGATTAACGAATCATCTAACGAATCGGCCGATGACTAACTCAAGTCCGTACAAACACGTGATGATAATTAACTTCATGCAAATTCGAACTGTTATCGTAGCCAGGCATACAAATAATTTGTCGGGAGTTTATTTTCACTGCAGTTGCCGTATAAATTTGATAGTAATTGAATTGCTAATTGCAAACATCAATTTACATTCGGTTCAAGCGGTCGGGTCATTCTGTGTATTTTACGCAGCGACTCGATCACACTAATGCGAATTTCCAGTCAAAAAGCCCCCCGACGTATGTTATCGCATCTAGATTGAACAATAATATGAGTCTGAGCTCGTTTCCTTACGTATACACGAGAAAGTTTGGATCAGTGAGATGTAGGGCGAAAAAACATGATGTGAAATCGCATGTGTAGAACGAAATCTCGTGGAAGAACTCCAGCTTGGGTGAACGCACTTCATACTTAATGAATGTTTAAAAATGGCTTGTAAAATATAGTATGATTAAGAGTTCGTAAAATATCGCAGTTCGGAAGAAACGCTCTCAGTCCAAAATCAATCCAAAAAGTTGAAAACAAAGATAGAAAAGATCAAAAAGAGAGACGTCAAACTAGCGGCGAGAACGCCATTTCAATTTTATAAACACATATTTTTACTTTAACTATTTACGTAGTAACAATAGATGAAGTTTTGTGATCATGCGAAAATTCGAACTCGAGATTTTGACGGATTCGAACTCAGAATCGATTACTGATCACGTTTTCATGATCTAGTTATCATTCATTATATAACCTATTAGTGAAGTAAAAATATATATGAGAGACAATGAGATTTTACAATGAGAGACAATGAGACAAATTTTATCCAAAAATATATAGTGAGAAAATGATAATGTTATAGGCGTTTAAACAAGTTACAAAACGAGTGGGGGGGGAAGAAAGTCAAACAAACAAAGCTACTGACTTTTGGCAATGGGTGAGCTGTCACCTTTTCCAAATTTTTTGTATTCTTAAACGTGTGTATTACGAGTATATTTCACCATCAACTTAGCGGACCCAATGAAATCTCTATCGGCGGACAAGCCGCGTAAAATGGCAAAGTGTCAAAGCAATCGGAAGAATGTAGTAAGTTTGTCAGACCAATTGGTGAAGTGAAACTAATAAAACACTTTTATTCAACTGAACGTTCATCGAAGGATTGGTACGTAGGATTTTAAAGGTCAAACTTGGGCGAAATCACACAGGGAAGAACGACACGTCGTGTGCTTGGCCCCCCGCCGTGGGGGGCTTCCAGCATTTATTTAAATATGGGATACTCCGTTATCGATCACTGTCAAGCAAGGTATCCGAACATGTACCCCCTGGACATTAAGCCCCAGTGCAAATAACCCCCGCCATTGATAATTTTTTTTAAATAGCAATAAATAATTAATAATTAATAATAAAGTAAAGTAATAAATAAGAATAAATTAAGTGTTGTAGAGTATATTTACTTTTAATTTATTGTTGTAAATAGAATAAATATCAATTTAAAAGACGTTTAGTCACCAGTTGGCGTTTGTGTTCTGTGGTATTGAAAGTAAATTTTAATAGAAGTATATATTATTGTTATATTATTATTATTATTATATTTTAAGACTATCCATGATGGAATTTGTAAAATCGAGAAAAGGAAAAGAAAAAGAGATTAAAATACAATTGATTTTGGAGTTTTGTATATTTTAAATTATTATTATTGATTACTGCTTTTTTATTATAAAGAATCTGATATATGTATTATTAATATCTGTATTTCTGAATCTGTATTTTTCTGGCTGAAATAAATTAGCATTGATACTGACTTTTTATTGAAGATACTGTCAATTTTTATCCTTGATGGGGGGGTATATGCACGGGGGTTTAATATCCAGGTTTTTGTCTAGGGGGTAAGTATCCTAGAACCGTCAGGCAAGGATAAATACAAGGATACAATTTTACCGAAAACACTCCAGGGGAGTGACTGGGCGTTCTATGAATATGTACAAGGCATTCAACATTTTTTTCGCATCTAAAAAAAAACACGTTCATCGCTGTGTATTCGCTCTAGGATGGCTTTTACACCCCAAAACACAGAAACCGCAAAGGACAAGTAATCAATTGCAAACGTCGTTGCATCTGGAATAGTAGGCAGTGTATAAAACGTGAGGACGACACGTATACGGCATTGGCAAAAGACACGTTTTCGCAGTTATCGTTACGTTTTATTCCTGGCAAAGACGTTTCAATGGATAGGTACGTGTACCGGTGCCGGAACGTTGTCGTCGCCACACTTGAAACCAATTTCGCACTGGAGATATGCGGTTAATGGTGAGAGGCATCTGCATCCCCGTGGAGTGCAGTTTGCATCCAGACATTGCTGATTTTTCAACGAGGAAGTACGCCGGAAGAATAAGTACGTAGTGGAAAACGCTCGGGGAGATCGTAAGTGAAATTGGTTATTCAGTGGTTCAAATTGACAGAAAGTTTCGACAAGTGTGTTATTGGAGATTGTGGGTATATACATAGGTATATAGTTGAAATGTGAGTGCTAGATTTACATACATACATATGTTGAAATTCTCATTTTTTTCCTGCACTTATTTATTTAGTTAAGTTTAAGTTTGAACCATAGTGGTATTACAGGAGTCCCTAACGCACCACAATGGTCGAACACAGAGAAAAATAAAAATATATACATATGTATATACACAGACAAAAAATACATTTATATAAATAATAGATAATCATAAAAAGGAATAGCATTATAATAACAGCAGATAATGCCTTGCATCTACAGCCAATACCAATATAAGAACCAGCCACAAATAGAAAACATCCCTTCGCAGGCCCAAATAGAAGAGAGAAGATCAAAATTCCACTCATACATCACATTCAATTATGAAAATAATGATGAGTGCAAGCTACCAGACAAAAAGTTTAAAATAATTTTACACTCACTGAGGTGGAAAATATCACATTCAGGCTCGGTAGCAACGATTTGAGAAGTCGGTGGCTCTTGAAGCCGTCCGATAAAGACTTGTGCGGGCAGGAGGTAGAACCATCAAATGATCGTGTCTACCACGCACATAATTATTAGGGACATAAAGTCCCAACTGTTAACTGTTAAATAGTAATACGTCATGTCCCAACGACGGGCATGACGTATTACCACGTAGAAGCTGGAGAACAAAATGAATTAATGAGAATTTACTCCGTAGTTTAAGGGAATTATACCCAATGTAAGACAACTGTTTAACTTTTCAGATCACAATCTCACAAACATAGTCTATCGATACTTATATACATAGATTTCTCCGAAAGATATGATCTAAATATTGAAGTAGTTTCAGACATGTAAGCTGTCACCGAAAATGTGGAGGGACGGAGTGGGAGCAACAAAAAGCAGCACGCTCTCTGATACTTCAAACAAGAAAATTAGATCGTACAAAGTAAAAACTAGAATGTTGAATAAACAAAACTTAGCCACCCCTGACTGTCCAGGGGCGGTTTCACATTTTTGCGGAGTGCATATGTAAACTGCGGTCTGTGTCGATTGCGGTATCGCGTTAATACTTGATACCTGGCACATCAAACGGTGCACACAAACAGCATTGCATATTCCGGCCACAGCATCCAGCCAGACAGATGCAGGGGGGGCGGCGGTCGCGTCTCACCGTGTACGTGCCTGGCCGCCCCCGACAAACGGTCTCCGCCCCCACGACATGCTCCGTCGCTGTGTACGTCTCTATGTACAGAATCGTTCCAATTTATCTTCGGGCTATCCTTGGCGAGTTCGGCTATTAAATGACATCGTAAAATTAGCAACTGTGTATGTTGAAAAGTTGCGGTTGAGATTGAACGGGTCGTATAATAGTTTTTGATATCCTATGTATGTTTGTGACCCATTCTAGACGAATGGATGAAAGAAATGATCGAATGACATTGGAATATACTGTTGCATAGGGGTGGGTGGAGGATCCAAATAAAAGGCCAAAATCGCTTCACAGCATTTATTGGGTGATTAAGGAGATCCACGCACTGCCAGTGCTCCGTCCAGAATGCCTTGGTATGGCCTAAGTACCTGCTTATAAAGGGCAGGTCGCTCAGTGCATCTTCCTCGACACGTTTATTTATCTATTGTTATAGTCACGTACCAGATATGCAGTCCCACGGTCTCGCGCTGTCAGTTATGAGAGCTCTAGCGGGAAGTGGTTGGGTGCCGTTACCGACCACTAAGTCCATTCAGGGGTCTCCATTGTTAGCCGACAGCACTTAAGCCTGGAGATAATCCTTGAAAACTAATTATAACGGCGGCTCCTTTTAGCATATGCGATAACGGTGTATCCCATATTTGGAGAAATGTAAGAGACCACACACGGCGAGGAGCCATCCACGCGGTGTGCCGTTCATCGCTGTATGTTTTCGCCCTTAAGCTAATAAAAAGCTTGTAGAATTGTATGGGATGAAATGGATGCAAGTTGCTCAAAATAGAGACGAATTGAAGCGTATTAGAGAAGTCTCTGTTTCCAGATCGATAACCTGGCAAGCCCTACCTTACATTCATATAATAGGTAAGTGATTCCCAAATTCTTCAATGGCGATCATCATATCTGACGTTCCTGAGGATCAATCGTCTTTTTTGATAAACGTTTAAATTTATAGATTATAAATTTGAAATAGTAGTTAGGATGGTTTTGTCAATTTGATGAGGAACCACTTCAACAATGAAATCAGATAAATTGGCAAACTCTGATAAGAAACGATCGACCTGGAGTCAAAAACCAAGGTCTGCCCAAAACATCTACTAGTGGAAATCGAACCGTGACCACCCCGCTCAAAAGCATAATATGCTAAGCACTAGTCGACGCTGCTTATTATGTTACATATAGATGTACATATACATATGTATAACAATTCAATTCGACTGTCAATGAAGCATATTTAGCAAATATTTAATAATGTACGAGCTTTTTAAGCACAGTCTGAAGAGAAGGAGGAATATTGTACATAAGGGCTTATTATATATAAATAAGTTCTAAAATGAGGGGTACAACTTTTGAAAATGTACTGGCCAAAAGGTAGGTATGTGTAAGAAAAGGTTGCGAAACGTTGTAATAGATATACATATATGTACATACATAGTATACGTTGAAGATTCGAGCCTTCGCCTTGGGTTATAGTGAAAGCTGAGTATTGTATAATCCGTCGTTGCATACGAGGCTCGATGAGACACAACGCCAAGGAACATATTGGAGCTGTACCAAACACGAGAAGTGAATTGGCTGGAGGCCCTGAGCCAAATCCCCCATTCGGGGACCAAAGGTAAATATCATATTTCCAAATCATTTATTTTCGGGGTCCTTTTACGGCGAACGTACGTGAGGGCGTACGAAATGCGATGTGTGCGCGAAAATTGATGCGGAAAATTCGCTATACCTGTGAGCGAGTGCCGCCTCGTATTATATTGAAACTCAAATCAAAACTTTGAATGCTTTTGTAAATGCATCTATAAAGTAGGCCACTGATGTACATATATATTTATCCCTTTTGACGTACTTTTAACCATTTCACTGCTGAACAACGCCGATCGGCATTTTAACGACAAGTCTATGGGCCTGAAGAACGCTGATGTGCGTTGTACATTGTGCATGTATAAAATAAACAAGAGTACTATCTGCTAAGCCTTTCCAGGTAGTATTGCAAAAAAATGTATTAAACATGAGCCGTGTAATCTTGCAATTGCTTTGTCTACGTATTAACGTAGACAAAGCAATTGCAATGAAAACTAGTCTTTATTAAAAGACTAGTTTTCATCGTAATTTCTGAATGTATAACCATAGTAGAATTGCCCGACGGAAATCCCTAACTACTGAATATTAAAGATTGTGACTTGGTCTCTTTTTGCACATGGGAACGATCAGATTGGGCTTAATAGGTGACTATCGGAAGAAGCATCACTTATTTAATATACTGGTATTTTCCCAATACATGTCAAGCGATCGATTTATATTAATTTTAAGAGGATTACATTTTTAACAACAATGAAGATGGAACTAGTTTTGAAAAAATACAGTCTAAACACACCTTTACAAGACTCTAAATCCCCAGCGGTAGTTATCTAGTGTAGTAATCTAAGGATTAACTACAATTTTTTAAACCGGCTTTCCATTGGATTTCTAAATAATTCTAATTGGAAATGTGGGCGAAATTTTTAGCGTGGTAGACATATTGCAACGTGGGGATTATACGCCGCCTAAAATGCATTTTGAAGTGTACAATGGAGACCCTCGGATTAGGCCGAGTGGCATCTCCCGCTAGTTCTCAGAATCCTAAACAATGGAGAAACAAACGGATCAGGGAAGCTGTAGTGAGCGCATTGCACTTCATGAGGTACCTAGGCAATATCAGATGATTCTGGAACGAGCGCTGGCTGCGCGTGGACCTCCTGAATCAGAGAAAAAATGCTATGAAGCGACTTTGGCCTTTCATTTGGATCCTCCACCCACCCCTACGCAACAATATCAAGAGGCAAATCATACTATTTTGTTTCTATCTTTTTCAAATGTTGACAAAATAAGTGAGAGTGAAAACAGTAGTTTTACCACTGATCCAGTTTTTAGCTTGTGAGTTGCAAAGAGGCGGCAGAAAGCCGCGTATGGATACCTACATAACTGTCATCGCTTCGATCTGACACAAGTTTTCTATGTAAATTTTAATGAGTTCGTTAATGATTTAACTCTTCTAGCTTCATGTTGAAAACAAGTTTACTTTGATGTATGTAAGCTAACCTCTGTATGTCGGTAAACTATAAAATAAATAGCTCAAGAGTAGAAATGGTTCAAAATGAGAACACATAATTTTTTATAACAAGCAGGAATTTCTTTAAACTAACAGAGTGAAGCTAATAAAAATCTTGTAAAAAATCAGGTACCTATATATAAAATTCATAATGTATGTCTAACTATTAAATGTATGTATGTATGCATATTTTAAGCACGTATGTAAATCATCCTGGAATAAGTAAAAGCTAAAATAATAAAACTATGAAGCACTCGTAATATACATAGATAAAAGTAAGCGAATGTACATATGTATATTAGATTAAAAGTAAATTACAGCTGCAAAGTTTACGAGTGAAATAACAGTCTGACATTAGTTTGTAACGTAGAATATATAATTGAATGAATGTACTGGAAACTAAATATTATATGAATTCTATTAGCTGGAATTTCACTCGAACGTAAACAGCTTGGCATCAAAACAACCATAAATGGTAAAATTTTGATCGAATATATGAAGTATGCTAATTTTGTTTTGAAGAGTGCATTAAATTGTTTTGAAAGTATGAAAGGTAAATCATTATAGACATGCGACTTGAAATTCGATCGCAAAGGGTTAACTTGGCGCTATTATTATAGTCACTTAAAATCACTATACTTTTATAATTATCCTTTCTTATGATAAAATTGCCTGAATTGTCAGTATGTAATTAGTAAATTTATATGTTTTAGTTAATCGCAGGTATTTGAAGTGTGTTCGTTTATCTACAGTGTGTAAGTACATACAATATCAGCAAACAGAGCGGTATTGAGATGACACATCTCGGTTCCTCTGCGAATATATTTGACTACAGCACACTGAATAATTAATAGAGGAGTTTATGTTAAACTAGACTAAATTTATACACCTATTTGGAAACAAGCAGAAATATTGAACGATCTAGAAACATTATAATAGATTAAACAATAATAATATTGTGCAAATTCAGTTCTACGATTAATTTAAAACGATTAAGTTTCCAGAGGCAAGTTAAAAAACGTCAAAAACAAGACGGCAGAATCGTCTTAAGGATTTTGAAAACTTTTCTAATTAGCATATTTCGGTTAACGACCTCAGCCGAGTCCTTTAACTAAGTGAATAACTTTTCGACGACAATTGAATTATATTAATTAGTAATTCAAATAGATATGATTATTACATTTATGCACACGTGTAGGAGAATTTCAAGTTCGCTCGTGAGTAATTTTGTAACGTTTATTTTCCTCGGTGGAAAAACAGGGAAAAACTAAACGGTAACCCAGATAGAGCTTTTAAAGGGTCCACTTATATATAACCAGTTTCCCGAGTGGCGTGAGGAGAGAAAACTATTCTAAGGGAAGAAGACCTTTCTCAACACGTATAAACACAAACAAACGATACAAAGTCAGCAACCTAACAAAACAAGCCGGGAAATGCTTTTTTCCCGCGGATATGAGTGGAGCTTTATTCACAGCTTCCCTTCCTTTCACCAGTGCAAACAAACTAACGCGCTGCGTACAGTGCAAATATTGAATTACACGCTGGAAATTGTTCACATTAGACAATTCACATAATTTAAATTATTTATTTGCAGAATTACTCTCGAAGATCCTACCTTACAGTTCAAATAAGTATATTGATTGTGAGAGAACGACTAATGACGGTTCTAAACTATTATAAAATTGGCTCCCCTATCATTACTCACTAATTCAGCTTGTCTACTTGTATAATAGATAGCAATGCAAAGACTATTACATATTAGACAAATTTAATGTTGCCTACATCAGAAAAAGTCACCGAAATACTACATATAAAATAATAACATAATGTTGTCTGAGTTTTATAATTAAAATTCATATATTGCAATTCCATAGGCCGACTGTTGAAAGTAATACATACAAATCCGTCAATTTTATTTGATCATAAGCAAATGCAACATTAAATTGATATTGTGTGAACAAACTAGTACCATAAATAACTATGGTAATTTTATAATTCAAACATCAGCAACATGTAAAATACACGTTGCCTAAGTAAATAGTCAACTTTAGAAGCCCATTTCTGTAGTTGCTTTACATGAACAGCACCCCTCAAACGTTCAGATAAAACGACAGAAAATAAACGGTTTCAAATAAATCAGAAACTCAAAAGACAGACTTAAATATATGTATAATATTATGACATTGAAGCAACCATCAACAACATCACAGCAACAAAATAGTTGTTTATGCATTTTATTTATATATTTTTTTTTTGTACATATGTAGGTTTGACACGGCTTTTATCTATGATAAATCATTCAATAAGATCTTGGATAGAATATCAAACACTACATAACATACCCGGCGTCGCCCAATCTAAAATACTTTAAATCATTTTAAAAATAATTAATAATTTTAATAATAAAGATTTCCCCGACACGCTTCCTTCCAGTCGTCTGTTTCGAGCAACTATAGCAAATATACAAAAAATGTCCCTTGGGACTTTTTTACACCCACCCCTTTAAATTCTTTGGGGAACCAAATCGAGGACTTACTTTGTCTATTCATCGACATACTCATTGCCATTTCACCTTTTCACTCTCTCCACTGGTTCAACTACTCTTTTCCTTTTTCTCAAATATGTATTCCGTATATTTTCATCTATTCTTTATTCCGAGCATACAGCGTTTTATACATCTTTGGGTGAATTGGATTTATTGTAAGACTCCGGCGATCAATGCCCAAGTTTCACATCCATACATAATAATAACTAGCAAAACCATTGATGTATAATACACTAGATGGGCCCTGACGTGTGCTTTTGGTCGGAGATCTTGTCTTCACTAACTGAGGGGTGCGGGGGGTTTAACTAGCGGGGAAGTTGGGAAAAAAAAAGGTTTTTTTCCCTACGACGCAGCGGTACCTACCTACCTACTGAGAAAAACTGTGCATGCGCCAAAATATAAAGTATAAAGCGTGAGGGCGGATCTATGTGTATTATATGTATATCTATGAACAAAACACATCGATAGAGTATCCATTTACTAGTTTGACTAGATGCTGGTTTGCAGTGCAAAATTTGTGAGCTGATTTTGATCCACTTCCACTCTTCCGATCGCTTTGATATTTTACCAAAAAGCAGAGATTAGCAGTCATTAAAGTAAGCAAAAATCTCCAACATGACGCTAGAGGTATTTAACTATCAAAACTACATTAGAATCGTCTATCAAATCGACGTGATGACAGTTCATGTAAGAAGGCATTTTGGATTTGAATATGACGTTCATTCGCTCAAATGCACTCAATCCTAATTTCACACGTTTCTTTATTTCCTACTAGCTGAACCCGGCATGCGTTGCAATGCCAGAATAAAGCATACAATTCCCATTTCAAGTGATGGTTGGAGCTGTACTAACGTCTCTTCAACGCCGTGTCGTCATAAACCAACTTGCAACGTGGTTACCAACAAACACATTTCCTTGACTACACAATGGTGCTTCAAACTTTCGCGTCGGTAAAATCGTAATTACGAATATTATTATTAAGAGGTTTTTTCCCGTTTTTTTTTCAGTGAGCTTCCCGGACATACATACAACAAATCCTGAAAGTTCCATCGTAACCGGTTGAGTGGTGTAGGAGCCTATACGAGACTGACAGACAAACAGACATTCAATTTTATATATATAGATTCTTTGCTACCGGACATGTCAATGATTTTGCTTAGTTAGACAAATATAACTGCTAACTACTTTTTACTGTCTTAAAATGGACAATGTATGTATGTATATATGAAATTAAAATGTTCAGAGTTGGATAATGCACAAATTGAAAACAAATTAAATCACCCCATTACACATAAATAAGACAGAAACTTGGCAGCTCCTTTGCTGCAGTTTGGTCGAAGTTTCAGCCGCACTTAAATCTACATAGACCAAATAACAAAATAGACTTACATTCGAAGACGGATAAGATGGCTTCAGCGTTGACAGCGTCTCCGACACCATTTTCAGCAACACATTCATACGTGGCATCGTCCCTCTGAGGTCTTACAGGATCTATCCGCAACATAGCACCTCCGGTGTACTCCTGCACGTGATAGCGTGACTGGGTACCTGGATAACCACCAAAAAATATTCCATTTTTAATATGAAACGTGTAACAATACGGCAGACGAACCATTGTTTGAGTGAACGGATCGTGCGACGCAAAAACGAAAATTTTTATAAACAAGCACGTCCGTTCGGTTGACCGCATTGGTAGGATCTCGGATGAATGGTTTCGACGGTATTTGAAATTCTAAATGGAATTTTTCGAAAGCTATTGATGTATGTACATACATACTACATATATGTAATAATGAATTTATCGTGTCAATAAAATTTGTTTATAAAGCAAGCAAGTTGAAAGCGGCAAAACTTGTATGGACGTATTCGAATTTAGACAGTACAAATTTTATAAAATGATATATGTATATATTTTTATTTGAAATGCCGAATGGAAATAAATAGATACAATCTTAATATGTTGAACCGAATGCGTGAAATGAGAAAACAATTCGTGAAAAGAGCATGATTTTAACGCAACTGTCAAAATACTTTTTATTTCACTTATATCATTAATAGTAAAGTAATGTGTAAGTTTTAGTGGTTGTTTTTAGAATTTAAGGAAATTATATCCGACTATTTAATAGTGTTTTGTTAACTTTTCGACTAATTTATGAAAAAGGCTACTAGATCTTGCTTATTTCGCAAAATTTCAAATTTACAAATTTGGTGTATCAATATGAATATACATATGTATGTAAAACTTGCAAAAAATATATAAATAATATTAAAAATAATAATATCAAATGAATTAAATTAAAATAAATAATATTAAAAAAAATCTGAATATATGTGTGCTATTGTTGATCGTTACCAAATTTTAGTTGTGAATTATTTCTCAAGTGGGGTAGCTCTTTTAATCAAATAAAATTTACTATTTTTGTGCATTAAAACTTGTATGTATCATACATATGTACATATATTGAGCATTGAATTCATAACTTGACTTTCATAATTTGATTCTTGTAATGATCGAAAAGTTTATTGAAACATTTTTGAAGCTCGTAGTTAAAAAATATTAATTTGTAAGATACATAGCTTCTATATATTTTCTAATTAGTTGAAACTTCAATAAAATGTTGATAAGAATATTAGTAGTATTTTATACATTCCATACTCTCTATAATATCAAAGAGAAATCGCTGGAGTATCTTTATACAGTTAACGACAGTCAGAATGCCAATTAATTATGTTTGCAATGCTTTGACAGTCAATACAAATCAAATATGTTCCTTTCAAAACACATAAACTTGTCCTCATTACTTCTGCTTTACTTTTATAAATACACATACATTATATATACAATATAGGATATTCCAATCAATGGTATTCAATACAATAATTGACAAATAAATGATAACTTACCAGAGACTCGTTTGCCATTTTTCTTCCATTGAATAACAGGAGGTGGATCTCCTCTTGCGTTGCAGTAAAAAGAGGCAATGCCTCCAGCTCGTACTTGTTGATTTCTGGGTTTCGTAGTGATTTCAGGAGGATCTGTAACAACAATCATACTTAATATATCGGCTCAAAACGAATACGAAAATACACAAAATACAACACAGCCTGAAAGAGAAGAAAAATCAATGGAAAAGGCGTATTGAAGGTAGAGAGTTGCAATTGTCTCATAAAAAATGTGGCACCCTATGAGTAAAATATAAATACATGTCGAGCGAGATAAAAAGAGCATGTTTTGTAATATAAAAATAAAAATACACGTGCGTTAATAGAACGTGCTCCATAGTCCTTTGAAATAGGAGAACTTAGTTGAAAATTTCCTTTGAAAAAGAACACCCACAAAGTGTAAGCGCGGAGAAAAAAGAAGTACATTGTACATACATATGTATACACAAATCCCCACTTCACACCGTACAGGTATATAAAAGCATAGGAAAATAAACAAAAACACATCAGAAGCATGAAGGCCTGAGGGATTTTGCCTTGAAACCACCCGTGTATATTCTATTCGTTTTCAATACAAAATCATACCATATCTTAGGTTGAATAAATAAAAAAAGTGGCTAAGAAAGCGAAAAGTATATACACCAAAAAATACGTAACATAATGAAAAAAAAAAACGCTGATACAAGTACGTGTTTTAAATTTGAATAGTAAAATCGAAGAATGGAGTGTGAATTTTTAAAAGAAAACTGGTCGAAAGTACTGAAAATAATTTGTTGACAATAAATTGGAAAGTTTTATATATAATATATTTATATCTTTATTATAGTAATTTCAATCAAGTCTTTTATTATAACTATGGAACCGATTCACAATTGTAACTCGATTTTGTTAATTTAAACGTATACAAATATTTATGTTCCTAATATAATATGATAAAATTGGGTTATTATTAATACATATTAATTCGTAACTGTATATAAATGTCTTAGATAAAACAGTTGATTTACGAAATACATATTTATATCAAGAAATGTATATCAAACACTGACTATGACACACTATCGATATGTTTATTTACATCAAATAAAATATTAAACGACTAATATTCGCTTCACACTTTTGAAACATCTGTATGTAACCCAATTTATTTTTTTTATTAATTGCTACATTATACAAGACCAAACTTCCACTTCAAAAAACACAATCTTTGCGCACGTCCTTGACTAAAAAAATAAAAAATGAAGAAAAAAATCAAAATTAAGTCAGTACGTACGAATAAACGTCTAATTTAAATAAACCACAGTTTGCGCCGTGTTCGATTTAAAACAGCGATAAATCAAACAAAACATGCTATTACATCCGCGATTTTCCACCGAGATTTCCAGCTTAATAATAAAAGTGATAAAGCCTCGGCATAATCGCTTTTCCTATTCGGAGCGAGATTTATCGCAGGTACGTAGGTGTGTGCTAATAGTCCCGCGGCCTGATATGAATTGCTTTATAGTCGACATGGAAGAAGAGTGCCACATGTTTTACTGCAATTGGCAACTCCCAATACTAATGTATGGACTTAAAAACCCTGGAAACATGCCCGCTGGTCTCGTTCCACCAACTTACGTGTGAGGTACTGGATGTAGAAGAAATCAGAGTAGTTTCCTCTTCCATCTACATTGGACGGGGTGACCCCGGCGGGTATCGTTCTAGGTGGCATTTCAGCTTCTTCTTCAATTTTGGTACATGAGAAAATAATATGTATACTTGTAAGACGCCGTTTTTGCTTCGAATGCTTTTCCGGATGTTTCGAATGATTTGGTTTTAATTTCAATTCGCTCTGTGAATGTAGGACTGATGCCGAGACTTCGAACTGGGCTAGCTCTCAAGAGTTGCAATTTCCATGATGAAATGTAATGTTGATACACGTTTTTTGCCTTATAAATAAGCATGAATGTGAAAATCAAGTATAATAAATACACATCCGAAAGGAACTGCAACTAGGATTTTGAAATAAATTAAATAAAAAAAAAATGTTATATGTACTACACTTTATTTGTGGAAGGTTCTCGATTACAACGAAAATAATTGCAATTATGTACACGAATGAATTCATCGGTATTCTATTCATATTACACATACAAACATAAATATATTTCATTATAATACACCGATATTTGATACAAAAACGTATAACAGACATGATATTTCATCGCAGAAACGCTTTTTGAATATTAAAACGTTATTAAAACATCGAATTTCAATACTCTATTACACATTTTACAGGAAAATTAGTACACTATGAAATTTGAAATTCAGTACCATCTCCCATGTTCTGCTATATTCGATATATGAATAATAAAATCACGATACATACTCTTATACCTGTATAAAAAGTATTTAAATTAATTAATATTCTTACTCATAATTGAGTTTCAAAACGAGCTGCATTCAGTTCAAAGCCTTGGTTCAAAGCCGTTTGATATGTATCGGTGATTGTAAACGAACTTTTCACAGCTAAAGTTTATATAAATTATTTAAATTTCTTTTGTGTAAACTCTGCAGTGTTAAAAACAATGCACGAATGCAAATTTCCGAGCTTTCGCTGCGAAAATTGCAGCGATAAAATGCACACTTTTACAAAAGAAACCACTTCACATACATGCATATTCATTTACGGGAAGTCTTCATCATCTCAATATTGATAGTGTAATAACAACGAGCAGAGAGTTGAGTATGGACATTTGCTCATACATCTCTCCTTTTTTTATAAATTATTTCAAGTCAGTGATTCTCAACTTGTGTATACGTAAATACGACATCAAAGCTTTAGAAAAATTGGACATAAATGAATACGAGCGTGAAGTGAAAGGAAAAATAATGAATTTCTTTCAATGTCGATCATATCGTACAAAGTATTCACATTTGTTTTTCCATTTATTTTTTTGATTTATTTCAAGACAGATATTCTAAAACTTTTCACACGTAAAGTAGACATCACAGCTCTACGAAATTTGGACACATGTGATTAAGAGCGTGAAACGAAAATTAAAATATTCAATTTTCTTCAAATACCGATCGAAATCGAAAAGTTTTGGAAGAACCGAAATTTAAAAAAAAAACCTAATTTTTGAGAAAAAGTGTATGTACATATATATATATATAATATAAGATAACTTCATCTAAATTAAAATCATTATTTAATTTAAAATATTTACTTTTTCAATAACCCAAAAATACTTATAAGTCATACAATTACAAGACTGACTTTAGAATAGCAATTTTTGAATCGTTTTTAGACCTAAAAAACCCTCAACATGAGGCCACCTTCCTTCCAATAAATACAGTGTATACCTTTCCATTGTAAAAATGACGGTTGTTCAAAAAGGCAGTAAAACAATTTCAATACCTCAACAGATTGTTTATACTACGCAAGTTACAAAAAAATGTCAACTGCAGCGTATTTATTTAGATTCTGTTAAACCTATCATGAAACTACATACATATGTACATATTATCCAAAACGGAACACAATTTATCGGATTTATCCACACTATTACGATCGTTTTCTCCCTTTTCGCCACCCTCTCGCTAAGTCAGATTTTAATTGCTTAAACAAACGCCTATAACTTTTTCTTTTTTCACTATATATATTTATATAAAATTTACCTGCTTTTCATTGAATTTCTAAATAATTCTATGATTACAACAAAATGTCTATACCCTTCAGGTATAAACACAGATTATCTAAACACAATCTGCTTTATGTCATCGACTTTAGAGATTTTTTAATTAATATTAAGTATTAGATGTATTATGAGCATTTATACGAATTGTAAATAGGTTTTTGAGCTATTTGTCCTATTACGCTGTAAATTAACATTAGAATAATATAATACTATGATTACTAACCCAATTAAATTAAAATTGTAAAATAGAAAATGATCAGTAGATCAGTAGCCATTAAAATAGATATAAGATGTATTGTGAGCAAATTTCGTAAAAATAAAAAGCATCTAAAAATCAAATCAATCAAATAATTCAAGTTAGAAATGTTGGCGAAATTTTCAGCGTGGCGGGCTTTCAACGGAAAAGACGTCAGCGCACTCAAAGAGTTAAAAACTACATACGAAGGAATGGATCACTCCGTTTAATATGAACACTTCACAATCACAAATTAGCCAAACAAATTCCGCGAACCACCGTTTGAGAGCGAGCATAACACACCACATTATACACACCGAACAGGCGGTTATATCCGAGAATACAATCTTTAGCAAAATACAAAGAGAGTAGCTTTAGCAAAATTCGAAGCGTTAACGTCGTTATTTAATATGTCGGCGAAATTAGACGGCGGCTGTGGAAATTGGAAGGGTTGGGGGGCGGGGGGGATGGAGCCTGCGATCCCAAATTGACGATCCCTGGCCGGGTTGTGCGGCACAAAGATACAGCACAAAAGAGACCAGACGATACTGAGATAACGGTCCGTGATATCCCCATGACGCACATTTGCATACATATTGCGACGCGAGGATTTGAATGCGCATCCCCAAACGGATAACTCGTATGCGCGCGTAACGACGACACTAGCATCCCCTACCCACCCCCCCCTTACACACACACATACACACACTTTCATCCCCATCCCCTTGGACGTGTCGTCCCCCTTCTCACGGCTCATCCTCGAACAATAACCGTAATGACACGAGCTTTAATCTTTTTATACTGGAGCGCGTAAGACGGGGTATGTGCGTAGGCCTGAATGGGTTGAGACGGGAAAATATACATCCATACATAAATATGGCCATTTCCACAGTGAAATTCAAATTATATGTATATGTATGTACATACGTTGTTTTAAACTCATATAGGCGTATTTTAAATGTAAAGGAAACTGTTTTAATGTGTGACTAATTATTTTAGATAAACTAGTGTTGTGCCTGTTGACATTTCAACTGGTAAATGATGTAACGAAATGTTGATTTCACGTTTCAGTTCATTTTTACATATCTCTTATACAGTTCACATGGTTTTCGTGTAAGTGGTAATTTTTTATGCCTTATTTATTATCCGATCATACGTTTTCATACTTTGCCATATTGCTCATTTTGGTCATCAATATACGTTAATGTATCGTCTGCCATTACGTTGGAGATAAAATATCGTATACAACGCGTTTTAAAAACGGAGCCCGTAGACTTGCCTGACGTCTACAACGCCAACGTCAACCGCGTTATACTGTCTTCTAACCTGTTCGCCGTGAAATGGCCATTTCAGATTTTAATTGTTTAAACGCCTATAATTCACTCTATATTTTATAAAATTTGCTCTATAGGTTCTCGTTATTTCTAATATATAATTACAAGGATTTCATTAGCTCCACTTCGCCAATTGGTCTGACAAACTTCCTACATTCTTCCGATCGCTTTGACACTTTGCCATTTTGCAAGGCTTGGCCAACGATAGAGATTTCAATTGGGTCTGTTAAGTCGATGGTGAAATATAATCGTAATAAACACGTTTAAGAATCCAAAAATTTTGGAGAAGGTGACAGCTCACCCACTGCCAATAGCCAGTAGCCTTGTAATTAACTTTATCATTTTCTCACTATATCTTATAAAATTTGCATAATAATCTCTCATATATATTTTTCTTCACTAATAGGTTATATGTACATATAACTATTACTGGTAAAAGTCGGAATTCTCGACAGGGCGAACCCTCTAGGCTCGGAAGCGAGGCTCAGTCGACCCGCTCCTTCCTGTGATTGGCTACTCTTTGCGATGCCAATAGTATTGCCGTGCCCTGAATTAACTCGATTTTTACCTGCTGAAATACTCCGACATATACTGCCTGGTTTGCATATTTCACTATCATTTGGATCCACGAAATTATCCTGGTAAAACACTTTTAGTGGAATTCGGAATATTTCCGTACACTGCCCAACCGTCCGAAATTATATGCGAACCAGGCAGTATATGTATGTCGGAGTATTTCATCGGGTAAAAGTCGAGTTAATTCAGGGCACGGCAATACTAGAAGTATGACAAGGGTAGTGGATATGGTGGATAGACTTAAAATATTGAAATGGCAATGAGCGGGCCACATAGTTAGAAGAGTGGACAAAAGAAGTGCTAGAATTTTATACGGAACCACTTGAATTATTCGGATAATATATTTTCCATGATTTTTTACTTATGTTATGAATATAGAATTGAGCATGAAATATGTAAATGTACGCATGGAAAAAAATGGTATTTTATGTATATAAATAAATAAAAATATCATATTAGACCAGCACGTTGAAATGTGGAGAAAAAGCCCGCGAATAAAAAGTACAAACTGCTATTATTTTCATCAAAAATTTCGCCAGTGTTTTGGAAGTTTTCAAAGTGCTCTATTGTCGCTTTTTGTATCACACAGTAGCTTTTTTACACAGTTTGTGTTCGTAATAAAGAAAAAGTAATAAAAACAAAAGCTCACTCATGTATAGAATAAAAACGAAATTTTTTTGAATAATAAACGCCCGCACGGTGTTTCATCCAATTTTCTTAACGGTCGATAAAAGGGGGTAGAGCATGAGGGTTAAAAATGCATTTAATTAGTATGAAAGGTTCTTTGATGTATAAAACGGGTGAAGTACGTTTTAATGAAATTGCCCAAGAAGCAAAAACCATCGTTGAGCGGTGGTTTCGTCTAATATTTTAGACCAAAACCCTATTTTGCGTTTAATTCCATAAAAAAAAAATACCATATTATTACAAACCCACATATCTAAATATACAAATGTACGTATGTACGTATTTCAGTAAAATTTTTAGTATTAAAATTCAGTAATAAATTTTAGACTTTATTTTTATTCATATTACACTAAAATGACAAATCTTTCAAATGAAACAAATTCAACCCCTAATTCTATTCAGCTTTATAAAAATTATATTATTTCTATTGAAATAATGTCAGCGTTCATGCGTCATTAAAGAAAATTTGCCGGAAAATCCACATACAAACACACATTTATTAATATTCAACGATATAAAGCTGAATGTTTTTATTTGTTTTTCAGATAGGATTCAAATTTAGTTTTTAAATTATAGCTGTTGAATTTGATATACGTAAATCTTATGATATTTAAATTAAATAAATTAAAACTTTTTTATTTGAACTTTCACCCATCGGAGCAACGTTCGGCGTTCGGCTACCTACTATATAAATACGAATATTTTTTTATTTGATTGTCCTCTAAACAAATCTAAAGTTTTCAACTGAAATAGTATCACCAAATATGATTTATTCATTCACATGATATTAAAAAATAAAATTTGATGTTTCGACATTTACTCATCCGAGAAACGCCATGTAATTTGGCTATCCATGTTATATTGTCGATTGTTAATATGATTATAAGCTTTGCAAATAAATATACAGTTTTCAATTTTAGCATCAACTAATTCGGTATATTCACTCATTCATGAAAATAGTTAATTACATGTTGAGCTGTTTTTCCTATTATGCTGTACATTAACATTAGAATAATATAATACTATGATTACTAACCAAATTAAATTAAAATTTTAAATTTAAAATGATCAGTAGGTATTAAAATAGATATAAGATGTTTTGTGAACATACATAATTTCGTAATAATAAAAAGCATTTAAATCAAAATACTTAAATTTTCTACAATTTATATGATGTATCGACTTTTACTCTTCTGAGAAACGCCAGGTACTTTGAGAATTCACTAAATAAAGATGAAAATTTGTTAATATGATTATGACCTATGTAAATTGATACTTTTCAATTTAGAACCAAAAAATTTGTTATGCTATTAAGGTATTATAATTTATAAATTTACTTCGTACTATAAAATTTTCTGCAAAAGTTCAATTTTTGCCAACTTGAGCAATTTCAGGAAATTCAGTTAGTAAGCAATAAAATAATGTATAATTTGAGGAATACATTTTCAACAACTAAATGTATGCCATTGAGGAAAATCACTCGGAAAATTTACAGCATCCTTAATTCGGAATGCCTACAGGGGAATTCACATTATACAATTCCTTTCGGAATTCGAAGCAGAAGAAGCAAGCCGCAATCGCACAAACATCCTCAGCGGCAAGAACCAATCCAAATGTGAAGGAAGTGGAAAAAGGGAAAGCATTTGAGGGTTACAACCGCACAATAGGGGAAAACTTATGACGACGATGGGGGTGCGGCTGAGCTGAATCGTGGTTTATTGTCGTATGACGTGTGTCGTGCGACAAAACGGAACAGAGGCGTCACAATTCGCTAAACATTATCCTAGATATATAATAATAATAATAATATAAATTCCATGTACAAAATAATAAATCCAGAGGTCGACCGTAAACAGGGTCGACGGGGGATTCGGCTAAGACCCAGCGAGGTACTAAACCAAAAAAAAGACCTGTGGGGTTTCCGCGGTCATGTTATTTGATATTTGAGTTTCGTTAGACCTTAGAGGAGGAAAAAAAGGATCGGTGTTCCTTTGCGCGATTCTTTCTGTTTTCTCTGGCGAAAAATTCGATGAAGGAGAGCAAAAAAAAGGATGCAAGGGTTGTGTGTAGCCCATTTCAATCAAATTATGTCGGTGAATTTAGCGGTGCGGAAAATGTGGATATAAAAGTCAAAAACTATATTGAAAATCTCTGATCATGACAATTGGATAATTTTGACAAAAATCATACGGCAAAAACGTCAATTATATCATTTTCGCTTTTGTAAATTGAACTTTACAGTATTACTTCTAAATATATGTAAAGCACGTAATTTTCTTTCGAGCTATTTTATAATTTAACCAGCAGAATAGACTAGTGGTTAGCATATAATGCTTTGAAAAAAGTGATCACGGGTTCAAATCCTACTGGTTTCTGCTGGCAAGACCTTGAATTTGTGACAGTTTGCCAATATGTATGATTTTCATTGAAACGGTTCCAACGAATTGGCAACCTAACCCATTTTCTCACAAATGTCGAGCTTTCAGCAATCTCGAATTCCGCTGAATTGTATAAAATGCTGCAAATTTACAAATTTGACCATAGATATCTCTATGGATGTTAATTGATATGTATTTACTTTGTATATTACTAATATTACTTGTATCAAAATGTACAATCTTTCTAGCCAGGAAGGCGTATTACGGTTACCTGTTAGGCCTTTCTGGTTTAAATTAAAAAAATAAAATAAAATATTTGGATAAAAAAAATTCAAATGAACATGATTTTCAAAAGATTTGAGTCAGATTTACCGCGTGTTTTCCAATTGAGTGGCTGAAAGTCTGTGTTCTTTTGGGAGTTCAACCAAGAAGAAATTAAATATCTGCTTATGAAATTTGCTGTAGCAAGAAATGAGACTTAAAATCTTTAAACTTTGTTGTATTCTATTGAATAAAGATTATAGATATAATCAAATACAATCAAAATGGTGTTTAAATAAAAAAAAAGCTTTAAGTCTCTTATTTAACTTTTAAGTCCGAATATTGTTTTGAGAATATTTTATCAAAAACCCTCAGTTGGTAGAAAATATATCAAAAAAAATCAATTGGTAGAAACATTGCTAAAAAAAATATTCGTAGCTAGAAATATATCGGCAGGTCTGCCGATATATTTCTAGCTACTAATCTTTGCCAACTAATCTTTTCATCAATGAGCTATATTATTACGACAGCCTTATTCTGATAAAGGAAAATAATAACACGGTTTTGTCTGATTCTAAAAACAACATATAAAACGAATGTTAGAATCAACTAACGTATACAGAAACATACATACAATATGAGTATGCAATAGAAAAACAGCTGTAAAATCCGACGAATGGATTTGACTAAAATTTTGAGCCGAAATACGTACGAAGGAAGATTTAAGGAGCAAAAAGTAATCGTATATATGTATGTACAAACATAGTTGGTTTCATTTAATCTTCAAACGTTTTTGTCAAGTGCGAAGACACTCTAATGGTTCTCCACAGAATTCTTTGAAGGAAAAATAATAAAAAAAAGCAAAAGACAGATTCACAGTCAACTAAATCTAGTAAATAAATGAATAAAAACACCATTGCAACGCCTTTGGCATTGTGCTTTTCGCGTGATCCGTACAAAGGCCTATTATATTATGAGCAACGTGAGGTTTCACTTCATGTCAGATAATCTAATATGATCGATCCGGTCGACTGTACTTACAGTTCACAATTATATCCACGAGGGTGAAAAAAACACAGCAGCGATAAAAAGAATTAAACCCCATTATAAACGTCACAACGACATTATGTATACATATATAGTAAAATCGAATGCTACACACGAGAGAGAAAAATATCATGCACGAATGAAAAACGAAACATTCAATTAAATGAGTATGCACAGCGACGATAAAACACCACAGGTTAGCACGTCCATATACATATACATATATCCAATTATGACTTTCACAAAAAGTGAATGAAAAATTGTCATGAATGAGGCAAAGTTGTGAATTTCAAAAAATAAAAGTGTCGTGCTCGATGTACATTATACACGGTGTTTCAAAAATATGGTCTCAATATCTCTACAATCACAAACAGCTCATAAATGAAACCTTAACACTTGAAAGTATTAATCATTCTCAACTGTCTCTTTTCACTACTCGATGAACGTTCCAATTATTCCTTTTTTCTGAAAATTGACGTTTCATTTATATAATAACGCTATTCTGTTTGTAAGTCTGTGATAACACGATAATAGTATTGTAGCATATGCTAAAAGGAGCCGCCATTTTAATTGGTTTTTGAGGATTATCTCCAGGCTTAAGTGCAGTCGGCTAACAATGGAGACCCCCCCCGAATTGACTTAGTGGTCGGTAACGGCATTCGGTCACTTTCCGCTAGAGTTCTCAGAACTGACAGGGCGAAAGCGTGGGACTGTATGCCGAGACCGTGGGACTGCGTATCTGGTATGTGACTAACAATAGGTAAACAAACGCGTCGAGGAAGATGCAGTGAGCGACCTGCCCTTTATAAGCAGGTACTTAGGCCAAATTAAGATATTCTGGACGGAGAACTGGCGGTGCGTGGATCTCCTCAATCTCAAAAGGTTGGTACCCTCGGATAACATACAAATACCCCTTGACCCTTTTGTTGTGGAATTCTATTGCGTTAATTGTCCTTGAGCATCTTTGAAAGCTTGGATGTCTCGAGAGTGCAACTGTCTCGAGTGCATTTTTCCGGTCACCCAAAACCAAGAACATTTATTTTTGAAAAACCCAGTATTGTTTACGCAAACAAAAATACGACGCATTCATCTCTGTGTTAAATATTTGTAGGGGAGCGGGATTGGGGGGCGATATTAAAATGTTTCTGACGAAATGAACAAAATGATAATAATAATGGGTGGGCGATGAAAAAAGAGCGAAATTCGCGTGATGTATAGTCGGACTGACACATTTAATTAGCAAGGATAAATAATGCAAGGCTCTTTGATGAGAAAGATTATTACCTCTGTGTAGGCAAGTTGAATATTAAAAATGGATGAGAACAACAGCCCACGCCTGCCCAGGAGCAATAAAAATAAATTAAGTCAGCCTTCATTCGCCACTTTATTTATTTTACGTCAAATGGACGGGCACAGTGTGTAACATAATTACGACAGAAGTACGTGTTCGGCTGTCGAAAAATACGTCAGCCATTTTCTAATAAGAAAAATAACAATAAAAAACCCTATTGAAATTGGAAATATTTTCTTACTTCATATGATGTAATAATGTGCATTTATAAAAGGCACTCTATCAACCCCCCCCCACACACCCCCCAAGAGGACGAATTCGTGCACCAGGCCATTAGTATATAACATATTTTAATTTATTTCATAGAACATGACCACTCGCTTTTACAGATCGCGACAATTGCACTTAAACAGAATTTATAATCAAATTGGTGAACCTCAAGACGCTGAATAACGTTAAGGAAGAGAGATAGGAGAAGAGATGCCAATTTTTATAGGAACCGTTTCAATGAAAATCAGAAAAATTGGCAAACTCTGAAAATAAACGATCGACTTTGAGTCACAAATCAAGGTCTGGCCAACAGCGGGACTCTAGTGGGACACGAACTCGTGACCACTCTGCTCGAAAGTATTATATGCTAACCACTAGTCCACGCTGCTGGTTGTATATGTATAAGCCGATTATTGTACTAATTTTCAAATATCTAATTATATTTAAAAAAATTGTCCATAAGTGTTTGAGCTCTTTTTACAAACCTCTTATACGTTTTTCCTATTATGCTGTATATTAACATTAGAATAATATATGTAATACTATGATAACTAACAAAATTAAATTAAAATTGTAAAATAGAAAATGATCATAATATAATTTAGTAATAATAAAATGCATTTAAAAATAAAAAAAAAAATAATATAAATAATATATGTACATATATAATTGAATGTACATAAAAAAATTAAATTCTTCTTATAATAAATGTTGAATATTTGGTTCATACAATATTACCATAAAAAATATGTATTTAATTAAATCAGTCACATTAAGAAAATGTGCCTCCCATAGGTCTAATAAAGTGCATTTATAAAGAAAGAGTATGCAAATTTAATTTTAGATTAAAATTAGCATAAAATTGCAATCTAAGGAATGTACTCGAGATAAGAAATAGCAATAATTAAAAAAAAAATCCAGTATATCAAATCTCACATCAAAACAAAGATAAAAATAGAATCTTATTTAAATTTGAAAACAAGCAGTTGATATAATTAGGGGTGACCATATGTTCTCGACCGGGAAAACTTTATATTAAATTATTGCCAGTTGAAAGTTGGAATCGAAAAGTTATGCGATAAGTTAAACAGAGCGAGAGAGAGAGTATTTTATAAAAGCGCGTATAAATAAAGTAGCTTCAATATGACAGCGTTTTCCGGAAAAGCACGCGATGTGTAAATAATACTTTTGTTTCATTTTCAAAAGAATTCACACTCCATTGAAGTCACCCCATGGGCTATTTGGTACTAAGGCAACGTAAAAAAGAGATCAACTACTTCTTTGGTTTTCTTCTTTTTTTATTCTTTTTTTCTACCAACCTCCCTTCTCCTGCGAAAGAACTCGAGAGATATTCGCACAAGAAATAAACTTTTGCGAAAGTTATAAAAAAGGAAATAAGTTGAAACATCTCCTTTTGCCGTATTTTCCATGGAAAAAATATGCGCAAGTAATATTATACAATGCGAACACATACATACATTCATACGAGTATGTATATATGTATAATATATGTTTCTAATATAAATATTATATATCATATGTATAAAAAAAATCATTCAGATTAAAATTGCATTTTCTTTACAACATACATATCATGTCATATAAATAAATATAAAAAAATCATAATAACCAATTTAGTATAAGTAAAGTTCTTATATGAACGGAATTGGTTCCGAAAATATATAAATTGACCATTTTGAATACCAAAAATTGTATATATGATTACTCAGAATGATAATATACAAAATTTTCTAAAAATAATACATTTTTGTACAGTATAAATACGCTCAGGAATCTAAGCTGGACAATATAAAAAAAACTACTAAATGATTTTTATATATAACTAGTGTTGTGCTCGTTGATATTTAAGCGAGTGGTTTTAGAAAGGAATTAATACATAAAACACACAAAGGATATTACTGCAAACGGTTTTAGCATCCTTGACCTTCAGTGCTTTCAAACCTTGCTTAGTGTCCTCATTCCATCCCCATACGCTCGCATCTAATTAGCATCCCTCAACCGGAAGTGGCAGTTAACTCTTGTTTGATTTTTCTTCCACTATTTTTTGCGACCCCTTAAACATGTGTGTTCTTCACGAAAAAATTTAAGTATACATAATTCTTGTATAATGCGATGAAAGAAAAAATCACTAAATTGAATAAACCGTAAGTGGGATTTTTTCCTCTTAGAAATTTCAAAAATGTTGTGCCCACTACTCTGTCCACACCCCTGAACGTATCGAGCTGAAAATTTATATTTGAATTATTTATATACTAAATTTATATATTATATATTCATTATTTTATTTTGACCTTTTAAATTATTTTTATTTTCTTGATATTTAATGTGTATCATACTGATATTGATTTTAAGTAATAAAAAAAAATTGAACAAAATCTGACAACCGGAAGTAGAACTTTTGTCTTGTGCAAGTTTCCATACATTTGCCCTCAATTTGTATAGAAAATTCTGTCATATTTAAGAGGGCTGGACACCAGCGCCTTGTCCATACAAACGTACTATACTTCTCCCTTCCTCAATTATGGCACCAAAGAAATTATTTTTTAAAATGCTATGGATATCCACCATTGGGGTGCAACTATCGTTTTATTTTTTTGATTGATTATTTTTTATAGGAGCTAGGAGCCGCCAAACATCTATAAAATCGCCTCTTTTTACACCCACGAAAAGAGTCCAGCGGGCTTATTTAACGGTCGATTTAAAAAAAAATACGCCGATAGTTGCACAGAAAATATCTTTCTCATACCGATGATGAAATTTTTTTAAAAATTGGTCCAGTTTTGGAGGAGAAAATAGGAGAATACGAAACCACGATTTTGTCGATTTAAAACACGTTTTATTTGTCGCATTCACTCAATATATATATTGATATATATCGTCGCATTCACTCAATATATACATTCATTCAATATATACATATATCGAAGAAAGGAACGGCAACAAAATTAAGATTTCAGGTTTACAGCCCTCTCAATAGTATTTCATAATCTGTCTGTAAGGTTCAATATCGAATTTTGTTTTGTGACCTCCTTATATACCTGAAATACATACATAGATAAAGTCATGGGTTGGTCACACCCGATTTTTTTATATTTTATTCTGTATGTCTACCAATTTAAATAAAATAAATAAAATAATACGAAATGTATAAAAATGCTTGTACGTTCAATGCGAATTCTCTTAGTTGATAAGTCGAACGGTTGTGTGTATTGTTGAGTATCCGTCTACTTATACATGTTCGGGTGCAGTAAAGGGTCCTCCATCGTACGACTACTTGAAAAAATAATCAAATTTGCGTTCGACGAGGTTGAATATCGTAAGTTGAGTAAAAAATTGCGAGGCGTTATTATTAAAGCGGGCTACAAGTGGGGTGGGTGGGTGGGTGAGTGGGTGGTTGGGCGGTCGCCATTGGCGTGGCCGTCGCCGTAAAGCAAAATGTAATCAGCGGCTTTTGTCGGCAGGGAGGCGACTATACACCGCACAAACCAAATCTTAACATTATAATATGTGTACAACGAGGCTTTTACGACGCGACTGAGCAACATTTCTCGCCGGAAAATGACTCGTCATTTCGGAAAAATTTTCGCAATTTTCATTTTCCGGTTTACGACGACCGAACCGCTTGCCTTCGCTCTCTCACTCAACGTACGTACATGTGTACTATCGCCGTTTTATATATAGCGAGCATTTTATTTTATTTTCATTTATTATTAGTACATACATACATACATATATACATACATACATACACGCCTTGTTTGGTGAATTTTATATTATATTTTGAGCCTACCACAAAATAAATAAAATAAAGAATAAGATGTTTCATTTTGAAAAACCTACAAGTTGAAGTCAAATCGTTTATATATAGCGATATTTTTATGTACGTAGTAACAATAGATGAAGTTATGTGATCATGCGAAAATTCCAACTTGAGATTCTGACTGATTCGAACTCAGAATCGATCACTGATCACGTTTTCATGATCTAGAAAAAAATTGTGTGTGTGGCTGTGTATTTTGGGGATTTTTTGAACACCGTTATTCCCATCAAACTGAAACTTAGTATCGGTTACTGAAATTCTATCGACACGACTTAAATTTTTTTCAAATTTTTAAGTTGACCGGAAATGGTACCTCCCCTTATAGGTGTCACTTTTTTTTAAGTTTTTGAATTCAATTATCCCCCAAACCGCTAACTGAATCGGACTGAAATTTTGATGTGTAATAGAAATTATAAATTGTATAACCTAATATTTTTATCTGAACCGAAAGTAGTACTTTTACTCTAGTTTTGTAAACGTTCAAGACCCCCTCAACTCCTCTTCCACTCATTGGATAATAATTTTGGACGTGGTTGTTACGATTATTTTTCACCATCGAACTATAAAAATCGATTTAAATAACCATCGTTAACCAAACTGCAAAATGGAAAGGTTTAAAGCGATTTGAAGACTGTAGGAATTTTTAGCTCAATCTTTTGCGAAAGCAAACTAATAAGAAGCTTGTAAAAATAATGGAGTATGTTCAAACGTGTCTATTACGATTATTTTTCACCATCGTAATGGCGGATTTGATTTCCACATATATTGATGATCAAACCGACCAAAATGGCAAAGTTTGAAAACGATCGAATAAGAACCCAAATTTCGTCAGACGAAAAAATCGAAAGCGAGCTAAGAAGAGGCTAGTAATGAATTTTTTTCCGCCGGGAAAGTCTTCACTTTTCAACTTCAAACAAATATTGTATACATACATATTTACTAAGAAATATTCTGAAAGATACCATTTTTTCAACTTTCATCCACCCGACCAAAGCCGGTCAATTCACCTAGAGTTTTTCTACCACTTTAAAATTCCTCAAAATCTGTTATTTTTGTATCAATTGTTTGAAATGCAATGTCAGTTTATCGAATTACAATTTGCTCGAAAAACATCACCGTCTAAGCTAATATAAAGATATTTATTTAATGCATTAACATACATGTTGATAATTCAATGTCGTGTTTTTTTATCAAAAAAACGATACAATCATTTTTATATACATACATATGTATGTATGATATATGTAAAATGAATAATATATATGTATGTATAGGTAAAAACAATACATACATATGTATGTATAGGTAAAAACAACTGGCATTTGTGTTTCGAGAAATTTATCAAATATGTACCTGCTAAACCAAATTTGCACTTATGAATAATTTCAATTACACTTCATACGCGTAAAACTTTCAATGTTTGATTGGGTTAACAAATTACAAACTTTTCTAATACACAACCCATCTACAAGTTCAAATATTGAAATTCAACATCAAACAGCCTCTAAAACCACTCACATTCATTACGAATAAAAATATCACACGTCACACACAAAATTTCGAAGAACGAACTTAACAGACACAATATAATTAATGGAAAATTCAAACAATCGTCGATCAATCGCACAAATTACGACTGTCATTCCGACACAAAATAATTATCACAAAATTACATTTCAAACATTCTAAACGAACGATAAATTTTAATATTTTTCCCCACACGCACGTCACATCATATCAATCAATATATTTTCCTTTTCGGGAAACTCGTCGACAACACGTACAGTACACACGCCCGGAAAAACAATATCACTAATGGTACATAATGTGGCGTTGTCAACCCTCCCACCCACCCCCATCCCTTCAACCCCATAGGAATCGAATAATTTCGGTCGAATAATCGTCATTAGACGGTCAAATTCAATTACGAAACACACAGAACAAACTAAAAAAAAAAAAACCAACGACGTTTATAATTCATTTACGAACAATTGAATAATAGAATAGCTTTAATGGAACGAAATGATAATGCATCACTACCGAAGTGTCCGTTGCAATTATAAACATCGAAATTGAATATTACCGTATCCGGGAATTTCCCGGATCAAAGCCCTGCGCATGTTTGAAAACTTCCTGGTAAATGGAAATTTAATTAAGCACATTGATTTTCGAAATATTTATTTTCCAAACGATGCCTCACCATCCAATTAGAATCCAGTTGATTATACATATTGTATCTACTACACTGTAAACAATTCGCTTCGTTATATAAGCCTGTTTAGATTTGACTTATCTTTTATGTACGTATAATGTTTTTTCGGTACCCCAAAGCAGAGATTTCCAACTATGAGAGTGAAATATATACGTGAAAATCCTTGTATATTTTCATCTTTGCTAAACATTGAATTAGACAGAATCGTAGACATACTCGTTTTATATTGAAAATAATATTTAAAAAAAAAAGAATAGGCACATCTCTGGAAAAAAGATGTAAACATGAAAAATGTTTTAAAATGGAAATTTACTACAGTTTGACTATTTTTTTTTTTCAAATAAACATGCAACATATGATACATGAAAATTTTCTGAGAAGAATAATTTATCTATGGTTCTTAGAATCGACAAGCCATGCTAAATAGCAAAAATCAACAAAATGTTTATACCCTTCAGATATAAACAATCTGCTATAGATTATCGTCTTTAGAGAGTCTTTAATTAATATTATGTATTAGATGTACTATGAGCATTTATAAGAATTGTAAATAGGTATTTGAGCTATTTTTCCTATTATGATGTACATTAACATTAGAATAATATAATACTATGATTACTTACAAAATTAAATTTAAATTGTAAAATAGAGAATGATCAGTAGATCAGTAGCTATTAAAATAGATATAAGATGTATTGTGAACATAATTTAGTAATAATAAAAAGCATTTAAAAATCAAAATCAAATAGCAAAAATCGACTGTAGATATTTATCTATTGACAAATTAGAGCATCGAATGAGCACATAAATACATATATTACATATAAACTAGTTTCATACGCCAAGTAAAAGGGAGTGTTGGTGGTTAAAATAAAAGAACTAATATAAAGGGCACATTTCCTAAAAGAAATCATTAATATATTAATAATTAATTATCTAAGTCTAAAATCTCATTATCACCATTATTGAATTTTAACAAACACAAATATTTTCTTCAGAAGCTGAAGTTAATGATATCCATTGCAACAGTCACCTTTGATGTTCTCTCGACCCTCATTAAAATGATAAACCCATTTATAATATATAAAATATATAGTCAGCAGTATGGCTCAGTGGTTGCGTTTATGTTTTTAGCACCGAGAGGTTACCGGGTTCAATCCCATGCTAATCTTTAATGATGCTGGTCAGACATGGATATTTGTGACTCCAAGTCGATCGTTTCCTATCAGTTTGCCAATTTGTTTGATTTCATTGTTGAAATGGTTTCTCCATCAAATTTTGCAAAAATGATCGTACCTGCTATGTCACAAATATCTGAATTTGACTTATGGACAATAATGTCTAGTGACAATAAATGTCTCTATGGATTAATTCAGTAATTAATTTGGTAATTTCAAGCTCAAAACTACAGGGATTTATGAAATAAAAAATGGTGCATTGTTTGTAATTAATTGTCTAGGGAGGCGCATTAGGGTTTACCTGTCAGGTTTTCCTGGTATATATTTATGTAAAAATAAAATAAAATAAAATAAGAGACTGGTTTTCCATCGTACATTAAAACATTAAAATCTGCAATACTTTTACAAACCAATCTCTAAAGCGCATACTTCAAATATAGCCTAATCCATATTCGCAGATGCAAAAACCAATTTCAAACTAACGTAAGCAGCGTCGCAAAACAAACCTCAAAAATTTCACATTCACATCAATCAATTATAAATATTAATACTCTGTTTAATCACTGTCTGAAATATTCGCGTGTAGAAAATGAACCGATAATTTTCGACGCGTTTCAAGAAGCCACTCTCTCGAGATACATACCTATGTACATATAAAGGGTTTACCTTATATGTATTTAATAATATTATATATTAATTGTGTGTATGGGGTGACCGCACCCCGAAATCCATGACCGCATTATATTATTATTATTATTCGTCAAATAATTTAGGTGAGTTAATTCTTGCACGCGAATTTGTACGCAAATATTATACGTATATACATATGTAGGTACAAGTTGAAATATCGAAAGGACTGAATGTCACGTTTTTTTGTTTTGTGTGTATGTGTAAATGGAATGGCAGTTTCGATGTGAATTATATAATGTTATTTCATGATTTAATTATTTGTCCGTTGAAAGATATACATAAATGTATACTGGATCGAATTTTGATATGGTATGTAATTGAATGAAAGCTTTTGCTAAGTAGTGTGATGAATTGATTGCTGATTTGCTTGAATTAATTTATTATATATTCTTTAAATTAAACAATCGTATACTACAAATATAAAAAAAAGTTTAATGGTTTTATATATCAAGACAATTTACATGGCATATCCAGGCTCTCTCTGCCCGGCGTTACTCGAACGGATGAAAGTTGAGGAAAAAAAAAATAGCCCAACGAACAAAACACATTTACGGTATATGTTGGTATTATATTCTATAGTATTATATTGAAGATATGTATATGTATTTATATTATATAATACTAGTGGTTTTACCCGGCTTCGCTCGGTATTTGTAATATAAACCGCTTAAACATGACTGTAATCTTATAGTAAACATTTTATTAAATTTATTTGAATAGCTTCATTTTTAATAGATTTATTTAAATATTCACTTGGTTTCATCATGGTTTACATTCATCTAAATATTTCGGATAACCAAATATAAAGAAGATTTGGGCATTAAGTCTTTCATTTGGTCAGGAAACAGTCTTGACCTGAACATCATAGAGAACTTATGGGCAGTTTTCAAGAAAAGGGTGAGAGCCCACAACCTGAAAACTTCGAAAGAACTTGAAGATATAATTATCAATTTTTGGGAGAACGAAATAACGCCAGTGTTATTAAAAAAATTATATGATTCCATGCCCAGAAGAATTCGGGCATTTATAAAAAATAAATGTGGAGTAACAAATTATTTACGTAAATAATTATATATTTCTTTATGTTTATTAATAGAATAGCTTATTTAAAACATATAAAAAAATTACAGGTTGAAAATCGCTTCAAAACAAGTGAAACACGACCAAAATGCAGCCAACACGTTTTTCCCCATTTTTATACATTTCGTAAATAATTTCAAAATTTCAATAAACACGTAGTAAAAGTTCATAGTTTGTCCTGTTTTAATATCCTTATGATCCTAATCATCGTTTAATAAACTTTTGTACTGAGAATATTGTTAAATATAAGAATAAAATCAAATTTCATAGAATCAGCTTTTTTTTGTCGCTCACTGTATACCTATGTATTTATATATAAAATTAAATGTCTGTGGAACGGGAACGGGAATTGCACGTGTTATTGTGGCATTGCAACGCATGCCGGGTTCAGCTAGTTATCTAATAAAATAACATTTAAGGCTCTCGATACATTCATAACAATAGTACATGTTTCAAAAATAGCATGAAAATTCATCACAAACCTACGCGAGAAACAACTTTCGATAATCCAACAAAAAGGACAGAGGGTTTCAATTACAGATTAGATATTAGATATAGAACGTTCATTGTCAGGATTTCCACTACAAATATCACAAATACCGACGAAAAAGAAGAGACACGTGAAATCAATACATCCACACGACGAAAAAGGACACCATCCTTGCTCCAGGGCAGGCTGGGGCGTGAAAAGTACTAAGCACGGGGACAAAGTTTGGTCCGAAGAGTGCACAGACTGCGTCTGGTTTTTCATACTCGGTTTTCAGAATAAAACCGCTGAAAACGTAATGGCATTATAATGTTTCAGTCGGTGGCGGCCGGCGCGCCCCGGGGCATGTTTTTATCGGGTCATAAATTTCCCCGACGCTTTAATTTCGCACGGCGCTGAGGACCTCGACGAATCGGACCGAAACGAGAGCAAAACAATCAGCTGAAAACAGATTTATTATGCGCAACTAAGTGGTGAAAATCTTGGGGAATTGGGTGTAAACAGATCGAAGCTTTTAGCGCGACATGTAAAATTTCAATTCGGTTCAAACGATTATAATAGACACTCGTGAATTTAATTTGAATTTGTACATAAAGACAAAACAAAAAAAAAACACTAAAATTGCTTAGTATTGTTATACAACCAATATGTGATTCACAATGCTAAAAAATGCATAGATACTTACGCCGCCAAAAAAATGTATTTGAGGAATATAAGAAGTATAAAAAACAAAATTCGATAATGAAACATACATGAGAGCATTTTTCATACAAATTGGCCGCATAAGTAGGGAAACATACACAAGGCAAAAGTTCTACTTCCGGTTGTCCGATTTTTTTCAATTTTTTTTAATTACTTAACATTACTATAAATATTATAAATATAAAATATCGATAAAATAGAAATAATTCAAAAGCTCAAAATTACATAATGAAATATTGTTTTAAAATTAATCATTACTTCCGGCTTACGAATGCTAGCCAAAGCGTTATCAACTCATCAAGTTAGTACATAAAAAACACAAATATAAATTTTTAGCTTGATACGTTCAGCGGTGTGGAAAAAATCGTGTGGTCAAAACATTTTTGACTTTTCTAAGAGAGAAAAATACCACTTCCGGTTTATCAAATTTGTATTTATTATATTTATTTTTATTTTCATCACATTGATACAAGAATTATACTCGAACTTTCTCGTGAAGAGCGCACATATTATATTTAAAGGGTAAAAAAAATAGTGGAAGAAAAATCAAACAAGAGTACCTAAAGTGCCACTTTCGGTTGATGGGTGTTCACTAAATTTTATACATACATAGCTTGGTATTAAGTTAAAACTTCTAGATATGAAATTTCAGTTCAAAAGACTAAAAGGTTTCTGTAAAAAACATAAAAAACTTCAATTCTCTAGAGTAAAAGTACTTTCGGTTGAGGTAAAAATATTTAAAAAATATTAATGTATAAGATTTATAATTTCTATAACATGTAAAAAAATTCATTACCGTACATAGATAAAGTAATGAAAATCAGAAGAATCAACAAGGAAGTACATATATACCTATAGATTTAATTGTAGAGTGACTTTTATCAGCCGAAATTTCATGAATGTTTATTTTATACTAATAGATAACAAAAACAACAATAAAATGTTTATTATTATTAAGTTTTACGATTATTATAGTATGCACAAAATTACTCATAGAGGGTTTGGTCCATTAGCAAATTACCTTAATTTAATACACACTATACAGTATATGGGGTTTAAAATGAGACACGATTTAAAAAAATAAACGGGCTAAGCCTGGTAAAAATGACAAGAATTTTAATCTTACAAGTATGAAACAGAATATTTTGAATGATAAAATGTAGATGTAGATAAGGTACTGTACGTACATATACATAATGTTCGTTCGTTTATATTATTATCTGATAAAACAGAATCTTATATCAAACAATAGCCTTTTACTTTAATGTATTCTTTGATGTATGAAAATCGAACGAATACACACAAAATATAATACAAATGTACATATATGCGCATTATTTAACTACGATTATATACAAATGAAAATAATAATATTTTATAATAGAAATTTTAAAATAAGCTTCGTATAAATAATTAAGCTTTTATGTATTATTATCATATAAAAAAGGAAAAGTCAAACATTTAATATATGTAGAAATATATAGTTAATTTTATATTTTACCTGCAAACTTATTCGAAAGAAGTTTATGTATACGAAATTAGTTATCAATGGATTTGATCTTATGTATATTTTTCTATTAAATGAAACACGTAAATAGCACTGTTAATAAATAGAGCAGAGTATGTACATACGGTTGACGGACTATTGGCCGAATGGCACTTGGCTGACGGACAATTTGCCGAATGGATATTAGGCCGACGGATGTTTATCCGAATGAAAACTGTTTAAATTTATACGTCGAAATGATTTCTGAATAATGTGTGTATTTTTTATTTTGTTTATCCGTATTTTCATCATCATCATTATTATCATTCACAGCCATTCGCCGTCCACTTCCCATTAGAAATAAATTAACCAATTAAAAATCTCAATCCGCTGAATGTCCATTCGGCCAAACGTCCATCGGCTTAGTGTCCGTTCGGCCAAACGTCCGTCGGTTAAGTGTCCATTCGGCCAAAAGTCCGCGTACGGTATATGCATATGTACATATACATTCATTCATTGATTATGATTTTAATCTATGATAAGAAAAAATGCTTAATATGATAAGAATACATTTCAAGAAACAATTCCAAAATAAAAATAAGCCAAACACACGACTAACTACTTTTGGAAATCTATTTGATTTTCAACTAATCTTCTTGTTAAGAACATTGACTTTTTTATTACATTTTATACCAGGAAGGCCTTACAGGTAAACCCCAATGCGCCTTCCTGGCCAATTACAAACAATACAGCATTTTTATTATACAAGTCGCTTTACGAGACACCGAACACGCGCAAATTAACGAAACATCTATAAATTGTACATTAATTTTATTGTACATTAATCATACTCAAATAGTGGTGACATAGTAGGTAGGAAGGATTTTAGCCAATTTTAATCGGGAACCGTTTCAACAATGAAATCATAAAAATTGGCAAACTCTGATAGGAAACGATCGACCTGGAATCAAAAATATCCAGGTCTGACCATCAGCACCATCAGGTCAGCTCATGGGATCGAACCCGGCGCCTCTCGGTGTTAGGCAGAAGCTTAACGACCGAGCTATGCTGCTGGCTGGTTTTAGTGACGAAAAAATATTAAATGAATAAAAATTGTTTTATTTTAAGCTTTGCAAAACTTATTATTCCGAATTTTTAAATAAATTTATCTTAATTTTTTTATCAAAATAATATTAAAAAAACGTGTAGAAAGATAACTTTGCAACTAAATCGTTCTAAGACACAACAAAATGAACCCAAATAAAAAAACCAATGTTGTTAAATTATTCCAACGACCCAAACAATGCATTCGCCTCATACGCAACCACTTAAAAAGCGTTCAGGCAAACAAAAAGAAACCTTTCCACAAGAAAGTAAATAAGAAAACGATGTAACAATTGAGATTAAAAGCGCCTGACCTGAAAATGTTAACCCCTAGAAATCCGGCTCGTTCTAACAACCATATTCCCTTATCGTAACAATTTCATTCCATCGAATAATACGCCGTTCGGGTTATCGGACACGAACACGTTTATTAACTACTGTGTAACGGCTTCGGTTTCGCACAACTATAAAGACACCTTTTTTCCGCACCCCCAAATCTTTTCAATCCTAGCATTTTCCCGAGAAATGCACCCGGTAAGATAAAACCTCACACTATTAGACAAGCAATCCCTATATATAAAACTTGCTACGATGCTATCTTAAAAACGAGCCTTAAGATTATGATGAAATTAGACAAACCTACCCTTTCCGAACCTAAAATCACGATTAAAATAAATCTCGAATTTTGTGAAAGGACATTTAGAGGGTTAAACTAGCAGATGAGCCGATAAAATATCGATTTACAAACAATAGTACATATGTAGGTACATGATGAATCATACAACTGACCTGTTATCAGATACATATGTATGTTATTAAACTGTATACGACCTTGTTCGGTTTATCAAATATTAAAGACAAACTTGAGCGGCTTAAAAATACATAAGAATAATTTTTAAGTGTCGCGAGGTAAACTTCGTCCTTATACGTGCGACTCTATATCTACATACGTATAAAGCCCCAAGTCTTATATTATGGAGGAACGGGTCTTGACTTAGCGTCGGCTTCATTTCGCG
This sequence comes from Arctopsyche grandis, assembly GCF_051622035.1. Classification (NCBI taxonomy): domain Eukaryota; kingdom Metazoa; phylum Arthropoda; class Insecta; order Trichoptera; family Hydropsychidae; genus Arctopsyche; species Arctopsyche grandis. The sequence goes on from NC_135365.1 coordinate 3,970,945, forward strand.
TAAAGGAGTTTGAGCTCTTCTGATACGATAAAGGATGTAAAGCCGTGAAATCCGTGGGCACAATTCAGAGATTAGATAATAGCTGATTCCGTAGTTTGCAAATCCCTTCAATGGTCTAACGATCGGGGAACGAATCCAGAGAGCGGAACTATTCCACCTAACCAGTCCGCTGAAAGAGGATTAACATCTGATACTATTATATGTTTATGAGAATTTTAACAAAAATCCAGTTCAAAGTTTAATATTTAAATGATATGTAAAAAAAATCCATTTTTGTCTCAAATTTGATAAAAAATTTCATGCAAAATTTCAAACGAATCAATACTTGCACAATTCAGACTTTTTTTGATCAGTTATATAAAATTCTAACCATTTTCTTGCGATAACATTTAGGAACGTCTAATTGGCGATGCCCAGCATTGCTCGTGTGGATTGAAATTGGAAAAAATCACTTCAAGTATTCCAAATCCTTCTAAAACGCATCTATGTAAGTTAAGATACGACATAGTTTGTTTTGCATAGCAAACAAACAAACACATACTTGTAAAGATAATATTTATGAACGAATGACTGGTGATACCTGGCATTGCTAAGGTAGATGAAAATCGATAAAAAAACATTTCGAGTCCTCTAAATCCTTCTAAAACGATGAGACAGTATACGGAATTAAGATGAAAGCTGGAGATTTTCATAGGAAATTCGTCCGTAATTTAAATACATACATATATGGACGAATGACCGGCCATACCCGGTATTTATCGGGTAGATGAAGATCGTAAAAAAATCATTTCAAGTCCTCTAAATCCTTCTAAAATGCATCTAAGCTGAGATACGATGAGACAGTATACGGAATTAAGATGAAAGCTGGAGATTTGCAAAGCAAATTCGTCCATAATATAAATATATGGATGAATGAACGGTGATACCTGGTATTTCTCGGGTAGATGAAGATCGAAAAAAAATCATTCCAAGTCCTTTAAATCCCTCTAAAACGCAACTAAGTTAAGATACGATGAGATAGTATGCGGAATTAAGCCGAAATCTGGAGATATGTATATCGAACATACGAGTACATTTGTAGTTATAGTATTTAGGAATGATTAACTAGCGATGAAAGGCGTTGCTCAGGTCGATAAAATAGAGAAGAAAAAATTCAAACACTTACAATACGCATCTAAGTAATGATACGATGAGATAGTATACTCAATTCAGTTGAAAACTATGGATTTGCATACGAATAAACTAACATATTTGAAATAATAATATTTAGGGACTAGAAAGCGATGCCTGGCATTGCTCGGGTAGATCAAAATATACACACAAAACATATTCAAACAAATATTATACATACAGCAAAAAAGCTACACAGAAAGTTTATAATCGTGCAGGTAGTATATACGTACATAATTTCGAAGTATCAAAATTGTCGGATTACTGAAGTTTAATTGTAAATCTCACATCCGCATGCCGAATATAGATACATACACACATATCGTTTACAGGATACATACAAATTATAAATATTATATACATTCATGCATACATATAATATATAGGCTGTATGGGGACGAGACACGCTTTCGTGTATTTTAAATTATAAAAGCTGCTTAAAAATTCAGCACGGCAGTAAAGTTTACTTTGAAATGTTTAATCTGCCGGTAGAGTAAATCTCGAATTTATCATGTTTACATACGAAAGTAGGTGTGTAATATCGTCCCCGGTATTACAAAAGGAATCGCGAACGGTTTATCCCGAAGGAAAAAATCTGCCGGCGAAATTAAAAGCAAACATGACGCATCCGAAGCCGGCAACTTCGATTCCTCAATCTGATATACTCGAATAAGATTTTTTTCCAATAAATTTAATTAAACAGTGTGTACATAATGCTTAGAATGTACGCACATAACGGACGATCCAACAGATTATGTCAAAAGTTTTAAATATTTATTGTATCCAAAAGCTTAGTGTATGGTAAAAATGTATACAATACTACTCAATGCGTAAAATTGTTCATATTAAAAATTGTTATTTTTTTTCATACATATTACATAAGCCAGGGTTTCCCAAACTTTTTCTGCAATGGAACACTTCGCAAATCCAGAAATTTTAACGGAACACATCCTACTAGTAAAAATTAAAAAAAAAATTATTAAAACACATTATTTATTTAGTAATTATTTTTAAAAACAAAACTATAATATAATATAAGCCATGACATGTTTAATCCCTAAATCAAATGGTTTTTTTTTTGAATGATGGATCTTGTGCAACTTTCATTTATTTTATTTCAATCGAACATGTACACACGCCTTTACAGATCGCTGCAAAGCGATGAGTGTACTAATATAGATACAATACAATTAATACAAGGATTTTTTATACAATGCGAATTCATACAAACGTCATCCACAGTGACATAAATGGAGAAATTTTCGCAGCATTTTATTATAGAAATTGGCGAACATCGCGACGCTGACTTACTTAAGATTTTGCAAGACGGATTGGAAAGGCAATGCAAATATTACAGAAACTGTTTCGATGAAAATCAGAAAAATTGGCAAACTCTAAAAGGAAACGATCGACCTGGAGTCACAAACCAAGGTCTGGTTAACAGCTACTAGTGGGAATCGAATCGTGACTACTCCGCTCGAAAACATAATATGCAAACTAGTCCACGCTGCTAGTTTAAATCCAAATATACATATGCATGTACTTGAATGTATTTACCTATGTATATTATATTGATAGTGTTTTGTTTAACAAAAGTAAAATGTCGTAGATTCAGTCCATGTAGAAGTTTGTCAATACACATTTGATATACACATTCGAAAACATATGGACATATATTATATGCACGTCTTTTGTATTGGGAAAATGTCTTTATACTCTTATCATTTATTTTCAAATTTAAACTTAGCACTATACATACAATAGAAATCTACTGCTTAAAACATACATAAATGTGTAGAATCTGGGTAGATTTAACACTATCAACGCGGGAATCGATCCAAGGCAATTAATTAAACTATTATTTGCCCAAGTAATTCCTACGTGGCGGGGCTCTCGAATTTAGGCGATTCTCACCTTCTTCTCGCCAATAAAACCTATAAATTATTTGTGAACTCATCGTGATGTTTCCTTTGCGATTTATTTCCCCTATATTTTAGCTGTCATGATTTCATGTGATAAATGGTTCGCGTTGCTTGGAGCAGCGCAACACTCTTCGATTGTATTGTATGTATTATATTATTTATTCAAACAATTTAAACATCTGAAAGCACTGTCAATACCGATGCGAAATTCGATTCTGACCCGTCAACCAGTATTGTTTATCAGTGTACATATATAATGATACTTTTAATAGGGAAATGCGCGATTTTCCGTATCGATTATGGACGAAAATGAGGGCGGGGAACTCACACGTGTTCACACGAGTAAAAATGTGAAAATATTGAAATGGGAAACATTACACATGTCACCGACAACTGTGACGCATTTATCAAGCAAAAAATCAAATTGTAATCTGCCTCGAAGGAGGCTCCAAGCCTTATTTATAGCCTCCGTTTTCCGTTCAACATTACGTTATCCTAAGGAAAAGAACGTGGAAAAGCACGCGCTCTAGTTTTTCCACACATACGAGAATGAAACGTAACGTTTCCTCGTAAAGGCAATTGCTAATGAAAAATCACTACTGTGTACATATATCGTGTGCTCGTAATGATAACCAAACAAGCGATCAATTTCATCGAGCAATTTTCATTCAAAAGTGCGTCTATTTATGGAATACATCGCCTTAAAAATTAAGCTCTATTCGGCAAACATACACGATGCTTAAACAATACAAATTTTGGGCAAGAAATTTTGCGTCATATACGAAGTCAATTCCAATGATTTTCATAAAGCATAAATAACAAATCAATATCTCGAAATTCAAAGTACACAAATCCCCAATTTTGTTCCTGCTAAATATATACAGCATTATTCACATTAAGAATATATGTACATACATATATACAATTCCATTCATATCATTTTCGGTTGCCTAGCGCAAATATTCCTTGAAAAGCTGTTGAAGTCCAATCAGATTTATTTATTTCTACATACTCTTGGGTACCATTCGAGCACTTTGCCTCTTGCATCTTTATATCAAAACATTGGTACTACCCACGTGTATTTCTTTTCGTTTTTCCAGGCATATATCTTTCAAGAGTTGGTCCGAAACAAAATCGAAGAGCTTTTCAGCCTGGTGGTCACCGACCTTTGAAGAGAAAAAGTATCCAGACAAAAATCCTTACATACTTTTCTGTATACGTGAATACATAGGTACAGTATCCAAAGGAAAATATTCCATATCATACTCAGATGATTTATTTATTTTTTACATATATACCAGGAAGGCCTTGCAGGTAACCCCAATGCGCCTTCCTGGCCAATTACAAACATTGCAGCATTTTTTTAGTTATACAAGTCGCTGAATTACGAGACACTGAAAAACTCGCAAATTCACGAGACATCTATGAATTGTACATACATTTAATTGTACATAATCAATCTCAAATAGTGGTGACATAGTAGGTAGGAAGGATATTTAGCCAATTTTACCGGGAACCGTTTAAACAATGAAATCAGAGAAAATTGGCAAACTCTGATAAAAAACGATCGACTTGGAGTCACAAATATCCAGGTCTGACCAGCGGCACTACAGATATACTCAGAAAAATTCTTTTCAATCGAGGTCAGCTCATGGGATCGAACATGGCGCCTCTCGACGCTAAGCAGAAGCTTAACCACGAGCTATGTATGCTGCTGATTATATTCATCATGTAGAATAAAATTTTAGCTATAATGGTAGATTATAGTTTTTCGTAAGGTCTCTGGCTACTAAGGACACTACGAAAATAATTAAATACAGGTTAAAAAACGGATATACACAAAGGAACAAACTTTACACATACATTCTTTAGAGTTTTGCGAATGTATAAACAAATCTTTCGACATTCTTGGACGTAGAAGTGCGTCAATTCGTTTTTCCCTGTTGTTGATAGTGATGAATACCGGAGACATTCATTTCATAGTCGCATGTATCAACATAGCCCGGTCAACTCCCTACGGTAGCTCACAGCTGGAGTCCGTCGACACGTTCAGTTTTATTTGTTTGTGCCGTAAAGGTAGATCTTATTACAAATCCAATGCACGTCTATAGATAATGTAATGTGGGAGCATGAAAGAGAGTATCCACCGTCAAAGTGGATTCGTTGGTGAACAATATAGACCCCGGATTAGGCAAACAGGACCAAGTAAGTGCCAGAACAAAGAATACGCTGAAGTTCTCACAGACCTGGGCGAGTTTTTACGTAAACAATAGACTCACCCGAGTAGACATTTACGTGCCTAGACAAAGACACAGTAACGGATCGGGGAAGCTGTGCTGTGCAACATGTCCTTTATAAGGAGGTACACACGGTAGATCAAATATTCTGGAGTGAGCGGTGGTTCCGTGTGGACCTCTCTAATCGTTGAATAAATGCTGTGTAGCGACTTGGGCTTTTAATTTGGATCCTGAACCCACCTCTACGCAACAATATAATATACATACTTCGACGTATAGTATGCAATATTAAGCTAAAAAGACAATTAAAAAAGTATCAAAATGAAAGTTTAAGCTGAATAATTGTATCCGTAGAAGGGTGTAAAATTAAGATTAAAATTAAGAAATTTTAATACAACTTTAACGGCATTGTCTTACGCAATAAGACCTACTTAAGCGTTTTTTAAACGAAAACGTTAGAATGTGATGATATCTAAGGCAAAAGGAAAGTTTTATCGTAGCCAGAGCTCTCTCTCGGCAACGATAAATGGCTTGTCATTCCCCTTTTGTGATTAATACGATTTTTTTCCCCACATTCAACTCACATTCGCTATAAACGGGAATAATAAAACACAACTGAACTGTGAATTTAAAGTGATCTATGAATACGGAAACTGAATGCGGCATTAAACTGAAATAAAGAACGAAATCGAAATTTTGGAATTGTTTACGGCCCTCGCCGAGGAAATGATTCAGATTACAGATACGAAAAATAAAATAAGCAGCCGCCCGTAAAAAAAGGGACAAAGTCAAATTTAGCACGTAAAAACAACATTGTACCACTCCGAATTAAAATAACCATTTTGATACCGTTCACGGTACAATATAAAACGAAATTAAACATAATAAAAGCGATCTTTTCGACGAGAGCCGAAATAAGTGAAACGTCCCCTCCCCGATGTAAGGAGAGGGGATTTAGATATATATTATATTATTAGGGAATTTTAATTTTAAGCCTTTAATTCCGAATTTTATACCAACAAAACGGCAAAATTAAGCCGTATATCCTATTTAAATTCTTGTTTATTTTACTGTCGCAATTCTCCGTATAACCGTTTCCCATTACAATTACGACAATGATTTGCCTAAGTGGACAATGTTTCGGAGGACTTTGTGCCGAAACAATGTTCAATTTTGCGATCCCTGGATGCTGAAAGAACGACGACGCCGATTCTTTATTTTTCGTAAATTATTTAAATAGGCGTTGCGAGACGTCAGGCTTAATAGAATCGCACAGAGAGAGAGAAGCAGACCTTCGAGAACAAGGGAAATAAAAGAGGAAAAAGGTACAGACGGAGCCAGGGATAGCAAATAGGATTTGAATAAAGAGCTTAAATAAAATCGATGTACATATATTTCTTTTTCACATATGTATTGATAAGTTTAGTATGATGAAAGTCAAGGACAGACTGGGTTGAAGTCTTCTTCAACTTGATAATTTAGTAAGCATATTATGAAGCCCTTTTAAATATATTACGTATAATATATTAGTTTGCTTTCCATTATAACAAAAATATAAATAATCGGCTTCTACTTTTGCGACATTTGAAGAAATTATTCACATATTACATACTCATATATAAGAACTCATATGTATATCTGCTTACATCTACTTGTGTCAAAAAATCAACAACGACATTTTTAATTGATTTAAAAAAAGTCGTATTGAAATATTACCTGATAATGCAAGACATGTAAGATATTTTAAAATTCGACACTTAAATAGGACAGTTGTATCAAATGCACGGTTTTGTCTTTTGGATAGACTATTACAAATTGTATAAAGACTATTAGGATTTTAATGGTTTTATAGTATTCAAAGATCTATTATTATATAAAAAATGCCACTTCTTGGGGACGATATCGACATAAAAAGTGCCCAAAAAATATGTTTTAACTCATTTGCATTGCAATTGTACACGAATTGACATCACAGATGCTCGTGTGATTTTTTTTTACTACTGAAAGTAAGCGACTAAAAAGACAAAAACGTCTCTTAAAATTGTATTAAAAATAAATCACATTTGTTTTATCTAGGAAGGCCTAACAGCCTTTTTTATCTAGGAAAGTTTTATCTAGGAAATCCCAATGCGCCTTCCTGACCAATTATAAACATCGATAAACAATTTATAAAACAATTTTACAGACCATCATAGGTACATCAATGGATAAATTTGATAAATGTTTTTGCAGCATTTTATAAATCAGAAATTTCGAGACGCTGAAAGCACGAACTTTTCTAGAAATAGAACAAGGTTGCAGATCTATTGGAACCGTTACAACGAAATCAGACAAATAGACAAACTTTGATGAAAAACGATCGACCTGGAGTCACATATCAGGTATTGTTTCGATTTAAATGTATATGTATGTAATTTATTTATTTATTTACATATATACCAGGAAGGCCTTACAGGTAAATCCCAATGCGCCTTCCTGGCCAATTACAAATTACAATTACAAATGCAGCATTTTTATTACAAGTCGTTGAATTGCGAGACACTGAAAAACTCGCAAATTAACGAGACATCTATGAATGGTACATAAATTTTATTGTACATCAATCAAACTTCAAATAGTGGTGACATAGTAGGTAGGAAAGATTTTAAGCCATTTTTTTTTCCGGGAACCGTTTCAACAATGAAATCAGAGAAAATTGGCAAACTCTGATAGGAAACGATCAACCTGGAGTCACAAATCCAGGTCTGACCAACAGCATACTCTGAAAAATTCATTTCATTCGGGGATTGTACCCGGCACCTTCTTGACGCTAAGCAGAAGCTTAACGACCGAGCTATGCTGCTGGCTGGTAATAATTATGTATTTAATATATTTAGTAAATAATTTCTCGAGTCTTAATCCGTTTAGCACACTAGCCGCTTTGAAGCAATCTGTTAGGCGAGGGTGCATGATTAATTGAAAAATAAAATAAAATATATATAAATAATGAAAACGGCCAATTTGTACCACCAAAACTCTTGACCACCCCTGCTATACGGGGCGCCGACCGTTGACGCCATTAAATCCAATGATTAGATACCGACGGCCGGAATTAAAATTCAAAATAAAATAAAAATAAAAGAGATCACGAAGCGCCGCAATAATTTACAACCCAAAGGCAGAGGGTGGGCAGACGGAGGCGGGGGTGGATCGTCCTCGCGAAAATATTATATATTAGAGAGAAAAAGGACACAAGGAGTCGGGTGTGCTCCGAAGTAACGGGGAAAAACTGAGCCAGGCACATAATATTCCAAGATAATAAATCAAATGACACGAACGACGGGGTGTGGGGGTGAGAAAGGGAAGTGTCGACGGGGTCCTATTAAGTCTCGACGAGACGCCTTGTTCACCTGCTGGGTATGGTGCCGTATGATGATGTCGCGGCTGCATTCAAATTTAATAAAGCCGCGTAAAAATTGACACGAAATTACCTCCGCCCTTACCGGGGCTCTTTTTTTTATTTGTTTACCTTTGCTATTCATTCATCGCCGTCTGTGTTATATTGTTATTTGCGCGCGTCGGAAAAGTCACGCGGAAAACTTATTTTCCGAGGTGCGGCCGTAAATAGCGACAGATTTATCGCTGCTTGAAAACGCTTGAAAGCGCGCGGTCGTATTACTACTGAAACAGCTGTGTGTATCATTAACAAACTATACACTGAATAATACCATATTATTCTACAGTTCAACGTCGTATGTATTGTTCTAACTAAGAAAGCGCACTAAAATATAATAATATATACAGAATTGATTCAATCACGCGATATGGGAAATCGTAAAATTATAATAAGACTTTATGTATTGTGACAAAATTATGTTTGATCTCAACCAGCAGCGTGGACTAGTTAGTGGTTAGCATATTATGCTTTCGAGTAAAGCTGTCACTGGTTCCAGTGCCACTAGTCGCTCCTAACCAGACCTTGCTTTGTGACTTGGTTTTCATTGAACATTCTACACATGTGTGTATGTTTTTGGCAGTAGATATGTGTACATTTATACTGGATGTATAGTGCTAATTTTAAATGTGAAAATAAATGATAAGAGTATAAAGACATTTTCCCAATACACAAGACGTGCATATAATATATATATATATATATATATATATATATATATATATATATATATATATATATATATATATATATATATATATATATATATCCATATGTTTTCAAATGTGTATATCAAAGCTCGAAGTTGACACACTTCTACATGAAATATGGACTGAATCTACGAAGACATTTTATTTTATTAAAAAAACACTATCAATATAATATAGTTAAATACATACAGTACAATGTATATTTGGATTTAAACTAGCAGCGGGGACTAGTGGTTTGCATATAATGCTTTCAAGCGGAGTGGTCACGGGTTCGAGTCCCACTAGTGGCTGCTAGCCAGACCTTGGTTTGTGACTCCAGGTCGATCGTTTCCTATCAAAATTTTCCAACTTTTCTGATTTTAATTAAACACATGTCTTCATACCTATTCGTCAGTGTCACATTAATTTGAAGCTATCCCGAAATACATCTCACCGCATAGAGAAAAACATCTAAAGATAACGACGATAAATTTAGAAAAATAGTATAAACGAATGCCGAAATTCAGCACGGGGGGTATAAAATATAGTTTTTACGACCACTAACTCCTTATAGCGTGTATTGAAAGGCGAAAACAAATACGCGATCGTATAAATATACGATAAACGAATCTTCGCAGACGGGAGTCCCGTCTCCAGAAATGACGAATCAAGTCTCGCCAGAAGGGCAACCGAAAGAACGAAAGGAGATATAGATGGAGTAAAAGTGGGGATATTTATAACCGGTACTTCCGCTCGCCGTAGTAGCGTTATTTCTTGAAATATGGAACACTCAGTTCAATTACTGACTCCACATCAAATAATAGCATCCGCCACCACCTTTCGCAGCTTACCCAAGGAAACTAAATAAGTACACCCCTGCTATAAATAAAGCGCCTCTTCGTTCGTTGAGAAAATAGATAATAATTCAATATTTAGCACTTTGCGGCTCACAAGCCTCGATTTTATACGTGTCGGAGAGCTTTTCGCCTCGTATATATAAGTTAATAATAGCGGAACAATCACCGACATTTTAAATTTCAATTTTCAATTTGACGCATGTTTGAGGGGTCATATAAATAAACTGAATATATGTTTATATTATCATCAACATCATCATCTACATCCATTCATCTTCCACTGCTGGATTAAAGCCTCTCCAACACGCTTCCACTCGACTCTAATTTGCGCAACTCTCATCCATCTCACCTCATACATTTTCCTGATTTTGTCTACTCATCTTCTCTGCGGTCTTTCTTTTACCCTCTTGCATTCTCTCAGATACCATTCTAGCACTTCATTTGTCCACTTTTGCAAAACTCAAGATTGCTGAAAACTCGAGATTTGCTAGAAAATAGATAAGGTTGCCAATACGTTAGAACCGTTTCAATGAAAATCAGATAAATTGGCAAACTCTGATGGGAAACGATATACCTGATAGTCACAAACCAAGGTCTGACCAGCAGAAGCCAGTGGGTTTTGAACCCGTGACCACTTTGTTCACATTTTCCTGATTTTGTCTACTCATCTTCTCTGCGGTCTTTCTTTTACCCTCTTGCATTCTCTCGGGTGCCATTCTAGCACTTATTTTGTCCACTTTTCGTCCATTCTTCTAGCCACGTGGCCCGCCCAATTACATTTCAATCTCTTCACTCTATCCACCATATCCACTACCCTTATCATACTTCTTATACACGTATTCCGTTTCCTGTCTTTCCTCGTTATGCCAAGCATACGACGTTCAATACTTTTTTTGAGTGCATTGGATTTTGTGTAGCATCTTGGCGTTCAATATCCAAGTTTCACATCCATACGTCATCATCGGCAAGACACATTGATCGAAGATCTTTTTCAGGCAAAGTGGCATTTTTGATTTAAAAACAGCATTCATTCGTCCAAATGCACTCCATCCTAATTTAATACGTCTATTTATTTCTTCTAAATATTTTTATACGTACACATGTATATATGTATAGATATATAGAATAAACTAGCGGTTAAGGTGTGCAGGATGAATGGAATAAATCTCAGGAGAGACAAATGTCGAATCGACGTAGCGTGAAATCAAATAAGATTTGACACCTTCAACATTACAACACAAGCCAAGAATAATATGTAAAAAAAAATGGCGGAAAAATCGTACCAACGTCGAATAAATGTGTTGAAACAAAAATATGAGTATCATTTCATAATATTTACAATAAATGTCTGCTAAATATTTTTTGTATCATCACTTAGTATCTAGCTATTAAGTCTCTTCGCTGAGATGTAACCATATTAAAACCAAACCAAAAACTGCAATCTAAAAGGGGATTAAATATAAAATAAAAGCAGTATAGGTCGGTGGTTGCGTTTATGCTAACCACCAAGAGGTTCCCGGGTTCAACCTCTGGGTTGGTCTCGATTGAAAATAATGTAGTTCAAATATTTCGGCAGTACTGCTGGTCAGACTTGGATATGTGAGACTCATTGGATCACACAAGTCGATTATTTATTATACATTCAGAGTTTGCCAATTTATCTGATTTCATTGTTGAAAGGTTCGTCATCAAATTGGCAAAACCATCCTACCTACTATTATATTTATCACCACTATTTCAATATGACTTCAAATGTATAATCGACAAATTTATATATACACAAGTTTAATACTATAGGGGCAAAACCCGTAATGCCTTTTTATTTATTTTTTATGGTAAAATAAATAAATAAAATGTTAAGTATGACGAATCAACATACAAAATGCGGCGATTGATTACAGAATAAATTAAACTGTAAGATTTACCCATTGGATCATTAATTTGGTCAAATCAGGAACACGTAGTTCAGCTCGATTACATTAATATGAATTTTAATACATATAAATACATATAGTATTTTGTAGCAATATATTTAAACGAATTTATACCTTGAATTGCTACACGGAAGGACATTGTCCTCTTTCCAAACCAATCTCGCAGATCCTTGAACCATGAGATATATTCTCTCTTCCGGTTCCCATCTCTTCTCTGAGTTTCTCAGTATAATGCAAGATTTCATTATGTATAAACTAAAGATACACATAGTGTTTTATTTTAGGTAGTTTTGCACATGTAAAAAAACGCTAGCACGCGTGATATACGCTATAGCGATCCAGGCCAAAACTCACCTCTGGAGTGTTTTCGGTGACATTTTATCCTTGTATTAAATTACATAGGTTTGAGATTGAGTGATGACGGTCATTCCCATATTTGAAGAAACGTATGAGAAACGTGTCGAAATAATAACATCAAACGAATAAACAATGACATTAGAATACTCCCAGCACAGCTGGAGTCTACGTACATCTACGTACAAGTCTAAGTACATCTAAGAATTCTGAATCTGCAAATGCATTATTTAATATACATAAATACATATGTACATATACTACATATATATTAATATTGGAAAGAAGAAACATCGAACTTAGACTTAAATCTGGATTTACATAGATTTATGTATGTATATATGTATTGTTAGACGGTTTTTGATACACATATTTTAGATTAATAATGCTAATTTTGAAAATCAAACTGTATAAAACGCACCAGTCATATCTGTCATTATCAAAATTTGTTGTTTTATAATTTTAAATGCTACCGTTCGATTTGTCTGTCATAGAAATTCGTTTTTATTTAGTGACTCTACACAGTCTTGTAAGACATAAGTATTATGATTTTATCAAACCATATCGACTAAAAACTCTTTGTCAATTATCAAATGATTTACAACTTACCACAATGAAGCTAAAGCGATGGGTATTTTGAGCTTTGAAATACCTACCCCACCTACCTATTACCTACTAGTTTGTCAACTATTCATAGCAATTCTAGTTAATCCATCAGATATCAATCGAAATAAAAATACCGAAAAAGGCATGTATTACGTCATATGAAAAAAAAAATGAATATAGCATCAACATATAACGATCCATACTATTTATATAATATTATACATAACGTATCATATTATAGTATAACTATTGGACAAAATCAATACCGATACCTTTTCAATTCATAATCCGATTATCGAAATCACCTTCGAGCAATTACGACACGATAAAGGAGAGACTGAATGTAGCATACATACATACATATAAATTTAATTCGATCAATCGTGCGGGAAAATTTTCGAACGTACATACATATATAACAATATAATAGGAAGAGAGAGAGAGAGAGGAAGAGTGAGGCAGAGTACCGTTCCGTAATGCTTGCGGAAATATTAAATTAAGCACTTAGAGATTTATGGTCGCCCCCACATAAGCGGGACTAAAAAGTTAAATTAGCGTTGACAGGGTCGACGATATAAATAACAATATTGGTTACAAAATCATTTCCCCGAGGGGTGGTGGCCAGAGCCGCACCGCAACTGAGGGAAAGCGGCTTTTAAAGGGCGCCTGCGAAAACAACGGTCGCTTACGACCTTACGCGGCCGACGCGGAGGGTTTCACTGCAATATTAGCACTACAAGAAAATCCTTTTAAATGTATGCAAGTTTCACGCTGTCGCAATTTTGCCGGAAAATGGGGGCGGGGAAACTTTCCGACTTTCCGTTCGACTAGGCGGATAGTGTGCTGTGAAAACTGTGCTCTAAACTCGAAACGAGTACACGTACAGGGCTCAATAAGTTCTGGAATATGAAAAACTGCAGTCTTCATGTCACACTTGTCAAAAAGAAAAACTTTCCAGATGGTAAAATATAATATATTCGGTTTTGTCATATCAAAAATTCATCTCAACAATAGTGACGTCGCACCTATCTATTCATATAACCATAGAAATGATCACATTTTGAAAAATTAGAATGAAAATTTCAATTTGGAGCCTTTTATTAGCTTTGCTTTGTTAGTTCAGTGACATTCCTGCCCGTCAAAAAAATGTGATATGATTTTGAACCACTACCAATCTTCAGGTCGCTTTATTATCTAACCGACATAAAATTGAAGTGAACTTACATATGTCTCGGACATAAAGCTAGAAGAGTTTAATCATTAACGAAATCTTATGTCAGATCGAAGCGATGACAGCTAGATATGCGTTTGAGCCTTTCTACCACTCCTTTACAACTCAATTGAACATTAGTAAAGCTACTGTTTTCACTCTCATTTATTTACTGTTATACTTTAAATACTAACATTTAACACTGAATAAAACATAATTAAAATTTCAACATAATCTGTAGGTTTTTGTTTGTTTAAATAAATAATATCTAAACAATAAGAAACTATTCAAAAATAAAATGTATATAAATAAAAATTAGCAATTTTACTGTGTCAAATTTAGAGATAAATAGCCTAACTTTGGTTGAGCAATTCAAATATTTTCTATTTTTTTATTATAATATATATGTAATTTTGAGATTATGTAAATACATATGTATCATAAATTGTAAAATAAACTACTCAGTAATAAAAGATTTATAGTTGATCAAAAAATTTTCAATATTTAAAATGTTATCAAGACAGTATTAATCACAATAAAACTCATTAAACATGTCCAACTAATTGCAATGATAAATCAACGGCTCTCTATTTATCTGCTTCGTGATAAGTTTTTGGACTGTTTCTCAAGAATTCGACCGTTCGAAAAACCCACTACTTGCGAATTTGGCATTTAAATCGCAACATCGACGAGCGACAATCATCACGTTAAGTTGAACAACTGATTGGAAGACAGACGTATCGATTCATATGAATAGCAGATTACATCAAATTGACTATTTAAAATTGTGCGATTTCAACCTGTTGAACCTAAACTGCTCAACTGCATGTGGAGACTTAATTGAAAGCGCTCACGCATATGAATAATGACTCGAATTTCAAATTAAAAATGTTAATAAAAAGCTAAATGTTTTAATATATGTACACATGCATAAATGGATTGTTTGTATGTATGTATGTATGATATTGAAATTCGTTATCGTTTTAATAATGTAATGCAAAAGCGTGTTCGAGCGTAAAACAGTTTAAATCGATGTTTCGGCGAAGCGAAATAAACATATATATTTTTTTAAAATACACAAAAAGAGTATTTGGCTATTATTTGCAAATATACAGCAGAACTATAGATGTATGTGTGTTGAAAAAAAAAAAACGGCGAAGAAATTTACATGGAAAAGTTACATGCGAACGGTAATAATAAAAGTCCACGCCAAATTGCGTGACAGTATATTAATGCTTACCAAGAATTTATTTATACCGAAAACGTTTAATGGACATAACGAGCGTTTGTTATTAAAAATAAAAGTGAACCTAAATCAGTTTTGAAAGTCAACGAACCATTAAGGCGTAATATAATATTTAAACCGTAAAAAAAATTGATTTAACATTTCAAGAACGATTGTACACGAGCGAAATGCAAACATTTGGATTATTATTATACGGTGTAATTAATGGAGTTAACTTGGCAGTACGTACATACTACATACATACATACATACATTTCAGCGAATTTCTCGAAGGCAAACTTTGAAATTAACATTATTATATGCGAGCTCGTTTTGTAATATAATACGCTAATGTACGCAATGTGGAGGTAGAAAGACAAATATTATATAATACGTAATATTATACGCTGCATAAATTTATTAGTATTACAATATTTATTTTTCCAATACTATTCGTGAAAATTATAATCGGGTATGATTTACAATATGCCATTAAGAAAAATTATACTTCGTTCATTATAAATGTTATATACATATGTAGATTATAATAAATAGCAAAAGTTGAAAAAAACTTTTTTTCAGGTTACATACATACATATATGTTTTTCGAGCAATCGACACTCGATGAACTTGTATTTCGAGCAATCTACGGGTACCTTGACATGTGATCCATTTAAGATTATTTCGTTTTTCATTCATTTTCCCCATCCAAGGTCAAAAACGACAGTGGTTGATTATGCTTGGTTTTTTTACCACAAAAACTGTCAAAAAGCTTCACGGATATAAATTGGTGAGCTAATTTTGAACTATTTCCAAACATACTGTCAGATTGACGCGATGACATGTCATACACAACTTCATATTTCATGCTTGATCAGTTACGTACAACAAGTAGTTGAAGAAGTAATCAATCATGTGAGATCTGATCACCGAACTCTCGTTCGCGGATTTTGGGCCATATAGACGTTTGGCCGCACGGATATTTGGTCGATTGTGTATTGCAATTACCCAAAATTCACTGAAATCAGATACATTATGCAAAAACCACTTCCACTTATTATTTAAATTTGATAAATTTAAACAATTAAAATTTCATTTGGCCAAATGACCTAGTGTCCGTTCGGCCAAGTGTCCATTCGGTAAAGTATCCGTTCATCAAATATTCCGTCAACCCCAAACCCTATCTGCTTGTGCCCTTACAAAGCTGAGGACAATGTACATATATTAAAGTATTTTATCTTAAATGGATCAGCCAGCAGTTTGGTTTAATGGTAGCGTGTATATTTAGCACCAAGTAATCAGTGGGTTCCATCCGCTATACTGCTGGTTAGATTTCGGGGTATATGTGACTCCAAATCGATCGTTTCTTATCAGAGTTTGACAATTTTATCTGATCATTGTTGAAACGGTTCCTTAAAATTGGCAAAAAATCATCTTTCCTGCTGTCACAAATCTTCTGTATTTATTGTATGTACAATTAGATATCTCAGTGGATTTATTATGTACTTAATTAATTAATTAATTGTTATTTCGTGATATTCAGCTTCTGGAAATACAGTGATTTATGTAATAATAAAAATGCTGCATTGTTTGTAATTATTTTTCCAGGAAGGCGCATTGGGGTCTTCCTGTCAAGCCTTCCTGGTATATATCTATGTAAAAATAAATAAATAAATTATGATATAAAGCAGATTGCTCGAATTTCACATTGCTCGAAATAGAAATTTGTCAAATGTCAATAACACTGTACTTAAGAAAACAAATTTACTATCTTTGCTATTTATTTATTACTTGTCAATTTTTTTTTTGGTTTGTGTTATTTGTATAAGTATTTCTATGTATGTATATAAAAAAAATAAATAAATAACATATGTATATCATATATTTTTCGAGACATTTATATTTGACGAAGTCGTATATTGAGAAAATTATGTATTTCAAACAGTTCACTTAGAGCCATACATTTATGATGAGTATTGATTAAATTAGCTGTCTTTTCGTTTACATTTCTCAAACCCCCCCCCCCCCTCCCCTACCCACAATATGTGCAGTAATTGAACATGGAAATGTATTCCGGAATAGGCACGTCTGTTATTCTACAATTCGCCGTAAAATATTACAGATAAAATCAACTTATAAACGTAAAATAAATAAATTGAGACTTAGGGGGAAGAGGGGAGTCACAGCCAGCGACGACAGTCTCTGCTGAAATTTATAAAATAAATATTTTCGGTTAAGTTGAGAGGCGTTTCCCCTCGGACGCACGTATTTTTCCGTTTCCCCGTTTGTTTTCTTGTTTAATTACGTTCATTTTGTTAAAATTCAATGAGGCCCGACGTTGTTTAAACAAGAAAAGCCGTGATGGGAATCTCTAAAGCGCGCTTTCGGATCGCACTTGTAACTTTCACTCTCGCCCACTTTGCAGACATCTCTCTTTCGGGGTAATTAAGATTTCTTCATCGGCATTACGGCAATCACATTTTACGTCTTTTTCATTCGCTATCGCATCTATTCTATGTATATAAACGAATACCACACAACGCATTTCCATTTGGAAGGAAATTTTCACGCGGCCCGGAAAAGCTCTCGCCGGAAAATTTTTCATTGCGTGACGAGTATTCCACATTGCGATGCAAAAGTTTGACATTCGGCACATAACGTGTACAAACTATAAATATAATGTATGCAAAACATAAAGCTTCATTTAAAGAAAAATATTGCTAAAAAGAAAGCCTCGAGCAAATTTTTCGAGGATTCCTTAAGGGTAAAAGTGGCTATTTACATAGAATATAATTGTTTATTGAGAACCCTTCGACGTAACGCGTTTTTAATTTAAGAAGAATTCATCCTGCGGCACATTTTTTTATAAAATTAGGCTATATGGACACTGATTTTGCAGAAAAAAATTATTAAATATCATGTTAATACAGACGAGGCGCAAGGTCTATTGTTTAATAGAGGTTTGAACGATTATTTATTTATTTTATTATATGTTTAAGTTTGCAATATTGTGACTAGGGATCCCAAATCCCAATTTTCCAAAAAAAATTTATTCGGACTTATTTTTTTATTTTCAATCTACAGCACATTTAGTTCTATTTGATGTAACGAATAATGGATTCTCTTAAAATTTTAATAATATCTTGAACTTCTTAAAACTACAAATAAATAATTTAAAGCTACTATTCGATATTCGAATATTTGGGATCCCTAAATGTGACATTACAGGAGTCCCTAATGCCCCACAGTGGTCAAAAAAATACAGATAGATGAGAAAAATAAAAATATACATATTATATATACAGACAAAAATACATTTATACATTATCATAAAAAAACAATAGCAGATAAGGTAAAAATATCAAATAGTAAAATACAAATAAGGGAATGTTAAGCACATCTAGCAAGCACCAATATATAATATAAGAACCAGCTGCAAATACAAAACATCCCTGCGAGGCCCAAATGTATTAGAGAAGATCAAAATTTCACTCATACATCGCATTCAATTATAATACCTACTACCTAGTTTGTCAGTACGATAAATTGAAACGATTTTCACTGGCAGAAATTACCCAACTGATCGTCCAACAAATCGATGAAACTATGTATGTACTATATAAGATGGCATTTCCAGCCTTCGTCAAATTATGGCAAATTTCACCGCAAAATATCGACTATTTTTAATTCTTTAAACCTTCTGCCATTTTTTTTGTTTGAGGTAAATATATGGACATCATTCTTATTGAAATTTGAATTTCATAGAAACATCCAATAGTAAAAATCCAACAGAAACAGTTTTCTTAAAGTATGTATGTACTTAAGCTCTGCCTAAATACGATAACTACTTATTCTTCTAATTTCCTAATTCACCATTCAATCTTATCAATTCGAAAGATTCAAACTTCTCAAATGATCTATAAATAAATCGCATAAGGCTCACTAAATAGAAATATCCAACAAACAGCTCACATTCTACCAAATAATTTCACGCGAAAAGCGATCTATACAATAATAATGCTTAAATAAATATTAAAACAAACACTGCACACCCCCTTTCAAAAGCGTATCGAGCTTTTGATCTATCGAACATTTAATTAAATCAACAAACAAACACCGCACAATAATAATGACGTTAGTAAATTCCAATTAAAACAGAAACGTGTTCATTATTACCATCGACGCCATTAGCGAGATTATAAAACGATACCGAATAGTAATAACACACATGTGTACAATACGTATACAGCCCGAAGAATACGCCACATTCGCTAGATTACAAAAGCAACAATCATTAAGTCTTTGCGCGAAATTAAGCCCAAAAACCCACTCGAAAATAATCACCCATTAACAAATCCACCCAAAGCACAACATCGCAAATCATATACTACGGCAGGAATTAATAAAATAATTCGATCGCTCCAACGTTGATGGAGGTCTAACATATAAGTGATGGACAAATGGGGGGCCATTAAAGTGTACCGACAAAGTCGTAGCACACAGTTCGCAATAGCCCGAGGCGAACTTAAGGCCTCTACGAATTTACCACCGGAAGGCTACGACGTGTATGGCCGGTCTAATTTCCGGTTTGGTCTTCCGCATCCGTTCTTTAGGGCCGGCCATTGCCAATACTGTCGAATATAAACCTACACACAAACACACGTACGTATGTATGTATGTACATATATGTTTAAGACTTTGTGAAGGAGGGCGTTGTAAATTTACAGCACCGACAAACTGGCGAAAAATCCGACGTATTAATATCGACGTGTGTGTGTGTGGGGATGTTATGTGGGCGGCACTTTAGTACGGGCGATTCCAAAAATATCGTTTATTACGACTATAAACTTTACTGAGATTTTAAAAATGCTACAAAAAGAGTTCGTTTTGTATAGCGAAAACGGACAGAATAACCCGCTTATTCAAAAAATCGCCCCGATTGAAACACCTCACACCACCATTATAAATGTATTTGTATTTTATTATAGTCAAAAAGAATACTTTTCATTTAAATTTTTGTTTACATTTGAATTTAGATGCTATTTTTCAAAAGCATACAAACTCATTAATATGAAATTTATAGTTCAAACTATAGTATATTACTGAATACATAAAAATTAAAATTCACTGTCGAATTTATTCGAGAATATACGTAGAAAAAATTGGTAGTAGCTATGTATCATTAAAACCATGTGAAACGTATAAGAGGTTAGTAATTAAGCAAATTCTATATATAAAAAATGCAAGTCAAATCTTTAATCTGGCGAAACGGAAAATTTTAATTTGGCGAAACGAAAAATTTTTCGTATTAAAATTATTCACACTTTTGCTATCATACCATGAAATAGATAACTATCATATATTGAAATTTAATTTGACTCATCCCAATTTGAAGTTACACGTTTTATAAAATTTCAATTTTATTCCATCAAATATTAGCAATTCACTAAGATTTTTATAATGAAATGTCTTTATGTTGAATAATTTATATTTAAGTCCACTACATATTGAAAATTACTTCTGATAGTCTTGCTTACGGTTCAAACACTTTGTAGGGGAGGTTCAACCCAAATTTTTCAAAGAAAATTTCAATAAAAATGGTACGATAAGAGTAGATCAAGCCAATTACAATTATATATGTACATATGTATACATATATAGAATGTATGATTAATTAAAATTGAAAATAGGCTTTTGATCTCTCTTTTTATTCTATTATGCCTTTAACATTAAAATTATGAATAATTACAAGAAAAAGATTATGCGTAAAAGAAATGAAGAAATTAAGTGAACAATAATTAGTGAAGTAAAAATATATATGAGAGATAATGAGAGCCTATAGTGCAAATTTTATAAGATATAGTGTGAAAATGATAAACTTTAGGCTATTGACTATGATTGGCAATGGTCTTAAACGTGTTTACTACAATTATATGTACTTCACCGTCGACTTAGCAGACCCAATTGAAATCTCTATCACCGTCCAAACTTCGCAAAATGTTTCAAAGCGATCGGAAGAGTGTAGGAAGTTTGTCAGACTAATTGACGAAGTGAAACTAATAAAAACTTTGTAAAAATTAGGGGGGAGGAAAGTTTGTATGTAGCATAATATATGTAGTATTCGGAAATACATATGTATCATGTGTGTAGGAACTGATTGTCAGGAGACATGAGACTCGTTGGGCAGTTTTCAACGTTGTTTATTATTCGGAGAGTCACAACGATCTAAGCAGACTGTTCTGACACATTACATGTTACCAACTTAATAACCTTCCCGAGAGCATTAGAAGTGCTAATAACATTGGTGCTTTCTTTAAGGTTGTTAATGGATACCTCTGTGGAAGATTATGTAATTACATATATAAGTTAATAAATACAATGTTTGGCATTATAATATTATGTTATGTTACTAATTATAGTTTTTACTTTTGTTATATATTCATTAGCAATTTGCTATAAATAAATATGTAAGTATGCATGTGCAAACTTTCAAAGAAAATCAGCTCGGTAGAACTGAGCCAAGTTAATTATAGAATTCGACCGACACAAACGGAAGCATCGAGCTAAATAAAACCGTACAAAAATAATAAATAAAAAAATCTACTCATATGTACATATGTATGTATATACACGTATAAAGTTCAGTTTTGTAAATATTGAATTATAATGTTTGCAGAGCTTGACCGGGAAAAACCCGCGCGACTTCGAAAAATGGAATGTATTTCCTTGAAGAACTACCCCTCCTCCCCCATCTCTGTCCCACTCTCCCCTCGTACCTTCATCGCCGGAGAGGGATCTGCCTCTCTCTATAATATTTTGCCAATATCGCAAAG
Organism: Arctopsyche grandis; assembly: GCF_051622035.1. Classification (NCBI taxonomy): domain Eukaryota; kingdom Metazoa; phylum Arthropoda; class Insecta; order Trichoptera; family Hydropsychidae; genus Arctopsyche; species Arctopsyche grandis. The sequence continues at coordinate 3,993,415 of NC_135365.1, forward strand.
TGCTTTCCCTAGTATCCATATTTACGTTTCATATAAAACATGAGGCAAGCTATATAATCGCCTGTGCGGGAATTCGTCCTGCAGCAGTGCCGGCTCTCAAAACCTCACGTGTTATTTCTCAATATATTCCACGCTAACCTGGCACTCCAAATTTAATAGACAACAACAAAAATTATAATTATAATAATAGCGCCAGCATTTCGTATTTCAACCCTTTTATGTATGTATATATATGTATGTACGATGCAAATTAAACGATTAAACTGTGACCGGTGTTTATGTAGACGTCGTTTGAACGAAATGATTTCGGGGGAAATTGGAAAAATACGACGATTTATCTCCGCCCTTAACCGGATTGTCGGGTCAATTACGGATTTAATAGATGACCACTACTCCGGTTAAATTATTAGCCAGGTATATTCAATTTGGATCCTTCTGTAATTTATGGCTAACTACCGAAATTAAGCGAGCAATTTAAGCGTTGCTTTGTATAGACTTTTTGACAAATGTTTCACTGCCTTATGTATAGACAGAAAATCATATAAAATAATTGTACGTAAGGAACTTTTTGTAATATACCAATGCTAAAAAATAAATAAAAACGATTTCAGTGAATAGTCCAGTGAATAGTGAATAGTCGGGTGTGCTTGAAAAAGCTGTCATAACGGAAACCATTTATTTATTAACTTAAACTATTATTAACAGGTAATATCGGTTCTACGACAAAATGCTCACCGACATAATGTCCACGACAAAACGTCCACGTACACAATACTCACACAACAGAACGTTCAAATAACGTTAAAAATTTGAAATTTCTAATGATAAAGTACCATTTGCCTGCGTTAACTCTCCCGGTGCTTTTTTAGTCGAGTTTTCAACCATAAATATATATTGTAAAATTTATTCAAGTGACCTAATTTGTCAGCTGACACCTGTCGTATTTTGTGTACACAATAAATTGCTGACATTTTAAGCATGACTACATATATCTAAAGCGGTCATCTGCAAGGAAAGAGTTAAGCTTTGTCAATAAATATCGATTAGACTGGCTTATATTCATATATATGTAATATATGTATGTTCGAATGTATGTATATTTATAAATCTCTGAAAGAATAATGTGAAAATCTTTGCCAATACACGTTTAATCTCATTCTTGAACTATTTTGCTAAAGAAATCATCTTTGAACGTGTGAATGTTTTGTTAATGAACATTCCGCAACTTAAGCATTTATTTTGTTCGTGAATATTCTGTCATATGAGCACTTTCTGTGGTGGACATTATATCTGTGATCGTGTTATCAACTGTAAGAAAAAAGCTTCTTTCCTGAATGATTGAAATGCCTACTTGCATACTACTACATGTGTATGTAATAAATACATTCACCGATTATTTCTAGAAAATGCCAAATTGAATGTTAACGTATGACAAAACAATACAAACGAGAAAGTAATTAATTTGATCACCTGATTATAATCGTTTATAATCAGGTGATCAAATCACATAAAATTGACTATATGGGTGTTTTCTGTTTTCTAATAAAATATTAGTACTTAATTGCCTTATAAAGTGGATTTTCGCCGATGAGTAAAAGAAATGTTTTAGCGTCGGATCAGTAAGTGATCCGTTATAAACGATGAAAAAAATGATTCGCAAATATATGTATAATATAATATTATAACGTCGTTACGGATGCCTGATTGCCTCGAGACTTTCAATCAAAAACTTTGATAAAATGTCAGTATCAAACAAGCGAACAAGTTTCCCCGAGACAAGCAAACTTCAATACTGCTGAATGTGTAATGAAGTAGATTAAGATTCGAGTATGAAATATAAAGGGAAAATATAAGTGAAAAGACAAACGCGGAATTATGAAGGGGGACCGACGACAGAACAAAGCCATTTTCAACATCAGCACAATCTGTTCGGATACAATCAAAAAATAAAATTATATATACACATATAAAATAAAATAAAAAAGGAAAACCAACCGAGGGAACGCTCCGGGCCATCCCCAATTTCGCGTCGGTACAATGCGCAAATTTTCCTTATTGATGAGATGGAAAATATTTGAATTTTCCTCGAGGAATATCTTTGATTTGATGCATTCAGATGATTTTTCTTCTGCACATTATCGGCAACAGACTCATAAATATTGAATTATCGCGAAACTTCGGCGAGAAGTGTATATATAAAAAAATAAATAAAAAAAAACAAATTCGGATGTGTATCAGTGAGAAAAATTGAAGGGGGAAGTTGCGTTTCGATGAACAGCAATTGCTGATCACAGATCCAAAGAAGCGTAGCAATGGGGGTAATTTGTAATCTCCCGGGGACTTCGTATATTTATTTCCGAGCTTGTATAACTTTCTGTGTGATTGCGTCATTATTCAGCGCTTTCCTTTTAAACTTGGAATTTCTTTGCGAGCTATCCTTGAAATTGATTCGAGACTTCGGTGTGTGTAACAAAATAAAGAATATTCTTTCCAATTTATTCTCACGCTGAGAAACGTCGCAGCTTCAATTATTTAACTCGATAGATACGGCGACGAAAATATAACGTCCAAGATTAAAAACATTGCACGAGAGACGTCGCGTCGCGGGGAAAAACACATCCGGGAAAAATACGGGGAAAACGAGTGAGCGACAAACGGCGAGCGGGGAAAAGATAAAACTCAGACGTTGTCAATAATGAATGGACCAAATTGTAAGTTCAATTTAATTAGTGAACGGAAACAATAAGTCTTCGGAAGGGCTGGAAGTGTGCGAAGTACAAAAGGGGAACCACTTTCAGTCGATACCACCACTGCTGTACGGAAGGAAGCGTTTGAGCAAAAGAGAAACGAGGAAAAACAACAACCTAAATAGTGTATTTCAAAATATGATTTTAAATAAATTAAAAATACAACAACAGAAATTCGGATGTGACCAACCCACGACTTTAACTATATTTGAGAAATATAAAAAGTATAAGTAAGTTCACGCATACCTGCTATGAGAGTATTTTCGATACAAATTGAGCGCAAATGTAGGGAAACTTGCACACTACATACAAAAATTCTACTTCCGGTTATCGAATTTTGTTCACATTTGTTCTTTATTACTTAAAATCACTATAAATATTATAAACATATAATATCAAGAAGAGAGAAATAATTTAAAAGGTCAAAATAAAATAATGAAATATTTTATTTATTTATTATTAAATAGCAAATTAAAACAATTAAAAATTTTAAACTAAAACTAACAACTATAATATAACATATTTAGTTAGCAAAATTAACAAAACAATAATAAGTAACCCTAAAATAATATAATATAATTCCAAACATAGCATTTTAATAAATTTACATATATAATTACGTCATCTTTCTTCAAAGGTATCTATTAACACCCCTCAAGAAAGCAACAATGTTTCAAGCACCTCTAATGCTCTCAGGAAGGGCATTATATGTATGTATATTTGAACACCTCTGTGGAAAACACCTCCTGCAGCTTTTGCTTTCTTAACTCTACCAATAATTAATTTATTCCTATTTCTAGTTTTATAATTATGTATATCTCAATTCCTAACTATGTATGTGATTATTAAAATATTTGGGTAATAGATTCTTATCTAGCTTATATACAAATTTTAAAGTACTTAATTTAAGACTATTTCTAATATCTAACCATTTCAATTCATTCTAACATTCTTACGTTTCCTCACATTCAGAATTGCACGCATTTCTCCATTCTGCACTTTCTGCAATTGTTTTGTCATAACTGTTCAAGTGTATAACCTTTGAAGTTAAGTAGGACCGGCGAGCAGGCTCATTTGATAGCCAGCTGTCATCACGTCGATCTGACAGATTCTGATGATTTCTTTACTGATCAAATTCTTCTAGCTTAATGTCAGAGCTAACTTTGATTAGAGCTAACCTCCGTATGTATCACAATATTTTTTTTATCATACAAGTCGACCAAAAAAAAAAACTGTTCTACAAATAGACTTGCACAATTCAGCGAAATAAAGAGAATTCAACCGCTTCACTAAAGTACATATGAGCATACATAAAAGAGGGAATATTTAAATTTTTAAAAAGATTTTAATGCTCAAATGCAGCACAACCGAATGCTATTATTAAAACGGCATGCATTATAACTGCACACATTTAAAATCTACTAAAAACAGCTACCGGGGCGTAGCTCGGCACTTAAAACGATGCACAGGAAATGACGAACGAAACCTACATATGTACATACATACGTTTCGTGTTACATATATCAAAGTGAATTTATTTGGCGTGATGCAAGACATTAACAATTTGCATGGAAGATCAGATAGGTTCACACTAAACACCACCATTGTGCAGAATTTCTATACATATGTACGTACATATAATATATTTAATTACCGATCGATTTATTTAACCGTCGTATCACAATATTAAAGCACTTCGCGGGAAAGCCTTAAATAAATTGAGCACGTAAGAAGCTTACAAGTCTACTTAACGCCGCATAAGACAAGGTTAAATAAATGAAGTTTCTTCTTCTCCTCCCCCCATCTTATGGCGAAATCTCATCCAACAACGAATGGAAACTTCTTAATATCTACAAAAGAAAACGAAAAGGAAAACGTATCAAGAATCCATAAGTGCCCCCAGGAACTATAAGACTTTATCGACCAAAGTTTATAAAAAGTTACAATGTCCACATACATTAGTTTCGAAAGTTTCCACCGTATGATGTACTCGGGAACGTATCCGAGATAAATTTAATGTATACTTTCAAATGTAATATATATACACACAATACATACATATTTTAAAATCATATTACCTGTATCTTATTTTATTTTATTTTTCCCAACATGACTATATACTTACAATTTTATAACAATGTATGCATTATGTACATGTCGTTCGTTCACGATCATATTATATATTACATATATACTAGTTTGTTATAAACGAACCAATCTAACAAATTGACAATACAACATATGTACATACATATGTAGTTTGTTCATGTACAAACTATTTTTAGATATAAATTTAAATATTCTTAATCGTTTGTACCATCCTTTATGCATGTATGCTTACACTGTTTTGCAATATTTAAAAACAGGAATTATAGCAATGTTGAAATGAGGTCTCTATACGATTTCCCTTTTAAATACAACATCTAAATACATACAAATTAATACTTAATTAAAATACATACAAATTTATTACATCTCAATGGTTTTGACAGTTCAAAAGCTAGAAGTTTCATGAGACACCTGGTGAATCTATTCGAACTTTGACTGATAGCACTTACACTAAAACCAATAGTTAGTGTATGAAGACACTAATATGTTCACGAACGAACTTTAGTTAGGACTGTAACATATACAATAATTCATTGAGATATAATTGGCAATATCCAATAAGATTATACAGTTTGGTTGTAATCGTTGAGGAAATTGAATAAAATTTTGATTTCATCCAGTATTTAAGCCCACAACCTCATTACTGATACATATAATTATAGCTAAGTAAAATATCTACCCTGTTACTTATGAAATAATGCATAAAAATTCCAGTAAAATAAATCATTAAATTCTAAGATAAAAAGCCTACACTACCAGACTAATGTTAAATTAGTAAATTAAAGTCTCTAACAAATTAGCCAGAATATACAGAATCCCCAATATTAATATAATAAAAATGAATTGGGGAAAAGTATAGATTCAGTATAAAATTCAGATACAAAAACACAGACTATCAAGCATAGATTAAAATTGTAAATATTTCCTTTGAGATTTTGTTTATTATGTGTATTAAGCACAATGATTCGTATAAAATAGGTAGATATAAACTAACAGAGAATATGTATCTTACGAACAATGAAAAACTTTTAAAAATCGAATATATAATAATTTCTAAATAAATAAATAAAAAAGTCAGCGATTTAGTGAACGAGAGTCGACGGGAATTAGTCGGATCTAGAAGTATTATAAAAGCAGATTGATAATATAATACATCCTGCCAGAGAGTGTTCACAACAAAATGCGAAGAAGATACCTTAACGCCGTTATCAAATATACAAAGGCAAAACGTCAAGCTGTCACGGAAGAATGAAGACACACGTCAAACAGGCGAAGAGCAAAGGTAATATTATATTATATAATAATATACATAGGTACATAGACAAAGAGACCTTTTAATGCTTGCGTACGAATAAGGGACGAAAATGTTAAATTACATTTAATTATTTACTATATTTAAGTAAATTCTTCGTTTGAGACAAACTGATAGTATTTGTGTGTGGGTTTCAAAGAAGAATCCTTTTACAGGAATGGTACAAAGACGTGTTTTTAAAAGTATATATATGTATATATGTATGTATGTAAAACTTTGGAGTTCAATGTAAGATTCATGTTAAACTTACATACATATGTATGTATGTATGTTTATATCAAACGAATGGACGAAAACTATTACTCAAATCTATAATAGGTACAATTTTAAGCAAATAGAATATATATAAAAGGGAAGCAGAAAAATATATACCCATTGGTGTATGATTCATTGTTGAATTAGCAAATTAAAGTAGTAAAAGTTTGATGACTATGATTGTACAATATATTAAATGTTTAATTTGTTAACGTTAACAAAACAGTACTTTAATATGAAATAAAGTCAATATTTTTGTTAATTAAAAAAAATAATCTACCACTAAGTATGACATTAACCAATACTAGTAAGATCCAGTATAATTGGAGTAACGGTGTTAAAACTAACTTCAAAACACAGACACATATTTTTTTTAAAACCATGAAAACGTGATCGGTGACTTCATTACAAATGGGGCGAAATCTCAAGGATATCTGCGAAAATTCTCGCAAAACTTCATTTATGTATATTTGAAAGTGACGAAAATACAATTTCAGTTCCAAAGACACTTTCTCTTTGACATAATTCACAAATTGTTATCCCTCCTTTAAATCGATATTTCCAGAATCTCGGAAATTGGAATAAACGTGTTACAAGCTAACAGTATTTTAAAATACTGTTAAATGTAAAACATTACATTTAATGTTTGGCAAAATATTTCTCGAAATGAAGGAAATTTTATGCCATTTTCAAATATAACGGCTCATATATGCAAGTGTCTAGGTATAGACACTAGGTATAGAGTAAAAATAAAATCAGATGAGTGTTTACGAATTAAAATTCAAATAATAATTGATGAATAAAAAATCTACATATATAGAATGGACACGAATAATTTAAGGTTATGAAAATAATAATTTAATAATTACATACAACCTCTTATAAATTGTTCTTCTTAAAAACTCTCAAGCTTTCAGGTGGAGGACGCAAGCAGATAATGGTCGATAGACAACGTTGATTTTAATTATCACATAATATTTAAACTAGCACTATTTATTTATTTTTATTTACAATTTCAAATAAAATTTTGAAAATGATTTTAATACATATGAAAAACAAAAGACGATACATTATGTTTTCGTAGCGAAAATTCCGTTAACATTTTCCGAGAGCGATTTTATCAACACGATTTAACTAAAAACAGCAAAATTTTCATCACGGATCAAAGTACATAATCAACTATTTAGATTTTACGAAACGTAGACACTTTCAGATGAGTTTAATACCGTATATTTAGCCTGAATACCGAACGATCCGAAATGTCGACCGGCTACTAGCTAGGTAACCTAGCAACTACTCAACCGTTACTTTTGTACGAAATAAATATATATACATATATATTAACGTTCGTAAAAGCCTTTCGTAAAATTATCACTCGTAGTGTGAATCGAGCCGTTAAAAATACGCAAGCAAACGCTTATATGTGTGTAAAAGAGGGAGAAGTCGGAAAAATATACAAATAACGTGGAATGTGTATGGTCGCAATGAAACGCCGGAACACGAAAAATGCCTAAATGAAAAACGCATTAGAACATACATTATAACATTTAATTATCAACAGTATTTTGAAGTACAAAAATGTGCGTGTGACACGCGAACCATTTACCGACAAAAAATGTTATACACAGAACAAACAGTAAACATGTCAATATGCGTTTGAACTTTGTTCCAAATCCACGAATTCGCCTTCGAAAAATCGAAGATTAGAAATATTAATAAAAAGGTGGAAAAAAAACTTCAACGCGTGGGAAATTTATAAATAGCACTGATGACACTGACTAAATGAAAGGAAAAGGCATTCGGTTTCAACAAAGGAACTGAAAGAAGATGTCGTTTCACAGAAAACTCGATAGATCACGTTCATGTTACAATATAAATTGTGTACGCGAAAATTCAAAAAGGCCAACAATGAAGCGTAAATTTCCCGAAGCGGCTTAGAATTGTACGGTGGGGAGGAAAAGCTCGACGTGGAAAAATTCGACCGAGCATTTACAAAAATAATACGCAAATGGGTCACGGTAATAATACTCATTTGATAAAGTCGTCAACGGTTGTTGTTTAATTGTGTTGAACGTTTTATTTGCATTTTATTTTCCTCTGCGACGTGTGAAAAGCGACTTGAACTTTTATGGAAACGTTTCAGATATGTATTCAACGTCGAAACTAAAAGTCTGTTTTATTTATAAACCTCTCATTCACTTTCATTGATTGATTCCAATGATAAACTTTGTTTAACTAAAAAAATATTGACAATAATTGGATAAATTGAATAGTTTTATGGATTTTCTATGTTATGACCATCAAATTTATTTTCTGCTTATGGGCTTTACTTTATCAGAATAGAGTTCTGAACCACGTCATGAAAAGTTATCGGCAGCAGGGGTCTAATTCATGTCTCAAAAACTTCACATAGACAATTTGTAATCTACAAACTGCAAAGTAGTATCTGTTAATATGATCAAAGCATACAAGATTTTTTTCTTAAGGCAGTCTTGCTTTATTCGAATAATATGTAAGTGTTAAAGCTTTTGCCATGAATATAATGGTTCCATTCTAAAGCTTGGGCTAACATGCAACGACTACATTCATTATATTCCGGTTAATTGGACTATGTGGTTTTTGCCTAAAGGAACTAGCACATATGAGTGATTTTTTAGCATGCTAACTTCATAAATATTTTTTTGTACATAATTAAAACAAATTTATAAAATTTTGTTACAATAAACAACAGCAGTAACTATTGTTGTTTATTATACGAAAAATGTTGTGATATTTTTAGATTTTTTTATATATACATACAAATAAATACAGTTGTCAATTACGCTCAACAACAAAAAATCACTTTTTTTTCTTAACAGAGTGGAGACTTATCAAAAGTTTGACCCACTATGTAAATTCGAATATGACAACGATTATTGTTGACTTCCTCTCGTTTATGAGAAAAAATGAGTAAGAAAAAAGTATATTTTTGGCTTTTAAAATTCTTTTATTTAAAAAAGTATTTTAAGGAAATAAAAAATCACAATCAATCGAAAAAAATATTTGAATATGGATTCCAGCACCCACTTTACTAGATTCACAGCACAGCTAGATGCACAGCAATACTAGATTTTAAATTAAAGACTGCAAAACCAAAATTCTGTAAAAAAATGCGCATTTTTTTAAAACGTTTATACATATCTCATAAATGAGAAGAAGCCATCGAAAATCAATGCCATATTCTAATTAAGTGTTTCAATTTAGTATAAATTGATTATTTTCCACTCCGGTAATTTTATTTTGTTCCTAAGAGTTATTATTGATAAATCAATGCAATTGTATACATTTTATATACATAGTACAGTACAAATAACAATTAAAGTAATTTCAAAATCTAGATATTACTTACAAATGTACAAATAAGAGCTTTTATACTTTTGTGTAAGTTTGTCTGCTATTCAAATCCAGTGATTTAAACTTGGGACCATCAAATTTGATACACCATCGCATGGTAGCCAAACATAGACCTTAGACGAGTTTTGAAAAGGATCAGAATCCTTTTAAAGATTTTTTTAATTTTCTTCCATTTGAGCATTTTATTATTAAATAACTAAAATTTCTATAATTTATTCAAACAATATTATTTTTAATAAAAAATAATGTACTCTATAATATGTATATTTCAACCTAATTTGCATGTAATTACATATTCATACACATTTAAATAAATATTGCATAATTTAATAGCATTAAAGTATATTATTTTTAAATAAATAATAACATAATTGAGATCATGCGAATAGGTTATGCAAAGTTACATACATATGCATGTAGTTTCTGAGAATACATTCACATATGTACTTAAATTAAAATTCAATTTCGCATACATACAAATAAATTAGTGAGATTCCCTCGAACATGCAATAAGGGGGGTGCTAGAATAAAATAAAAAAAAGTCATACATCACCAAAGTTTGACCTCGAGCGGAAAAGATTTGTCGGCATCGGGTCAAAAGAAATTCGTTTACATATTTAAATTTATTAAAAATTATTCCCATTTCGGACACGTAGCCGGGTGGGGGATAGGGGGGAGGGGGGGTTGGCGAGCGCGAAGGGTTCGCCTTTATTGATTTTTCATCATAGTGAATTTTCAGCGCGGCACATTTTCCACGTCGAACGTTTTCCCGTATTCGACCCGCATAGCCCCGGTCGCGAAATGATAGGTTCGAAAGCACCTGCCCGTATTTAAATTAACCATCAAAAGAGAATACAAATTGGCCAGAGAACATATATATTCGGTAATCACAGCTATCGGAGTGTACGCCCACGGCGAAAAACCCAAAATTGTTACCTTTGGACGTGTACGCCCCCCCAATAACAGCAGGCTGTTAGCCCCCCCTTAACTACAGGTGTAAAATCATATACGAAAAGTTCAAGTACCGAAATAAATTGATATTATATCTGTATATATATGAACATGTTCATAGTCTTGTAGACTTAAAGTTCAAGTTTCAATTGCTAACTTGTTCGACATTCTTGATAGCTTCCATATCGCCTATAGCTGCTGACAAGATTTGGGTCTATGTATTGTCGAAATTTGCTAATTCTGTTCGACGAAGTAAAATGAAAAAAAAATCAACCGTGAATTATATGTATGTATGTATGTATGTATGTTTGAAATCATAGAAGTAAGGCTTTATCTTAATTCAAAACAGGTAAGAAACAATTTAAATAATCTATCAGTGAATTAAAACGTATATGAGAAATTATAAAGAGGGAAAAAAGTAACTTTTATTACTGTTTAGTTTAGTTGTGAAGGGGTGGTAGAAATCAAAATGGCAATGCTAAAGTACATAGTTCTCTGACACAAGGTTTCAATTAAAAATTTAATGATTTTGAAGTCATAAACAAACCTTGTATTCTTTCAATACAAAAATTAAGACGTTATTCTACCTTATATAATATATATCTATTAAAAAATATTTTTAAATCTATAGCCTTACGAGAACTTACAGTGTGTTGTAACATTGTTAGGACGTACAATAATTTATTATTTATTATTTAATTATGTAATATTATTAAAATATAATTCAATGGTCTTTAATAATATAACTGTAAGTTTTGATGTCCATCACATGACGTTGACAATTAATTATATCGTCTAAAAAATATAAATTTCCATTAATATGAAATATGTATTCCATTAATAAACTAATAATATCAACAACTTACCTATTTCATATTAAAATTTTATTTATGTAAATATTTCAACACAACACGAACTCAAAACTTACAAATAATTTGTATATAAAATTATTATTTTGAATAAAAACACCAATCATTTTTTTTTCTACCGCCATCTATGTTTAAAACTAATAAACAAACGTCAACGGTAAACGTCACCGAGTATTTCGCCGGGCAGATTTGAAAAGCTTCTTAAACGATATTTTATCTCTATCGTAATGGCGGAGGATCCATTTACTTATATTGATGACCAAAATGAGCAATATGGCAAAGTATGAAAACTATCGGATAAGAGGCAAACTTTTTGACTTTTTTTACATACAAAACTTGTATGTAAAAAAAGTCAAATTCTACCGACAGCTATACGCACGAACAATGTTGTATTTCTTGACCAAAATGCAATGCGAAACTAAAACGAAATGTAATTGGCCATCGGCAGTCAAGTGGGGGGTTAATGCGATAGCATGTATAGGTTCGAATGTAATATTGTACATATTTGCTACTTCCTCCCTAGATTCCTACACAACATACAGGCTAATCCTTAAATCAATTCTGAATATTAATAATATTGACTCAAGCCTTCTATACAATCTGTAGATGGCTATTTTCAGCAAGCTTCAAAAAATGCTATATTAAAGAGACAAAATTCCAGAAGGATCGACTAAAATAAAATGAAAAAATATTCGGAATTGTTTATGGGAATTATGGCAGGCGTTGAAGAAAATTTATAAGGGGCGGCGACCGTGACGATAACGGGGAAGTCATTGTGTCGAGAGGCAAAGGTAAACATTTAAAGCTTGCACGGGAGGAGATAAAAAAGGAGTGGCATTATAAATTGCCATCTCCAAGATGAAAAACCTGTCGAAGCTTAAGCTCCGGTTATCGCGGGAGAGCAGGTTGGAAAAACAAAGAGGAGAGCTTTTCAGAACGAGCCGAACGAAGGTGACTGAGAGACTAATGTATGTATGAAGACTCGAGGGCTTTAATAGGCGGTACCATTTACACGGAGTGAATAATGGCACAAACAGCGATTTATGAAGTGCCACGGGAGAAATTAATTGCGCCTTGGCTAATAACCGTGGCGTAGCAAAGGCTACGACTACGCTACGACGACGGCCAAATCCAATATACATACATTTTTAATAAGCGAAATGCTCCAATTTGAAATCGAGCCGGCGAGAAAGCGTCATTAACTATAGCCCCATTGAGACAGACCCATGATACCTTTCATTGGAAACTAATTAGTTCGTTGTTATTATGATCTATGATTTGTGCATTTTATTACAAGGTAGTGCTTATTTTTGTGGACTATAGTGGACTAGTTATTATACTTGTCGTCTAAAACGAACGTGATGTGTGTATGTGGGTATGTATGTGGCGGACGCGTGGACCAGTATGTGGATTTGAAAAAGAAAAACAAATTTTAGAATACGTTATGTACGGTTATGTACATACGAATGTACGGTTTAATGTATGTATTATAATTATGTAAGGTTTAGGTGGTAGAATCCGTGACGTTAAATTTAATAAAAATACAAATGAATATATACAAATAAATTTAAATAAAGTGAAATAATATAATATAATAGTAATATATAAATAAAACCACTAGTATTTAATAAAATAAATACACGCGAACAAGGCGAACAGCTAATCAGAATGAAGTGGTCCACGTGGACTAAAACCTTTGACCAATTAGAGGAACGTATCGCCATTCTGACCAATGGGTGCATTTTAAGCATCCGCTATAGGGATGTGGCGTGCGATCATGTCGAGGAGACGAGGGGTAGCGGGGAAGTGGGGGGGAGGTGTGGAGCGTCTGACATGTGCTCCTTATATTGAGCACCAAGCGACGGGTGACGTCAGCGTCAGATGTGTCTAAGCATACGCGTCTACGCGTCTATAAATTACCTTACGTTATATTTATAAATAACATATAACTTTATTTTAATTCGTGTTTTAAATAAAGTTATATGTTTCGGAAAGGAATTGATAACTTTATATCAATTCCTTTCCGAAACCACCCGTTCAAATCAACGAGCACAACACTAGTTGATTATAGTGGACGTACTGTTTCCAGTGATGCTTCTTATAGAGTAAGACACACAGAGTGCCACATGTAGAATATACGCTAGCACGCCTGATCTATGCGATGGCGATTTAGGCCAAAACTCACCCCCTGTAGTGTATTTGTGATATATGTAGGTTTGACAGTGATTGATAACAGTTATTCCCACGTTTACAGGAATTTATGAGAAAGAAGTCAAAATAATAAGATCGTACGAATTGACAATGCCACGAGGATACGCCCATCACAGCTGGAGTCTAACTAGGCAACCCGTGCCGTACCATTCCGTGTATCTGCACCCTTAGTGTTAGTGAATATATGTATGTAGGTATCATTGCAATATTATACAGAGAGTTCTTAGTCATATTTTATGATAGTAGACCTTTCATAAAGTATGAATTTGAAATGTGATAGTTAGAAGTGCTAGAACTTCTGGGGTATTGACTATGTTAGACACACGAATTCTGTTCACGCATCTCGTGGAACAAGTATTAAAGAATTCTTGACACATCTCGTCAGATAGAGACGAATGTACATATATCTTCTTCTCAATCGTATACTAAATGCCGTGAAAACTTTTTATGGTTATATAAATACATCTATTTATTTAAAGTTTGGCCCATTGTAGCATTACAGAAATTCCTAATGCGCCACAATGGTCAAAAATATGTATGTACATATGTATATTTTTGCCCTTCGACTAGTGGATATAAAAATTCCTCTATCGTGGGGAAACTATTGCAGATGGAAACCGATGTCTTCTTAAACTCATCTCTATTATAATAACTGAAAACTTCTAATATGTCGTTTGACAACTGATTTTAGTTCTTGAAAGATATTGACTACAGTGAAAAAGTGCCCTTATCTCATTGACAAATATATTCTTATGTGTATGTACATATAACACATCCCCCACCCCTCTGAATTTTCCCCCGTCTCAAGACATTCCTCTTTCCTCTCTATGACACATTTCAACCATCATTCTTCTTAGGAGATTCGAGCGACACACAAAAGTCGAATTGACATCGAAATGTCAGGAGCCAAGCGCAAGTAGTCAAACTTTCCATAACAAACGATAGGTGTCGCCACAGTGACTCGCTAGGCTAAAAACGTTTCGTTTCACATCTGATTTTAACTTACTAGCCTCACTAAAATATTTTGAACTTAAAATAATTCCATTCAGAACTCATTTCATGGTCTCACTGCGATAAAAAATACCTCGGAATGGATAGCGTGTTGAAAGACCGGTATAGGCTATTTCTTATATAATATTTCCCAAGAGCCTACCGGGGGGAAAAAATCTGAAAGAGCGAGCTTTCATCATTAAGGCGAAACTTAGCGAAATATTTAACAGCGTAATAAACAATACCTGAGGGAGGGGTACGGTGAAAAAAAAAAGTATGTGAAATATCGTAGCGGGGAGAAAACATACAGTATCGGGGATTGTATACGAGGCGTTTTTAAGACACTGGTGACACGCAATACAACGACTAAAATGATTTACGCGAAGGGGGATTTTCCCCACTCTCTCCCCGCCTACGAAAAACCGAGCGAGAAAATTGGGCCAAGTTATGAAAATTGTGGATATTATAAAGCCTAAAAGTCGGCTTTTAATACTGTTAAAAGTTCACACCGACCGGGCTGTGAAATTTTTGAGCGAAATTAACAACGTTTATACATATTAAAAAAAAAATGAAAATATAGTTAAAAAAAAAACACACGCCCTACCACCGCCCTGTGCGCGAAAGTAATTATTTTTAATATCTGGAAAAATTCACGCATATTAAGTGAATCGCGGAAAAAACATGGCCGGATCATTATTATTTTTATAGTGAGTACATTAATTATAAATATTGTCACATTATTTTTTAAATAGGGCTGTGCAAAATTTGGGAGATTAATGATGTTTCGAAATTTGAATGAAAAAATAGAATGATTGTTGGACCAAATTTAAAACGGAAGAATATTTCGCTTCATATACATATGTATGTATGTAAATATCCAAACAATAAAATTACATCATTTAAATTTATAATTCAATTTAGCGGTTTTTTATTTGGGCAATGAAGTTGTTAAAATAAAAAAATAAAAAAACATAATGCACCACAGTAAAATTTTTAATGAAACACGAAGAATTTCCGTCGCAAAGTAAATAAAAAACAACCTATAAAGTAGTTTATTTTTTTTAATTTCTTAAATAACTAAACTATATACTTATAATACATGTACTTTTAAACAGTTACATATTTTAACCCCAAATGGTTAATAAGCAATAAAAAGGTTGACGGTATTTCGTTGACTCTTACTTTACTTATAACATATTTTTATATTATTTTTTATTAACTACAGACTTATTTAAGTTATGTTGAACTTTTTTGAAGTAATTGAAGATATTTTGAGAACTTTCTGAAGAACTACTGATAAATCTCTTATTTAAATCGATATACACTCGGGTCTCTTTTTATTATGATATATGTAGATGCGTTCTACGAGATACCACATTAAAAAATACTGCGTTTTTTAATATATGTCAGAAAGTGTCTTATATGTATGTATGTACATATATGTAGAAACAGAATTTTTCAAAATCCTATTTATCAAACACGCATAAAAATCTTTCGAAATTGAAAAACCATCACAAACTACACAAAAAGAACCATTTTATTTAACATAAATATTAACAAACCGTCTGTTTAAAGCCAAACGTTATGATTAAAGAACCCAAAAGTGTCGATATTAAAAAAAAAATCGTCTTAGATAAAAAAAATTGTATTCATAGCTTTTCTGAATAGAGAACGTGTACTCTCCTTCACTCGAACACACACACACACATACATACAGTAAGAAAAGTCGTAAAATCTTTTCATATTTTTCCCCGGGATAGGCAGAGCTTGCCGGTAACGCATTCAACTCTCGCACCCAAAAATATCGCCCGTAAAACCAATTTCTCAGAGCCATTTTATTAAAGGTCGGTTTCGAATTAAAGTCGACCCACGAGGGGTTCTCCTCCTGGATTATCATTCAATAAAGTTTATTAGAAGCGGTTGACGTACAACTTCCGCATTTTCGCGCGAGTTATGTACAACCGCAAATATTTATTTACACACACCTTTTTATTAGAAAATGTACACACACCTTTTTATTAGTAAAGGTGGGTATGGACGGAGAGATTTGTCGGTAGACAAGTCTGAAAAGCCCCAGGCTTCAGAATCCCTAGTAATGTTACATGTGATGTAAACACTCAATATTATCATCGTATTCTTAAAGGCGACCATAAATATGTAAGTATACTGTACATATATTATATATATGTATGTACATATCCAAAAACATTATAAAATGTAGGTATGCAGTTCTTGATT
This sequence comes from Arctopsyche grandis, assembly GCF_051622035.1. Taxonomy (NCBI): domain Eukaryota; kingdom Metazoa; phylum Arthropoda; class Insecta; order Trichoptera; family Hydropsychidae; genus Arctopsyche; species Arctopsyche grandis. The sequence continues at coordinate 4,010,490 of NC_135365.1, forward strand.
ACAAACCACAAGCATGTGTATTTCTTGATTACACGACATTTCGTTGCTTGCGCACAGCATTTCGTTCACCGACATCTCGCTTACTGACAATTCGTTCACCGATAACTAGCTCACAGTCGCTTCGTTTACGACCGTTAGTTCACAGACACTTCGCTGACCGATATTCACGGATATAAACCTGGTTCCCGGAGCTCGTAAGCAAGCGGTGGAGGGTCGTTATCATTAATTTAGAAAACTTCACAAAAAATATATTCCATACACTGGTGATTCCAATTAACGATTACATTTGCGAATCGTAAGCTATATCATAATTTAATTGTGGAAAAAGTCAAAAGAATTATTCGATAACGACCCTCCACCGTTCACTTACGAACTGTCGTGAATGAACCGTCTGTGAAAGAAGCACAGTGGCGATATGTCAGTGAACGAAGTGTCGGTAGACTAAGTGTAAGTGGGCGAAATGTCAGTGAGCGAACGGTCGTAAGCGAATTGTCGGTGAACGAAACATCCATGAACGAGATGTCGTGTCACCATATTACTTGCAACAAACAAAGGGAGGGGGTGTCGATTTTATTTAAACCGTTATAACTAGTCACCGGACCCAGAAGGTGCCGCGTATTGTTCAAAGGTTGTAAATGCATTGTTAAAGGTTTGCCGAACCTTTTTTACAAAGGATTAACAACAATGGAACAGTGGATAGCACTGTGACTATCCTACCTCCAGTTATAACAATTAAGATATTACGCCCACACAAAGTATTCGTCATACAAAAAAAAAAAATTCTGACCTGGAATGGGAAGTTCTACCGCACCCTCCCTACTCTCCTGACCTTGCACCATATGATTTCTATTTGTTCCGTTCATTACAAAACGCTTTAGATAAAACAAAATTTCAAACACATGAAGAAATCGATTCTTTTCTAATTTCGTTCTTTGAGTAAAAACCAAAAATATTTTATAAAAATGGCATCCAAAAATTAGTCGAACGTTGGAGTGTTGTTATACAAAACGAAGGAAATTATGTATTAAATTTATAATTAAAGAATTACCGAAAAAAAAATACACCTAATATATAAATTGACTAACTCTAACAGAAGACTCGATTTGGATAACTCGATTTGGAGAAGAGGTCGATTTGGGTTACTCAATAACCATAGAGATCTTGCAAGTAGTCATTGAGGATCGATCCCGGCCAGGATTTTAACCCACAAAACATCTACTAGTAAACAATCGCTTAAGATTAAATACCACCGTAAATTTGATCCGTCAACCGGAAGTGTCAGAATTTTTTGTCGCGTTTCAAATATGCGGTAGATACGTTGAATGGCGTTCGGGAATGTCATTCGAGAGTGTGTATTCAAGTTTAATTGTAAATAAGGTGAAGTTTTCGGGAAACAACAAACGCTTATTATACCGCGTGGCGCTATAGGATGAGCTTTTACGACAATGCCACGCATGCCGAGCATTCCAGCAAGACGTACATGATGGTCCTTTTGCAGCTTTACATTTATGACGGCAGCTCTAACGACTCCCAACAGTTGGGCACTTACAGAATAACTTTTTTAATCCAAGAACAACTCCGCAAGAAACTGTCGCACGACACAATTTCGTTTTTTATCATCGTCGTTGGATGACGTCCAGACTAGGTAGGTATGTATGCCTTATTTGAAAATTTTCCGCTGGGAATTTAACCCTTATATACTACGGATCTGTCAGATGTTGCAGGCTTTCCAAGGGTTCTTTGTAATTAGAGCTAGGTATATTTAAACCTGGATCAGCAACAAGACACTTATTTTATTAAATATTAGGTATATAATAAGATCAACTAATTCGAGATATAAAAATAACTAAGCTGACCCATTTTCTATGTCAATTAATTATATTCCAGATTGAAATGCTGAAAATTTTGGATATATTGTTACATCAAGACTCATTTGAATTGTCATAAGGTGTCCTAAAGTCTCTCAATAGTCTTATACTAAATATGTAAGACTTCTAACAAGCCGTCTTGAAGCTTTTCATTGGTCCTTAACGAAAATAGAGATACGCCTGACTTCACATAAGACCTGTAATAAACTTATCAGTATAATAAATCAGAAATAAATAAACTAACTAAGTATCCTAGACTTTTTCGCTTAAGGTATCTGAAGCTTCTCTTTGGCTCTTTACTAAAATAAATGCCCTAGACTTTCTTATTTGACTTCCAATAAAGAATTTTTATAAGCTTTCTTGTGGCCCTTCACCAAAATTCAATGCATCTTAAGTACAATACAAAAACTACTACCGCACTCTCTTCGAGCTACCATTCTCAGGATAAGAGCAGCCTCTCTACGTTATCGTGTCTCTATATCGTCAAATTATATTCTTGCTGCCACGACTACTCATCAGTGATGAGTCATCACTGTATATTTGATGGATAAAACTACTACACCTACCCCTATAAATTATTTGTCCATTGATTAATTATTTATATATCGCACTATTCTTTCTATCGTCTGGAATAAAAATTATTGTTATTTTCTTTCAAATTTTTCGATATTCATTTGTCAAAATTTTAAAAATCTAGGACTGTCAAGTTTAACTAATATGTATACTTCTTATTTTAGTTAACTTTTTCATCAACTGCCTCTATAATCACCCAAATGAGCCTTCCCAAAATAAAGACGTTGTTTAATCACTTTTTTGGAACCGAAAGGGCCAAAAAAGCAAGTTGTGCAAAGTTTATTCCAATAGTTTGCACAACTTGCTAGTTTAATAGTAGAATTCTGCTCGTTTTTTAAGTATTCAAGTCATGTAAAAAAAGTTGATAAACAACATACAAAAAGTCGATTTATAGCGTGTTTTTGAAGTTAACCTTGTAGCCTTGTCACAGTTTGAGAAGTATTAGTAATTAAATACGATGATTATAATCTACATCCATTTTTTTGGAATAAGAATGATTTAGTTTGATAAAAAAAAAGATTTCGTCTGAAACACAACAAACTCTTGCCTATCTGGATTAGAATATCGAACTGATTCTTCAACTTTGTTCAGATTGAAACTTAAGTTGAACAAAAGTTCAACAAACTGAGCTATCACCGTAAGTGAAATGGGTCAAAAAGGAATACAAATTTATTTTTATTATATATACATACATAATCCTTTTTAATGTTGAATGTATGTAGGTAAAATGCGGTTGAATAATCGCCCACTTTACTTGTCTGCTTTTGTTTGGGTAGGTGTCGCTTTCATCCCCCCAACCCCTTGTAGTACTCGAGAATGCAGACTACTCGTTGACACAAAGGGTTGCCAAGCCGTTATGTCGCACGTGTTGGGTGTCAAGTGGCCAACAGAACCTCTCTTTTGAGTTTTCGACTTTAATCAGCTCGTCTCTATTGCACAACTGCACCACCATTCAAGTGCAACCAGACTTCCTTGCAAATCCTCTATGTTGCAGCCGCCGCATGCACTTTACACAAAACCGCAATTAGACATTGCCTTTTTCATTAGACGCGTTTAATTAAGACTTCCAAGTCCTAACGATTCAATTATCTACATACATATGTACATATATGTATACTGACAATAAAACAGACTATTGTGTAGAATTACCCTAAATGATGAATTAACCCCTAGCAATACTAAGCTCCAAGCAACAAATTTACTATGGATCAAAATTTTTGAATGATTAAATTTAATGAACATACACACCATGTCGAATTTTATTTTATGATTTATTAATTAACACCCCAAAGAGTATACTCGATTCCATATACAATAAAATACAAGAAAAAAAAAACAGTTTTAGTACGAAAAAGATTTTAAATATGTAATATTTACAATACAAGGATATCCCTTAACAGCCAAACAATATACATACAAAAATATGCATTTCATACCTCTCCCGGAAAACTCAATTTTAGAAACTGTTATTAAATCAATTAAACATGGACAGTATTTATATGTATGATATAAATGAGTGAAAAATGTTAGTCATATAAAAATTAATGTACAAGATTCCCGGCCACAATATTCAACTTTTGGACAAACAGATTTGATAAACTATCTCAAGGTACTCCAACTTACATAGAACCTTAAATGCTTTCAGAAAGGCTTGAAGCCAGAGACTGAAGAACTCCCAAACAAAATGTGGTGACTAAGAACAGCATTTGGTATCTCAAGGTATCCCAAATTAGACCTCGGATCAATTTTGAAAATGCTCGGAGCCCGGATAGAAAGGTTCCTATACAACAAAAATGCGAAGTTACTTTCGTTTTTACAAGCAGGTGTATGGTAGTTTGTGGACAATCTACGTCTTTTAAATTGTCCTTCGGGATGGCCTTATTAAATTGGTGCCATAAAAAGCATCGATTTCGATCACTTTCAGCCTAAAAAGTGAAATTCATAGTATGCGTCGAGTATTTATCGACGCGCGATCGTTGACCTATATGCGCAACGCACATAGAGCATTCTTCGGCGAGCGAGTGGAAAGGGTTAATATCGCACGTGCATATACATACAAAGTGTTACGAAAACACCCATGTTTGTGTACAAAAATCAAAGGTAATGACAAAATATAATATGTAAAAACACGCAGTCTCGTCGGACGAAAGGGAAGACAGAAAATTAACGATCGTGCGCGAACAGAGCCCACCTAAACGTGGCATTGCGTGTGAAGGGTTTTAAAAAATTACTTCAAACCGTCCATTAATATGAGCCATTCCGTCTAATTTACGATAAGGATATTTCAGGTAATGAGAAGTGGTATAGATCGGTCGAAAGCAAATTAGCCCGACGCATGCCAGCTATGTAAAACTAACAACAGTCGGGGTGTCGTTATCCGCTTCTGATTAATACAAAATTAAAACGGCATTAAGGACACGCCGAATACGCTTGTTTTATTATTGCACTATCAATAATGACTGTACGGTTGACTTTAAATGATTCGGATCAAATCGAAAACCATCAACGGAATACTAACCGTATAATTCCGATGTTAATGTATCGATTATTCAAACATGTACAAACATAGAAGAAACCTTTTCGATTGACCTTTCATTGCTCGATTTGTTTATATATAATATAATGTATTAATAACATGAAGGGGATTAAATATGCATAGATATCGGATATCAAAACTTAGTGTAAATTTATTTTATTACTGGGTTAAATACCTATGTATATCAATTACCCCAAGGAATGTTCGAATTGAATACATTTATCAACAAAACTACTTGTTATAACGAGATATATATATATATATATATATATATATATATATATATATATATATATATATATATATATATATATATATTTCGAAGATGAAGGATTAAATCTACAAACATATACATACATACATTATGTTGGATATCAGCATTTTGTTTTAATTACTTTCATGTAAAGATAACTTATCAAATCTATTATAATATACTAAGACTGCTCTCAAATGAATATACATTAAGAAAAAAATGCTTGTTTTAATGAGATACTTCTCTAATACTTGCAAGAAATATGAAAAATTCCCTAAAAAATGATATAAGACAAGAATAAGTTACAATATAAGTTTCTGAATTGATAAATTATGGCGAAGCGTGTCTCATGTTTTTCTTACAAAATCAGTACGTATACTTTCATATTGATTATTTCTATTGAAAATTAATTTAATTAATTAATTTTTCTATTGCTGTTTTATATTTTGGGCAGGTAGATAGTTTTTACTTCTAATACACCCGATTAAATTTTCATCGGGTCTATCATTAAATTATTTTATTGTATATAAAATACATAACGGTAATTTGATTTAGCGCGGTTTTGAACTATTGTTTTTCATACTATACAATTAAATATAAATATTAAATTAATTATATTTTAAAGGTATTTGAAAAAATTACGACGGCGATGTGGATCAAACACAGAACCGACATATTTCTTTTAATATTTTTTATTTAATAACTTAATAAGCCATAACCCATGCGATGATATTTCATCGGGCACAAAAGTATTAAATAACAACACAGGTGTTAATTTTCTGGAATATGCCTGGTTTTTTTTTAGTATATAATAATATTAAAAATATATAACAAATTCATTGTGATAATAAAAATGATTTTTAACGTTCCATACGTCTATTTATAAACCAAAAATAAAAATTAATATTGTTTTCAATTAGACTTTTCATATATAAGAACTTTGTATCGTTTATTTATGCATATTTAAAACTTATATATGTATATTATATTATATGAATACGATTCAATGAAAAGGCCATCGAGAAAAAGTCGAAACGAAAATTGTGGGTGTTATAGTAATTCATGTATTACGTCGCTAAGATAACAATTTGAAAAATGAAGTTATAATAAAAACATTTATGTACGCGCAAGGATAAAGTTTACTAAAAAGTGGATTGGTTATGCAAATTTAATGATATCGATTTTAGCTTTGCGATACGAAGAAACCTTAAAAAACATTACAGAAACAGTGGCGATACGCCCGTCTCGAGGGGACTTGGCTTTAGACAAGGATAGATAACGCGTCACATTTTAATATTTTAAACATTTTAATAACGAAACACCACCAAGCAATATGCTGAGAAAATAATACTAATAATAATAAAAATACATTAGTTAAAATTCGAAATAAAAAAAATGAAGTAAAAACAGCATAGAAGCGAAAGCTTATCCAAGGACGGGCGGGTCATTTGTTATCATGAAAAATTGAGTAATAAATTGTACTACTAAATAAATTGGAATGAGAATAATCTTCAGTGGAAAAAGTTTTCATATTATATATTTATTGAATAAAATATTTAGTGCATAATAAGGGCGAAGGGAGAATATTTAATTTTATGTTTGAGGTTTCTTCAGTCAAAGTTTCGCAGTTCGCAAAGTTTTCATCGTTCACGTTAGTTAATACATAATTTATTTTTGTCAACAAAATTGTATTATAGAATAAACTACGGCGTAGTTTAATGAGCTAAGTTCATTATTCCAACAATCTAGATTACATAAGGACAAATGTTAACAAAAGAATACATAGATTTATTAATATTACAGATTATTTGATACAGGCTTGTAGACATAACCTATCAAAAAAAATTCAGTAATTATTTATTATTTATAAGTTCGTAGGTACGTTTACAAAAATACTGGACAACGGCAAAAAATAGAACCAAACATTTTTTACCAATTAAGAAATGATGAGTTTGAATATGATGCTAAAATTATTGACATTTTATCAAAACATCTCAGTAGATTGATATTTTTAGTTTAATATATTCACTCAATATTTTCATAATAGTAAAAAAAAAAATATTTGATTCCGAAAATAATGCAAAACGAATTGTCCAATATAATCACCACAACATTTCAAAGCAATTTCATACATTCACTTTTTATATCGTCGGCGTACAATGAAAATACATTAACTGCGTGAAGACAAATAATTCAGAAAAAAAAAAGGTTTTTTACACAACTTTTAGTAAAATTTAAATTAATTCCAGAACAGTGTACATATATCGTGACATTTTATTTAATTTTTGGTATGATTTAATGACATTTTTCCAATTTGTTTTATTATTCCAGACGGTAGGGAGCACAATGCGATCCCTAATGTTCATATAAATAAATATATAGATAATTGAATTATTATAATTCAAATAAAATAATAAAAAAAATTTTATTCTTAATAAAAATGGAAATAATTCTGTTCATTTAATAATAAATTATAAATTATTATTATAATAAACTTATGATTTTATCAAATATATTTACATAAGAGCTCTACGTATGCATCGCACTCGGGCCCCGAAATATGAAAAAGAAGTAAATAAATAATATTTTTATCAAAGTTGAAGTTAAAGAATTATATAGGTAATTTCAATGAATAACATAACAGTACGTTTAAAATTTAATAGCAATATCATATTAAATTTGTAACCAGCCCTGTTTATGTTACAGAAACGAAAATTGTAATAAAGACCTGTCCAAACTAAGCGAACGTAACGAACATGATCGCGACGAACACGAAATTTATTTTCTTGTCATGTTCGCCTATTGTTCGTTGTGTTTGCGCAGTGTTTGAAATATTCGCCAAGTGTCAAAAGTGTTAATGAAAGCTCGTCCAAACTGAGCAAATAAAACGAACACGATTACAATGAACAGGGAATTTCAAAATGAATTTATTTTTTCACCATGTTCACCTGGTGTTCGTCGTGTTCGTAATGTTCGCATAGTATTCGTCGTGTTTGCCTCGTGTTCTTTATGTTTGCCCTAGGTCTAAAACACACAGCGGTGAATGTGGCACGTGGTTTTTTTAAACATGTGAAAAAAACGAGCCGTGCCATGCACAGATTCAATGCTCGCCCGGCACGCCCCGTCCCAAAATGACCCCCTGGGCCTTTTTCGGTAAAATTGTATGCTTGTATTTATCCTTGCTTGACAGTGATTGATAACCAGCCAGCAGCAGCATAGCTCGGTCGTTAAGCCTAGCACCGAGAGGCGCCGGGTTCGATTCCATGAGCTGACCTCGATTGAAAAGAATTTTTCTGGGTACATCTGTAGTGCTGCTGGTCAGGATATCTGTGACTCCGGGTCAATCGTTTCCTATCAGAGTTTGCCAATTTTTCTGATTTAATTGTAGAAATGTCACCACTATTTGAGTATGATTAATGTACAATAAAATTTATGTACATTTCACGTCTCCTTAATTACGAGTTTTCAGTGTCTCGTAATTCAGTGATTTATGTAATAAAAATACTGCATTGTTTGTAATTGGCCAGGAAGGCTCATTTGGGTTTACCTATTAGGCCTTCCTGGTACATATATACACATGTATGTATATAATAATATAAAAATAAATAAATCAAGAATTAACTCATAGATTAGTATTTTAAAAAATACCATGGAAGATTAAATTATAAAATTGCTTTGTGATATTCGCTGCAAGAAATCTACCCTGCTTTGTAAAGTGAAATAACAACAACATATCTGTCAGTATGAGTATTTTTCAATACTTATAACTAGACTGCAGATAGAGAGCGTGCTTTTTCCAGGAATCGGAGCGACTTTACTCTATTTACAAAGCTAGTGTGCAAAAAAAAAAGGTTCAGCAAACCTTTAACAAAGCATTTGCAACAATTGAACAGTGAACAGCGTGCTTTGAGTCCGCACTCTACTTATTTTTTATTTTTTTTACATACATACCAGGAAGACCTTACAGGTAAATCCCAATGCGCCTTCCTGGCCAATTACAAATTACAATTACAAATACAAATGCAGCATTTTTATTACAAGTCGTTGAATTGCGAGACACTGAAAAACTCGCAAATTAACGAGACATCTATGAATTGTACATAAATTTTATTGTACATCAATCAAACTTTATATAGTGGTGACATAGTAGGTAGGAAGGATTTTTAGCCAATTTTTTTTTCCGGGAACCGTTTCGACACTGAAATCAGAGAAAATTGGCAAACTCTGATAGGAAACGACCAACCTGGAGTCAAAAATCCAGGTCTGACCAACAGCATACTCTGAAAAATTCATTTTCATTCGGGGATTAAACCCGGCACCTTCTTGACGCTAAGCAGAAGCTTAACGACCGAGCTATGCTGATAATAACAATGAAATGAAATAACAAACTTTTTTTATTTCATTTCATTGTTACCACTATTTGAGTATGATAAATGCACAATAAAATTTATGTACAATTCATGTCCCCTTAAGAGGGCTGGACAGCAGCGCCTTGTCCATACAAACGTACTATACTTCTCCCTTCCTCAATTATGGCACTAGAGAAATTATTTTTTAATATGCTATGGATATCCACCATTGGGGTGCATCTATCGTTTTATTTTTTTGATTAATTATTTTTTATATGAGCTAGGAGCCGCCAAACATCTATAAAATCGCCTCTTTTTTACACCCACAAAACGAGTCCAGCGTGCTTATTTAACGGTCGATTTAAAAAAAAAATACGCCGATAGATGCACAGAAAGTATTTTTCTCATACCGATGATGAAATTTTTTTAAAAATTGGTCCAGTTTTGGAGGAGAAAATAGTAGAATACGAAACCTCGATTTTGTCAATTTAAAATACGTTTTATCTGGTCGAAGCACAACTGTCGCATTCACTCAATATATATATTGATATATATTGTCGCATTCACTCAACATATACATACACTCAATATATACATCGAAGAAAGGAACGGTAACAAAATTAAGGTTTCAGGTGTACAGCCCTCTTAATTACGAGTTTTCAGTGTCTCGTAATTCATTGACTTGTCTAATAAAAATGCTGCATTGTTTGTAATTGGATAGGAAGGCGCATTGAGGTTTACCTGTAAGGCCTTGCTGGTAAATATGTAAAAAAAAAATAACGGAGTATACCACATTTGAAGAAATGTGGGAGACCACCCACAGCGAGGAGCCACGCACACGATGTGCCCTTCACCACTGTGTGTTTTCGTCTTGATATTATTACAATTTCACAAAATACACATATCAGTTAATGAATTTTCATCGCAAACCTGTAGATATGAGGTAGAAATTAAAAACAACATTTTTTATTTATAAGGGGGGCCGGAAAAGTGTTCGGAAAATGGGTGAAAAATATATAAAAAATAGAAACTCACCATTGGCGCGCGCTACAGCATTGAAGACGGCGAGCCACAGTATAAGCACAGCGGTACCACAGCCGCCGTACCGCTGTACCATTTTACCGGTACAGGCTCAGACGACCAGCAGCCGCCCCGCACGCTCGCCTGTTTTTCGCCAAAAGTGGCGAAAATCGACAAAAATCGACAGTGATAATAACGACATATAAGCAAAGGGACAGACATATACATAGAAAATTGGCAAGGAGCGAAGCCCTGCGGCCGGGGAGGGGTGGGGGTTGCCCTATAACTTGTCCAAACCGAAAAAAAACGAATTGACTCTGTATATTTATATATATACTTACTTACTGTGTACACATTACGTAATAGGAAACACGGGAAGGATATTCGGGATTTAGACACTTATTAAATCGAAGCATTCCTTGGGAAATATATATATGTATATATATATATATATATCCGGAGCGAGTCTCTGGAGATCTCGGATACATTCGTTCTGTCCACAAACACACACACACTTAATCGAATTATTTATAATTAGTTATCAACAGAAAAACACACTTTTTTTTAATAACACGAATATATCACAGATATTTAATATTAATCCAAATAACATCGACGAATTATATACGATTAAAAAAAGGAAGGAAAATTTGGAAGAATTTCAATCAATGTTCTTCTTGCACATCTTACATATAATATTATAGATATATACAAGCTAGATTTAAAATGTTATCACAATGCACTTTCAGGAGCAGATTAATTTCAATTAAATAAAAATTTCAACCAACACTTATTATTTTAATATATTATTGTCATAAACGATACCAATTTAAAGATGAGGTATTATTTATACATGCGGAAATTATATTTGAGCTAAGTTCAGGTGGATTTTTTTTTATCTCGTTTCGCTACGAATGTCTACGTTCTATAGGGTGTCGGGTTTTGGTTTGCTTTCTATCCGAAATCCATGACGAAGTATTCGTAATGCATTTCATAGTTTGATCCAATTGTTTTTGGCGCATCCATAAAACTTTTCAAAACCGACACACGACACTTTTTCTCTTCACGTGACTCTTCATTATGTTCAGGACGAACTTGAGTTTTATTACGAATCCGTTCGGAATGTTGCTTATGTCGAAAGACATGGTTCGCTAATCGCACGCGAACTATCTACGTAACAATTGACTGCATTATTCGTGCACAACCCTGAAATTTGCAGAAATTCGCATTAGAATCGGGCCAAATAGGGTGACGCTTGTGATACTTACATACATATATCGGACGGTTATAACACTTAGCATTCGCATTATGATTTTGAAACGTTGTAATTATTATTTAAATACTTATGAATGAATTTTGATTAATTGGTATGGTAACCATTTATCAAGTGGTATGATCCAAATTACGTAACAGCAGGTTTCTAACGAAGATTTCTCTTACTTTCGATAGCGTTTTTGTATAATCAGCAGCGTAGACTAGTAGATAGCATATTATGCTTTCGAGCAGAGTGGTCACAGTTCGATTCCCACTAGTAGCTGCTGGCTAGACCTTGGTCAGTGACTGCAGGTCGATCATTTCCTATCAGAGTTTTCCCATTTTTCTGATTTTCATTGAAACAGTTACTTTAAATTGGAATTTCCTTTACTATCTCTCTTTCAAATCTCAAGTTATTCAACCTATTGAGGTTCGCTGATTTGTATAACGAAAATGCTGCAAAAATTTCTCCATAGATTGTCACTGTGGATGATTTTTGTATAAATTCGCATTGTATAAATGCTTGTATTGATTGTATCTGCTTTAGTACACTGTAAGGCTAGTGTACATGTTTGATTGAAACTTTTCATATATAAATAACATCTAAATATTCTTGGCGACCTATTTTTTTTAATGGGGGTTCAATTTACTCGTGGACATAAGTGATTGATAGAAATGACACTAGCATACATATGTTTTTTCGGTGGTAATAAATAAATAAGTTACTATTCAATATCCATATTGTATCATTGTGACCCAAGTATACGATACTTTTCAATTTAGATATATCTTTTTACAAAAGGATTATATTATCAATAATCCAAAAACTTATTTTTGACAGGTGTAAGTATACATACATAGCTATTTATGAAGACAATTAAGTCAAGGGGTTTTCGGAAACCTTTGTATATCTAGTAGATATCTAGACTTCTATCAAGTGAACAACTCGAAAACTTTGCAGGAACAATGCGACCAAAAAAGTCGTTGTATGCATTTCGATGCACAGTAGTTAATGTGCATTATTTTCCCAAAAACATCCCATTTCAAGAGTTGAAAACAAAGAACATATGAGAGCCTTGTAACAAAAAGATCGACCGATTCGTACAGCGAGGTAAATGTCACATTGATAGTTGAGTCTGACGTATTTGGCCGAACGTAAAAACAACGCAATAAATAGGTTAGATTTTTAAAATAATTTAAACACGCGCGCCATAAAGCGACCCCATAAGGGAGAGGTGCTGACTAAATTTAGTCAATAAACACTTGACTTACTGTGCTAAAAAAATCCGCTAGCCTTAATGTACTAGACGCCAAGCGTCCAGTTAAAAATGTGTTTAAGTTAAAATAATGGAAAATCTACGAGATTAATTATTGTTTATTAATTATTAAAGTCGCCATTCCAAGGCGGATATCAGTTTCACACTGGCCGTTGAGCGCTGCGTACTTAATTCCCCCTCTCTCTCGCAACTGTGAAGCAAGTGTGACTTTCCGTGAAAATAATCATTTCTGTTGATATTGATCAATGTTTTTATTTTGTAATTACATATTTCAAATCATTGAGGTTTTGATGGGTAATGCACAAAATATGAAGACCCAGCATTATTATAGTATGCTTGGAGAAATAAAATAAGATATAAATCATGACCACTTTCTATCCATCACAGTTCGACAAGTGTCAATTTTACAACGTTGCAAGTTTTCATTGCATTATCAAGCCAATCAAAACATTTCACTATATACTGTCCGTAAAGAAGTTTCGCTTCAATAAGAAATAAATTTGTATCGTATGAAATTATACACCAAAATACGTACAAAGCTTTCATTGAATGTCGAACTTACATATGTAAGTTGCGGTATATGCGCACTAATCTTCACACTTTCAGGCCCATCAAAGTAACTTACTACGTACACAGTCCGTAAAGAACCTCCAAAAGAAAACAATGGTAATTATATTGTATGGAACTATTACTAAACTATACGTAGGTCTCGTTGAAACATTTTGTATGTCTTACCAAAGTTGCGGTGTATGCGCACTAATTTTCAGTTTCAAAGTGACCAACCCGTGTACCGATGCGACACGATAGTGGCGAGAGTCCAGTACGACAAAAGAGAGGAAAATAATATTTGGTTAGGGTAGGGCAGTCAAAGCTGCACGAATACACGAGTTTCCGGTGTGGAAACATGAGCACCCTGAGAGATAGATAGAGAGAGAGCAAAGGGTTGTTTGACCAACGTGGGTAGTGGGGTAACGTTAACGTTAAACACTTCTTCAGCGGGGATGCCACTGGGTTCTTTGTGACTTTTAGTCCCGCCATTTGCGCGGTCAAAAGGTATCCCCTTTTTGAATACCACTCTAATAAGATTACGACCGCTTCGTCTAAATAATGAAACCGTCCGCAGACACACAGATATAGGCGACATGTGAAACGGAGTTGTAAATTTTTAATTAGACTACTACAACAGTTGCCAAAACTCTTTCTGTCCTAGTGTGTGACGCATATTAACGAAGAGTTACAGGATCAGATTTTATTTATTTTGTATCATATTAATCATGGCGGTAGAGTGGGAGTCAGCGACTCCGACTTTGATTTTGCATTTATTTTTGTACGTTATAATATGTATTCAATATTGAAATACAAAGTAATATGACCAATCCCGATTGTATGTAGATCTGAGACAGTGTTTCTATCTTTGTATTTATCTTATGTTTAGTTACAGACATTACTAACAAACTAACCAGTAGATTCTATGACAGAATCACTAATAACCATACTAACACACTTGTGAAGAGTCTCGGTGATTACAACAAAATGTCTATACCCTTCAGGTATAAACACATATTACCTAAACACAAATCTGCTTTAGGTCATCTAATTTAGAGAGTCTTTTATTAATATTATGTATTAGATGTATTATGAGCATTTATAAGAATTGTAAATAGGGTTTTGAGTTCTGTATCCTATTATGTAGTACATTAACATTAGAATAATATAATAATATAATTACTAACAAAATTAAAATTGTAAAATAGAAAATGATCAGTAGATCAGTAGTTATTAAAATAGATATATGTAAGATGTATTGTGAACATAATTTAGTAATAATAAAAAGCATTTAAAAATCAAAATGTTTAGGACAAATTGAGAAGCCTGATATTTGACAAATATAAATAAAAAATACGTAATGTGTAAAGAAAAAGTGTAATTGAAAGTTAATGATTTATATCAGCTCGCTATATGTACATATATGCGGCGACAAAACGGCGAACGACACAACATCCCGGACAAAATGATAACGCGACATAATGTCTATAGAAGAAATTATAACGCAACATAATATGACATTCATATGTTCAAAAACGATTTTTTATTAAGAAAAAAACGTACTGGTATTTAAGAAAACGTATGATTATCTATACAAGTCTGATATAATAATATATAAATATTAAATAAGCCAGTCTAATCGAAATTTAATCATAAGAACTTAAGAATTTTTCGTACTATATACTAAGATTTTTTACACTTTCTTTATAGTAAACCTTTAGTGGGCGTGATTTTTTTAAAGAACACTAAATTAAAATTTTAATCTTTATAAATGTCACGTGTAAATATATCACGATATCATTTTGTCGGGCCGTTTTGTCGTTTGTCATTTTGTCCGTAGACATTTTGTCGTGACACCATATGCAGGTACTAAAAAATTTGCCCTATTATTTTTTTTTAAACAACCGCAACCGCAGCGCGATAGGCGTTTACATTATCTTTGAATGTGATCTACCTACCGAAACGAAAAAGTTTACACTTTAAAATATACATTTTTATATCCGACAATTTGTATGATACCTATGTATATATCCAGATAACAAGTGAATGTATGGGTTAGCGCTGGAGCCAAATTGATTAAGTATCAAGCTATTTCCTCGCAATATCCGCATTCGAATTGAAATACAACTGTAATACCAAAATATATTAAATACACACTTAAAATATTTGCGAGCTAAGAGCACAGACACCTTAGAGTGGAAATGAGTCGCTTTTAGAAGTGATTTTTTACGTACATTGTATGTATTATATATAAAATCAACGCGACTACAGTAATTTGTTTGCCGAATTAAAAGCTTTAATAGATAATGGTCTAGTTCCATTAATTTTTACCGTGCATTAATTTGTACATAATGCTTCCATTATTACAAATTCAAGTCGTTGTAATTATATCGTGATAAACGGACAGGTAAGTTGTTAAATAGAGTGCCACTCGACGAATTGTTAGATCTAATGAGATAAAAAACGAATTGATTAATTAAAAACACCTGTACTATACGCGACCGTACTTACTTACAAATGCTTGATTCTAATAAATTATATTAACGTTTGCTACAAGATATGTATAGGTACATCTACATATGTAAATTGTGAGGTCTCAAAAGCTCTACCTACCTACCTATGTACCTATGTATATGTACGTACATAACTCTAACTACAGCGAACTTCAATGTGGTCAGCTTTTGGGGCTCTGACGAAGTCTTATCAAGAATATTGCCAGTAATTGATTAATTAAATTGTTACCTAATACTTCAGATATAAACATGTTTTGCTTCAAAGGACCACAATCGTATTAGTGATTATATTGTACGCGAATATTAGATAACGTGTATGTACATATGTAAATACATATATACGCTAAGAATGAAATTTCAGACTTATGGCTAACAAATTCGGTATAATATGTCACTGTACATAAGTGAAACTTGTACATACATATACATACACAATGTGAGAGACGGGTTGGATTTGTGAGATAATTTTGAAAGGGAGTGAAAGTACTTTCCAACCGTCAGTTTCGTACAATGTTTCAAAGATCCACTTTTGAAAAGTCTTAGCAACTGGCTTGATGATATTATAGCGTCTGGAAAAGACGAGAAAGGTCTGAACGTGTTAAAGAGTGGTCCGAATGTGTCAAGACAATAAGCTTCTTGAGTCTGACCAATAAATGCTGTGAAGCAATTTCGTTCATTCGTTTTGAATTCCAAACACGGTATCCAGTCAAAACCGCTCGGTACATAAGCACCCCGACAATAACGCGCGGCGACAAAACCGCAAGAGACATAACCACCGACAAAACCGCGCGCCGACAAAATCGTAACAGAAAAAAAGTGCTCGGTGACAAAACCGCGCCAGTATTTATGAAAAAATTAAAATATCAATTTAGATTTCTACTTCGATTTGATTAATATAACTGAAGCATAATCTATAAGTGATTTGCCTCTTTCAATCTTAACTTAACACTATGACGGCCGTTGACTCATATTTTTATCATAAATACATATATGATTCACGACTGCGCGAACTGTATCAGTCCGCTGATATATGTTTGTATCACGTTTTAGTTTATGACGAAAGCTCGATACAAAATTGTATCATAAGCCACAAACGATTGACGAAAAAGTGATACAAAAAAATATCAGCGGACTGAAACAGTTCGCGCAGTCGTGAATCATATATGTGTCAGCAGCCAGTAAGCGTTATGCACCCAACATGATACAAATATGAGTCAGTGGCCGCCATAGTGTTAAGCAACGCATCGAATCGCATGCGGTGACGTCATTGCGCATTATTTTGTATCCTACGAGTTTCCTGACAGAAAATTAAGTCGAAATCTAAGTCGATATCAAAGTCGAAACCGAAATTGGCGCGGTTTTATCACCGCGCGGTAATGTCGGGACAGTTATGTCGGTACGCTTTTGACTGGCGCAAAAGTCGGGGTACCCCAAACCCATATAATAGAAATATAATAAAATTAGTTATATATTATAAAATAATAAGACGAACTCATTAGTTGTATGAATTAAAAGCCGCGTCCAGATTAGAAGCGCATGGACAAACAAGGACACGCAAGGCGTAGGTGAGCGCTTTGCGTGACCGTGTTTGTCCATGCGTGTTGTTTCCTAATTTGAAAAGGATCCTGATAACTAAAAAAAATAGCAGTATAGCAGTTGATCGAATTACTGTAACATTCATTGGTAATTTACGCTCCTTTGCGGGTGTAATTTCTTGGAAGAGTCCAATGGAACGAGTCGATACAAACATGACCTTTGCATTTGCGGGGGAAAAATTTCTACACGTATAAAACTTTCCCTCCGGCGTATTAATTATTAGAGAACGGCACACATTGGCGCCGAGCAAGCAAACACAACGAACGAGACTGCGAAAAGTTAAAATCTTTGAACGGCGATTGTTCAGGCGCCATTCATTCGTTCATTGTTCGCGCGGAGCTCGCGGTCAAATAAAAGAGCGAAATAAAAGGAACGGCGTCACAAGTGAACGAAGGTGGAAAATAAGGGTAGAAAGGTATGGGGGAGGGGTGGGGGTAGGAATTGTTTAAAGCAGTGCGGCGAAATTTACGTTTGGTGAATTGAAATCGACCTCATTATGTAGGGGGATTCAGAGTCGGGACGATTTCGTATGTAGCCCCCGTGCGATCGTTCCGCGCGGCAGAGTCTTGCATGGGCGGTCCATTTGGGTTAGAAATCGCTAATAAAAAGGGTCAGGCCCAGCGTTTATCTAGGGGTGAGGGTCCAGGGGGATGCTGGGAGCAGCCGCCACAGTCACTACATCTATAAAACAGAAAAGATAAAACCTTGGCGAATGTGCCGGCATATAAGGCCGGGACGATGCGCGTATCAAAAACGGCGAGCTCCAAACAGGGGTTGGGTGGGGTGGCTCCAAATTGAATAGGGAGAGAAAGTCTAACCCCGACAAACTTTTCATATAAGCGATAACGAAACGGACTAAAGTGAGATTATTTAAACGGGAGGATGCGCCTGAAAAGAAAGGTCGACGTGAAAAAATTTTCGATGTTTTTTTTTTGCATATGAATTTTGAATTGATTGAGACAAATCGAACAACTTTTGTAACAGTTTTGTCTTCAAACCCCAAGAGCCGGGTATTATAAAATCCAAATGTCATAGTTTGCTGGTTGTTGTCTGACAATAATTAAAGAGACAATACCATGCAAAAATAATAACATTAAAATCCAACCTTGCACTAAAATCATTACATTTATCCACTACAGAAGTCGTATGAGTTAATTTGTCGTAATATTTACCTAAAATGAGTAATGTAACAGTTCAAAAAAATGCTCGGGAAATGCTATAAGATTTATGGCCCAGCGACATAATGAAATAGACCTTTAGAATGTTCTGGACTGATAAACGAACCAAGGATTTTCAATGTAAATACATATATGAAATAAATTCGTAATTTCTTTTGAAGTGTGACGCAGAGAGTTTGACACATGATAGTTGGTAGTGTGGAGGAAACAAGAAGATGAAGGACACACTTGACTGACTACATAATTTCAAAACAGAACACATTAGAGGTCTACGTGATCATGAACTTCAGTCGTAAAGGATGCATATTAAAGTGTGCCAACGTTGACTGTAAATTATTAAACGAATAAAATATGAAACAGTTAAATGTACAACTGGTAAGTGAAAATAAGTATGGAACACTGTATACTCGGCATAACGAGGAGAGATAGAAAACGGAATACGTAAGTGAAATGTATGACAAGAAGAGTTGATATATTGGAGGCAGTTAAGAGATTAAAATGGCAATGGGCAAGTCACAAAAAAATGGACAAAAAAAGTACTGAAATGGTACCCGAGACAATTTTAAGGGTGAAGAGAAGGCCACAAAGAAGATGGGTAGATGAACTTAAAAAAATGTGTGGAGTAAAATGGATGAGAGTCGCGCAAAGCAGATACGAATAGAATCAGTGGATTGTGAATGGCTGTAAATTATGACGATGATGATATAATATGTATGTATAATATAGACTAGTGGTACGCATATTATGCTTTTGAGCAAAGAGGTCACGGGTTAAAGTCCCACTAGGTCTGACTAGACCTGGGTTTATGACTGCAGATCGATTGTGTCTAATCAGAGTTTGCTAATTTTTCCGATTTTCATTGAAACGGTTCTTGTTTTTCGGTTCTTGGCTCAAGTTATTCAGCGTCGTGAGGTTCACCAATTTGATTATTAAATGCTGCAAAAACTTGTCAATATATTTCACTGTGGATGTTTGTATGAATTCGCATTGAATAAAAAAATGCATGTATTGATTATATTATTGTATTGTCGCTTTGGAGCGATCTGTAAAAGCGAGTGTACATGTTCGATTGAAATAAAATAAAACAAAATAAAAATAAAACTATTCATTATTTTTGAAAGGAAACTTCATTGTGTCCGATTCGCGACAAGAACGTATAATTGATTGTATGGTATCTTTTTAAGTGCGTTCATTGCTTTGGAGCGATCTGTAAAGGCAAATGTTTATTTTCTATGAAATAAAATAAAAATAAACACGATATATTTAAACACGATAAAGGAAACCCTTCAATGTTTTCGCATTTATTTATGCTTACACCCAAAATAAAAACAGGATGAAATTTAAAATGAAAACATATTCAGAACGAACACATTCACACACATACGCACACACACAACTAACGATACGAATTATATAATTCTCGAGAACTCCACAGCAGCTAATTAATTGCCCCGGTCTCTCTCGAACCCCTGAGGTATTTCAGAAATGTTTTCTTAACATCGTTCGAGGTTTATGCTCGTTCCTACTTACGCGTACATACGTATGCACGTCCGCAACCATTTCAGGGGATGAAGAAGTAGGGGAGGGGGTAAATTTAAAATACACGTTCGCGTTTTCCGCGGGGTTCATTATATATTTCGCCGCATATGATCCAAAGCAACAAAGGCACGAACGAGATAAGTCAAGTCGTTTCATCGTTTGATTCAAACGTACACGTATTATGTTAAAATAATATATACGTGCGTATATGGGGGGAGTTAATTTCGGCAACGGCTGTGCATAATTAAAAGAAGTAACCGTGCCGCGTAAAACGAATCGTCTGATAAGCGCGTTAATAATGTGTAAGAAACAGGTACGGCTCTGGCACAAAGGATGCGATTAATTATTTCGCCACGCCATCGCTGATTTAAAGGATTGTAAATATTTTATGGCGGAAGACTCAATAAGTGATGCGGCAAATCTATTCAATGAATATATTTTTAAATAAATAAAATATTGCCATCAAGAGATAAAAGTTGTCCTCCGGGTAGTCTTAAGCCAAATAAATTTAAAATAAATAATAAGATTCAAATTTGAATAAAACAACAAATGAATATTTACTATTAGATTCGCCATGTTTAAGCTGTTTATATTACAAATACTGAGCGAAGCCGGGTAAAACAACTAGTTAGTCGTATAAACGACTCGATAAATCGTACACATCATACATCCAACTTGTGGACCTCTCAATTTGTTACAATTTGTCTCAATTATATGAAGTTATTATATACTATATTAATAACCAACGGCATTATAGTCAGCTGTCATCACGTCGATCTGAGAGACGATTCTGCTAAAATTTTAATGATTTCGTTGATGATTAAAATCCTCTAGCATCATGTCGAAGACATTTGCTTACTTTATTGACAACTAGCCTCCTTATATCGGGAAAATATCAAAGAAAGATTGCAAGCTATTCAAAATCGGCTCACAAATTTTGCACACACATCTAGTGAAACTAATAAAAACGCCCTGCTTTTGATTGAGAAAGAAGTATTGGTAATGATACCACCTCGTAATTTTTGATTTTATAAAAAAAAGTTTCTACCTATGTATGTATATGTATAATATGTAGGATGGTACCCATGAAATATTTGCTTCGTTCTTTTTAAAATACAAAGTTATGAGACTAATAATTAATAATAATAATAATTAAGATGTATTTTTAAATTAGCTTGATAGCTAAAATATGTATAAATAAATAGGGCCGGGCCGCACCGTGCAACTTTGTCGGCCAACTTGTTGCGCGACACGAAAAAATGTATGGAAATGTGTGGGACAAACAAATTTTCGAGTGTGGCATGTCCCATCTACCTGCATGCATTGGTCTGGTCGCCCTCAACCAAGTTGTTCGCGAGTTGAGCGGTGCGGCCCGGCCCTAAGTACGAATTTGCAACACGTAGATACCAACACTATGCTACTTATACATATACGACGTCACATTAGTGATGGAAAAGTTAACAAACGATTATAAAATTAGCACTAAAAATCACTTCAAGTTTGAAACAGTGAATATCACCGTCTTAAAATTAAACAAACTTAAAACAAAATTATCAGTGTTATGAACGAAACTAATATAAAACCTTTAAAAAAAGCAGTTTATGACTACTTCAAGGTGTTGAATTTGAATCTATTGAAATGTTAGAATGCGTGAACGCAATAAACACCACATTCCACATAAAGGAATAGTTTCAGTCGTAATTTATAGTTACAATTTCCATATCAAACATCACAAACACTATATCAAAACCTAGTCCCCCATATTGGACGTGTATAAGCTTCTATGAAATTATTGTCGTAATATACACCGCTTTTACAGACGAAATAAAGAAAAGCACAGGGTATGCAAAACACATTTCCATTTCACCCCGAGGTACATACATATCTCGAAAGAAAGCAATAAAGCAAGATAGTTAATATTGATAATATGCGCTAAAACAAATTCGATAATGGATCGGTCCGAATGTTTACCCAAGTTGGGAAAAAAAATAGTATCTTTAAAGCGATATAAAACTGTTTTAAAGCGCAAATCACTATCTATCTTGTCCATTCCATCTAAAGTTTAGTATCGGGTTTTATGTATCCAGCAGTTAGTGTTTTTACTCTATTACGAGCAGCCTTAATTTCGTATGTCTTCGAGCTAACTGAGCTTGCGGACACGCGAGAGTGTCATAATAACGTCGCTGATACACAACGCTAATTATACAGTTTTTAGTATGCCTAGTTTGCCTTTTTTATGTACAACATGGTCTGTAAGTAACTGTTGAATTTATTTCATTGAAAATTTTCGAAGTAATCCAATTATACACTGAATTCTCGAGGGATTCGCACAAACTCGAGAGTGAAACCCACTTGTTTAAATGCAAATTATTATTAAGCTATATCTACAGCAACATTTGATTGCTGCTTTTTGTCCCTGAAAGCTGTGTCTCAAGATGTTATCAAGATTCGTTCAAGATGTTATCAAGACCTTGAAATCTGAACCCTACGAAAACAGTCTACGGTCAACATAAGTTAGGGTAGCATAGTATAGTATACTAAATTTGGTTAGTCTGAGTTGAAAACTATTATGTATTTTCATATATGTATTTTATACTATATATGTATTTTCATTTTGGACAAACAAACATTCATCTTACTAGAAGAATTACCTGGCATTATATGAAAACCCTATGATCCTGAATAAAAAACTTTGCCTGGTCACATTTAACACATTTTGTATGGGAGGCCTGCAATCCAGGGCTCCGAGCTCTTTCAAAGCCAGCAACATAGCTTGGTGGTTGCATTAATGCTAACCACCGAGAGGCTTCCGGGATTGAAAAGAATTGTTCCGAGTATATCTGTAGTGCTGCTGGTCAGACTTGGATATTTGTGATCAACGTCCATCGTTTTCTATCAGAGTTTGCCAATTTATCTAATTTTATTGTTGAAACGGCCCCCCATCAAATTAGCACACTGTCACCACTGTCTGAATACGATTTTAAAATTTATAATCTATAAATTTATATAATGTACAAGTTTAATACCATAGATGTTAAATAACATTTTTTCATTTAATTTCATTTTAAAAAACAGATAAGGTTCTTAGATTGAGAGATTTGGTGATTCCAAGTCATAATCGCAAAAAATAGATTATATAGGTATAATATATGTACATATAGCCAGCAGTATGGCACAATGGTAGCGTGTATGTTTAGCACCAAGTGATCAGTGAGTTCGATCCGCTATACTACTGGTTAGATTAGGAGGCATTCGTGACTCCAAATCGATCGTTTCTTATCAGAGTTTGCCAATTTTATCTGATTATTGTTGAAAAGGTTCCTCAAAATTGGCAAAAAATCATCTTTCCTGTTGTCACAAATCTTCTGTATTTATTGTGTATAATTTGTAAAAATATGTACAAATCTATAATCCATAGATTTCTCAACGCATTAATTATTTATTTAATTAATTAATTAATTGTTATTTCGTGTTCTTCAGCTTCTGGAAATACAGTGATTGATGTAACATTAAAATGCTGAATTTTTTATAATTAATTTTCCAGGAAAGCGCATTGGGGTCATCCTGTCAAGCCTTCCTGGTATATACCTATGTAAAAATAAAATAAATATGTACATATATAGACCAGCCGGCTTCGCTCAGAAAACAGTAGTAGCTTAGTAATGGCACAAAGCGATACTGCACAAATGGCAAGAAATTTTTCCAATTTAATACATAATATAATATTAATCATATTAATATAGATAGATACATATATACAGAGTATACAAGGCCAATTCAATGAATTATGCGTTAATTTCGTATGCGCTGAGAGACTTGGCAATTAAGACTTGGCCGAATTAAAAATAGATTAACCAAGGAAGGGAAAGGCGAATCGAATCGACCGCAAAAAGTACGCAGTCTCCAAGATTGGAAACAAGGGCGATAAAATTCGGTCAACGCAAAGAGAGAAGGGTTCGGACGTACTGAATTCGAGATAAGGAGTGATGAAGACGAATAAAGAGAGGCGGTTTTTAAGGGGGGTCGTATGTTTTAGGGTCCAGAATAAAAATATAAATACAGTGCCGATCATTGAATTTATTTTTGCAGTCCCATGATTATGATTAATAAGTGACAATCTTGAAAAAAGAAAGGGTTAAAAAGCTAACTTGGTCATAAGATCGATTCTGATCCAATTACGATAACTTTTTAATGAACGTGCGTGAGTAGCAAACATACGTATGTGCATATATCGTTGTTTTCGTACTGAAAATATATATGTTTGCACGACAGAATGAGTCTTTCGCACGATACATGTATACGCATAATCGTAAGCGATAAATTACGTCCATGACAGTTAACATGACGATCTGCTTGTAAATATTGTGAAACTTCTGAAATGAGCTGTAAATTTTAATGGTATAAAGCTGGTCGTTAAACATTTTGACTAAGCCAAAAAATATATTAGATATCCAAATAAATTTTATAAGCTATTGAAACAAGTCAATTATTGCTAAATCTATAGACATAAAAATTAATGTTTGCTTCTACGTATTTTTTGCTCGCTATACATACATGCATACAAATGTACATGTAAATCAACTTAAGACCACAACTTTGGTATAATATCTCATTTTAAATCATAGGACTCAGAGTCCTTTTTTTCTAAATTTTATTTATGTGAGTAACGCGTGGCATAGTACATACAAAATAAAAAAATACAGTGTTGTTTTTGATTTCCCGTTTTTGGTTTTTGCGACTTTTTTATCAAAACAAAATTTTATTTACTTATTTATTTAGAAATAAATGAAGGCGGCAAAGCCGATAGACCCACGTGGCTTGACTTAATATAAATAATAAAATAAAATCAAAAATATTCATATAAAAATAATAAAAAAAGTAAACATGAAAAAAATACGAAATAAGCAAAAATACCAAAATATAAAACAAAAATACCTGGAACGGTAACATAATAACTAAAAAAAAAAATATATAGAAAAAATATTGGAAAAAAATAATTATTGGAAAAAAAGAATTTCAAAAAACAGGTTAAAGAAATATATTAAGCTAATTTTTGGAAATATTAAGGTTATCAGAATTTACAAAATGGTTGGGAAGATTATTCCAAACTTAAAACACTCTGAAAATCTGTATGAAAAGAAAGAAACTCTGAACAATTAATTCGATTTTTTCTTTTTGGAGTCTGAAAATATGACCTTTTAGATGAGTGTATTTAATATTTATTTATTTTCTATTTATTGTCTAATTATTTTCATTTAAAAATAGTAAGCATTAAATTTAAACCTTAAATTGGCACCATTATTAAAGTTTTCTTAAAAAATATATACAATATGCATTGTACATACATACATACATTGAAGATAAAAGTACATACGAAGATTAAATTCTAAAAAAATCATACTTATTGCACATTTTAATTTTTACTAGCCTCTTCTTGGCTCGCTTTCGATTTTTTCGTCTGACGAAATTTAGGTTCTTATCCGATCATTTTCAAACTTTGCCATTTTGCTCGGTTTGGTCATCAATAATTGTGGAAATCAAATCCGCCATTACGATGGTGAAAAATAATCGTAATAGACATGTTTTAATATACTCCATTATAGCTCTCGGTGACGTCTATTAGTATTTATCCACACTCTTCCTATCGATTTTTCCCTTCTCGCCCACCCTCTCGCTATGTCAGATTTTAATCGTTTAAACG
Organism: Arctopsyche grandis; assembly: GCF_051622035.1. Taxonomy (NCBI): domain Eukaryota; kingdom Metazoa; phylum Arthropoda; class Insecta; order Trichoptera; family Hydropsychidae; genus Arctopsyche; species Arctopsyche grandis. The sequence continues at coordinate 4,036,693 of NC_135365.1, forward strand.
TCGATAACTTTTTCTTTTTTCAATCTATATTTTATAAAATTTGCTTTATTAATATTTACTATTGTTTGGTTTTGTGACGTGTGATAAACACAGCAGCTAAAGCCAATGCTTTACCTGCTTTGCCAATATCCCAAGTATTTTTAAATAAATAAAAGAAAAAAACAACGGTTCAAAAGTGATCGACACTGTACCCTGTATATTATACATATGTGAATGTCAAAAAAAAAAGGAGCAACGATTTTCCAGGGTTCAAAGTGGGGGGGAGGTAGGGGTGGAAACCATCCCTTGACCAAAGAAGCACATCAAAACGGCTGGTTGGCCGATACATTTTATTGCCACAGTTCGCACCTGAAAAGAGAAACGTAGGGTTCTCTACGCCAAGAAACAAAGGGAAAATATGATATGGCGTAGTCCCAGCTACGCCAATAACGACGTTAACGGCCGATTGCGACGCGGCCGGACCCTGCGTAAATTGAATTATTAATGAATAATAAAAACGTACGCCGACAAAACGACGAATTTATACCACTCGTTCGACAAATACTGCACGTCGAACAGACCCACCCCCAAAAACCCACCCCATATATACTGTACGTACCGCACGTTTGAATTATACAAGAGGGGTGTACGCAACCCTCCCCCCCCCCTGCCATGAAACAGTGTATAAAACTGAATAATTCTCGCGCGTAAACTCATAAAGACTCGAATTACTACTGATAGTGAAGCGTGTATAAAATGTATGTAAAACTGTATGGAGTGTAATTTGTTAATTGTATGACACTTAAAAGATAAGATAAGTAAGTAATTATTGTAATAAGCTTTGGGGTTTGCTTTCTGGCTTTGAATGTAGTCGTTGATGTACATCAACATTCCTATACATGTGTACATAGGAATGTGTCTGTCGTAGCTGTATATCAGAAACTAGCAACTATTTATAAGGGCGGATTTACAACAAATGATTCAAAATAATAAACAATACGAAGCACTTTTAAATAATAAACAAAATAATCGCAACCGCATTTGAGAAAAAAAAGTTTTAATGAGTTTCAAAGGGTGGTTGAAAGTGGCGTATGGGATAGCTAGCTGTCATCGCTCCAATCTGACACAAAATTCCGATTTCATTTTCAATCAGCTCGTTAATGATTAAACTCCTGTATGTTCATGTCGGAGACATTAGATTACTTCAATGTTAGCTAACCCCCGTATATCGGTAAGATATCAAAGGTTCGATCCCGTAGGTTGACCTAGATTTAAAATAATTTATTCCGAGTATTATCAGTAGTGCTGCTTGTCATATTATAAATTTTGGAATCAAATTCATAAATAGTGGTGACATAGAGGGTTCTGATATAAAATAAAACGACTTGGAGTCACAAATATCCAAGTCTAACCAGCAGTATTAAAGATTAGCACGGGATCGAACCCAGTAATCTCTCGGTGCTCAACATAACCTCAACCACCGAGCCATACTGCTGGCTGTATAAGTATATATGGCTGTATATGTATAAGTTTAATACCATAGATGTCGCCCAGTTGCAGCCAGAAAGATGGCATCATGGAAAAATATAAAATTGGGTCCATTGGCTATGCCACTTTTCTCGAGTGTAAATAAGAGTGGAAGTGGTTCAAAATCAGATCATACATTTTTGACGGGCAGGAATGTCACTGAACTAACAGGGAAGCTAATAAAAAGCTTGTAAAAATAAAAACAAACAAATTTGGATGATTTGCCATTCAATAGATGTCCTGTAGAGTCTGTCGTATTTTTTGTACAACAAAAGATTTTTAGAAAGAAAGTCGTGAGATGTCTATCGAAGAGTCTGTCGTAAAATCGCTAGAAAGGACAAATATCGTACTCAAAGAATTATTTGCAGACAAATATACATATGTATCATATTTTCATATATCTGTATCTAAGACAGTGGATTATTTGCAATATGTATCAAAATATCATCGCGAAGTCTCGATTGGAATATATATATATATTTGAATTTTTTGTTTTTTTTTGCACAATACTTAAAGCTTAAATTGTAAATCTAAATATAAAAAAAAAATACATAAAACAAGGTACCGATGTATATGTAATATAAGAAATTATTTCATACCCTTTTCAAATATATGTAGATTCCAAGCTTACGAAATATGTATAAACTCCAAGGAACTGGTCCATAAATTAAACATCAACATGCTTGGATAATGGATATTTTTTCAAGATATAACAAATTTGAATAAATTTCGATTGAATATTTACTGGGATGTGAAATGTAAGCTCATACATATTCGTATTATTACATTAAAAGCAAACGAAGCAGCAGTAAAACAATTTATTTCGAATAAAATTAATCCCACGATCGCTCTTCGTATAAAGGCAAAATAACATTATATTAATTTATAATATTAAAATACAAACAACTAATTGAGGTTTGAAGACTTCTCAGAATTAAATAACGTTCACTAAGTTCAAAATGAAACGAGTTATGAAAATTTCACTCGGATGAACCTCATAAAATATACAAGAGCGATTTTGCTTTATATTATATATTTATAATATGTGCATATATAATAAATTTGTGGGAAAATATTACATTACATAAACGCCGGTGAAATAAACATCGACAATCTGACGTTTCGTAACGTTGATTATTAAAACGTAAAAATCCACTGTATTTTATTTATACTACAAAATGGCCGAAGTGGGAATAAAACGAGAGAAATATATCACGCGATAAATCAAATAACTCCCCATTATGTTGCCATTTCACAAATAAATACTATTCGCAACACTTGTGCGTATAATACAATGGGAATGCTTCCACTTCTAACAAATCTATTTATCTTTTTACTTGTCAGGAAAACGTTAACAGATTCGTATCTTATGATTTCTCGCAAATTGCGTTTCAAACGGGAACAATCCTCTCAAGAAATCACACAAACACACGCATATACGTATACATGTATGCTTTTATGAATAAAAACGTACGTATATAAAGTAACGGTACCAATCATCGTCATCGTGATTTTTTGCAATTAAAACTATTTTGTTTTAAATAAAAAGGATCATTTTTAATCGTTAATAAATTAGATATTGTTAAATGTATGGTAGTTTAAGAGAAAGACTAATTGTTCGTATGATGTAATGAAAAACAAAATCATTCACAGTGTAATTAACACAAAAAAGACCTAAAATTGAGTCTTGAGGTACTCCACTTACGACAGAGAAAACATGCACAGAACATCACAGTTAATCTTCAAATTTTCACAAATTCTCCTATCCAAATTAGAAGTTGTGTATTGAAATTAATCAATTAGTATAAATAGAAACTCTACTTTTAGTAAAATTTTAGTATGTTAGTCGAGAGGAACATCAAATATTTAATCATTTCGAAACTAACCATAATGAAATGAAGTTCAATATACGTATCTAGCCTAGAGATGAAAACGACGAGCTAAAGCTTTGTATTTGATTTAAGTTGCGACCGAATTTTTATGGAGGATTGGATCGTGAAGATGAATGGTGCCGTTACCTTAATATGCATTATACAAAAGACGATTCACACCGGGATAATTTCAAATTAAAGTACGCTCGAAGCCTTGACAGTATTAAGTCTATAAATAATCGATAAATCCCATAACGCTCCCGATTACATAATTCCTCCCCACTTAGGTTTCGGTGAAAAGTTAATACCTTGAAATTATCGCTTCGGAGACAAAGCGGCAATCTTCAATGCAAATACGAGTGAAAAAAAATATTTAGAAAATTTGGCTGGCGCAAACATGATCATAATTAAATTTCCGCGAATAAAATTCACAGCGAATTTCAACGAAGCAGACCAAGGAGTTTCAGACACAAATTCATTAGAGCTTTACAGAATTCGTTTCGAGAGCGACGTTCCGACAACAACAAAAAAAAAGTAAATAAATGAAAAAAACTCGCTTTGTGAAATACTAGCTCGTACACCGTAGTCGTAGACGAATAACAATTTACGAGTCACGGATACAAGAGGATTTATAGAATGGACCTCGCAACGGGATTTATAAAATGAACCCGTGCAAGATTTACAAAACGGGGACCGGCATCGACAAAAGCGATGCGAAAATCTAATTTGTGCAAACTATTTTCACAGGACGTCTCAGGATGTGTATAATGTAAGCCGCAAACGCGTTTGCAAATTACCAAAAGGCGGAAAAAACCGGGGAAAATTCCCATTGTGAACACTTCAGACACGTAGCGTACGTATGGCGTGGACACAATGGATGATCGATACTTTACGAAAGCGGTGAAAAGATATAAAAAATTTAATACAAACTTGGTCATTATGCATATAACCATCCATGGATTTGCACAGTAGTTAATTTTGAAGATTTTTATTTAACACAATTAAACCTCAAAAGCAAAGTTTCGATTTATATGCTGTAATTCTAACGTGCGTAGTAACAATATATGAAATTTTGTGAAAATTCGACCTCAAGATTTAGTTTGATTTGAACTCGGAATCAATCACTGATCACATTTTCATAGTTAAGAAAAAATGTGTGTTAGTACATGTGCATTTTGAAGATTTTTTTGTAATTTTTTGGAAAACATTATTTCGTATTTCGTGTCTTATTATGCAAATATTTTTACTCAGTAATTGATTTTTTTTAAATTTTCATAGATTAATCCTATTTATGTCAAAGTATTTTATAAATGTATTTTTTTATTTTAAAAAACATCCCATTTTTCACACAAAAATTGGTTTTTATTAGTTTCACTTTATCAATTGGTCTGACTAACTTTCGTACACTATTCTGAACGCTTCGAAACTTCGCAATTTCGCGAGGTTTGGCCGCCGATAGGGATTTCAATTAGGTCCGCTAAGTCTATGGTGAAATATAATCGTAATAAACACGTTTAAGAATCCAAAAATTTTAGAAAAGGTGAAAATAGTCTTGTTTGTTTGACTTTCAGCCCCCCATTCGTTTTGTTATATTTTAATTATTTGCATAAACTTCTAACATGTTAACTTTGAAATCTAAAATTAATAGCAAATTAAACAATAAAGTATCACATATTATGTATAAGTATTATAAATAAAGCAAATAGTATTTTTTTTATACAAAATATGGTCTCTATTTGCACGGTTTCACTTCGAACGTTGATTTTTGCAAGTTTTCAGATACTTACCTCACATTAAATTTTGCGTTGAAAAATTTGTCTGAATTTGCATATCAATTTCGTTCGTACGAGTCAATTTCGACAATTTAGTGTAAGTAAATAGCCAGGTGTTGTATATTCAGTCAGTTGATTATAATTATAGTTAAAAAAATAATAAAACTCGTACGAGACACGACGATAGCGTGATTTGATATAATCTAGCCAAAACTCAATTACTGACATTAGATTAATCAAACGTCAAAAAGAACAAAAAAAAAACACGAAATATCAAAACGATCATTACGTATCAATTTTTACGGGCGTGCCGAGAAAAATTCACTTTAGCAAACATAAAAAAAAATCTGCGTATAATCTGAATTTTGTACTTAAATAAATACGCTCGAATGCATGCTTCATTTACCTGGTAAAATAAAGCTCGGTTTCGGTAAGTGAATACGTACGAGGCGAAAAAAATACAAAACGAGTGCGGAAAATGCGGGAAAACTCACAAAACGGATTTCATTCAATATTTAATATAATACAACGAAAAAAATATGATTTAGGGTTAGGTTCAAATGTAAGGATTCCACTGTCACATACACATACGTGTAGTTTCGTACATTTGTCGTATAATTTTCCGGTGAAATATATGAGTGGATTCGGAACAAATTTCAGCTGAGACATATTATATATATATATATATATATATATATATATATATATATATATATATATATATATATATATATATATATATATATGTAATACACACATATATGTGAATAGGGGAGGGAAAAGTGAACGCGTATTTTTGGAAAGCATCCCCGGAAAGATCACACGTCACACTTTCGGTTTTTTTTTTCGTCGGCGAACCGCAAATAAAACTCGATCGAAACGTCTCAGTTTTTGGCGAAGGATTCGCTCTCTTCAGACTTACATTTTGGGTATTAAATATTCAAAGCACTTTTCAGATAAGAGCCGAACATCTCGCTAATAAACGAACGTACGAGATTAGCGAACGACCCATCGTTTGTTTTGACTTTTTTTTTGTTGGGAATAAATCGCGTTGATATTTGGAAATTTGTACGTTCGGATTACATTTTTCATTTTTTTTTAAGTATACACACATATATGTATATGCACATACGTAGTGATAAATAGCATTTGAGTTGGAAAAATCGGGTGATATTTCCACAAAAAAAAGTTAAATAGTGTATATGAATGTATGTATATCGGCCCTTATAGCGTAATGATATTAATTCTGTATAAGACCTAATCAGTGTAACGATTCTTCATAATTGTAGTCTAGTTCTACCAACTTTCAACTATGACATTTCAATGGGTGATTTTGTAAAGGAATTGGTATATGTTTTGTAATTATATAATTAATAAGTTATGTCTAGACATAACAGCAAGCTGAAAAGAGGCTAGTAAAATATCATAAAAAATGGTCCCTCCAAGAACCAGACTGAGCTTTTAAAATATATTAATTATAAAATAATGAGAACGTTCCTTGATTGTAATGATTTTTATTTTCAAAAGTGTAACAAACGCCGAACTGTAACAGGAAATATGCCAACACAAGGCAGATATTTAATTTATAGCCTGAACGTATGTATTATAGTCTAAATTTTAATTCTTATAGTCATTTTGAATCGTCTATCATAAATTCGGGTATTATAAATGCGATTGAGGTAAAAAAAATGAGGCATAACTTAAGTTGTAAGAAAAAAAAACGTGACTGATCAAAGTATAAATTAGTTATACATAATTTGTCGAATGTCAATTGTAGACAATTCAATATGTAATTTTGTAGTCGAATAAACAACTGATTTGAAATTGAAGTTGAAACTTTTACACAATACATTTCCACAAATTTGAAACTATTTGAAAAATTTCGATAGGATATGAAAACGGAATCGAAACTGCACTAATTTTAAAACTCAATTAGCCGAATTGTGAAGTTATTAGCTTTATGTATGTATGTGAAATGTATTTAATCCTAATGTAACATCGAATCACAATAAAACGGGCGTTTTCATAGAATTTCTACAATAAAGTCGTACGTCAACCTTGTCAACGTTATAAAACCCACAAAGAAAGGCTTGTCATTTCCGCAATCTACAATTCTCCACAATATGATTGTATTATGATGCTCTCTCCACAATATCTCCACAATCTCATATCTCCACAATATGATGCTTAAAAAAATATTGCGTAAAAATAACACTCAGAATGGAATGTTTGAAGAACACGATAGGATATTTTAAAATTTCCCAGCACAATGCCGAACGATAAAATACAAATTTTCTCGTATGAACTTGTATTATTGTCAATCATACAAATTATTCACACGCGTATAGATTAGTTCGGGCCTAATTTGAAAGATACACTTTCGAAGGAAAAATTCTGAATTTTTACTACAACTTACACGGATATCACTTTTCATGTAACAAAATTTAATGCACTTGAACGGATTCGACACTATTTAGTCTTCATACTATAATACAATTATAAACATCAAATATGAAGAAGCATTTCTATGATATAACAAAATTAAGCGGATAAGTTTTTATGAACGAAATTTTAATCTTAAGCTAACACTATTTCAAACATAAAACGTTATCAACTACATAGTGAAATTTTACGTACATTTACTAAAACTTTCATAAAATCAACTTTACAGACTTCTAATATAAAATCGAATTCGTAGTATGCTTTATGAATATCATCGTTATAATATTTGAGAGCAAGAATCTTTAACTAATACTTCACATGTAAAAAAAAGCAAGATATACGAAAAATAAGTCTATAAAAACGATTAGCGATAATATAAATATAACGAGGTAACGTTTTGTACAAAGAACATTATCAATCTATTTTTTACATATGAATATTCAAAAATTGTTCAATTTGATTCAACGTACAAATCGAAATAGCAAAAAATTTGAACGAAAAAGGTGATTTTAATAGAAATTCATATAAAATTCAACAAACTAATGCACGTGAAATGAGAACTCGTATTAGACATGTATTCAATGGGTCAGTAACTTTGCACGATTTGATCAGTAAGCTATATTATGGAACACTGACTGTTCGCCTTTTGACTATACACGGTATTACACGATAATTTTTGAATATCAGCGAAAGTTACCGACCAATGTCTACTACATATTTTACAAAGCACAAACGAAACGCTAATTTAGAAGCAATTCCAATTTACTTTAAGAGAGATTTTTCATCAAATTCATCAAAGACGAAACAGTCCGTTTTCACAACAATTAACTTATTGAGCTAGAAATTTAATCAAAATTTTAACTTCACTATAAACGAATTCCGACATACAAAAAGAGATCCAAAATAGTCAATTCCTATAATATATACCAGCAAAAATTTGATCACTAATAAACGTAAAGAATCTCGATGATTACAACGAGATGTCTATAGCCTTAAGTTATAAAAAATATTTGCTTCAAATATTCGAATAATATATGTATACATATGTATAAAATGTATTATGAGAATTATTTTTACAAGGCTATTCTTAGTTTTACTTATCTAACCAGTCAGGTAATATTCCTACAATCTTCCGATCGGTTTGAAACTTCGTCATTTTGTGCGGTATGATCACCGATAGAAATTTAAATCACTTCCGATAATTCGATGGTGAAAAATAATCGTAATAAACACGTTTAAAAATACAAAAATTTTGGAGACGATTACATTTCGTGGCCAGTACCCTTATATGTTTGACTCGTTTTATCAGATTTTAATTGTTTAAACGCCTATAACTTTATCTTTTTCACACATTACCTTATAAAATTTTCAATATAGACACTCAATATCTCTTAATATATTTTTACTTCACTAATTTTCATATTATGCTTTAAAATCAGATAATTCCTATAACATTAGAATTACATACCTCTTTTACATTTCACTCATTTGCACGGTATACCTAATAAAATTTCCAATATAGGCTCTAAATATCTCCAAATATATTTTTACTTCACTAATTTTCATATTGTGTTTTAAAATAAGATAACGCGAAAAATAGATAATGATCATTGAATCAGTAACTACACCTTATAAAATCTGTATTATATGCTCTCAATATCTCGTAATATATTTTTACTTCACTAATTTTAATATTATCCTTTAAGATAATGCCTATAACTTTATCATTTCTACACTACATATACCTTATAAAATTTCCAAAATAGGTTCTCAATATCTCTTAATATATTTTCACTTCACTAATTTTCATATTGTGCTTTAAAATTAAGATAATGCCTATAACTATATCATTTTCACACAATACCTTATAAAATTTGCAATATAGACCCTCAAATATGTCTTAATATATTTTTACTTCACTAATTTTAATATTATCCTTTAAGATAATGCCTATAACTTTATCATTTCTACACTACATATACCTTATAAAATTTCCAAAATTGGCTCTCAATATCTATTAATATATTTTCACTTCACTAATTTTCATATAGTGCTTTAAAATTAAGATAATGCCTATAACTTTATCATTTTCACACAATACCTTACAAAATTTGCAATACAGACCCTCAAATATGTCTTAATATATTTTTACTTCACTAATTTTAATATTATCCTTTAAGATAATGTCTATAACTTTATCATTTGTACACTACATATACCTTATAAAATTTCCAAAATAGACTCTCAATATCTTTTAATATATTTTCACTTCACTAATTTTCATATTGTGCTTTAAAATTAGATAATGCCTATAACTTTATCATTTTCACACAATACCTTATAAAATTTGCAATATAGACCCTCAAATATGTCTTAATATATTTTTACTTCACTAATTTTAATATTGTCCTTTAAGATAATGCCTATAACTTTATCATTTCCACACTACATATACCTTATAAAATTTCCAAAATTGGCTCTCAATATCTCTTAATATATTTTCACTTCACTAATTTTCATATTGTGCTTTAAAATTAAGATAATGCCTATAACTTTATCATTTTCACACAATACCTTATAAAATTTGCAATATAGACCCTCAAATATGTCTTAATATATTTTTACGTCACTAATTTTAATATTGTCCTTTAAGATAATGTCTATAACTTTATCATTTGTACACTACATATACCCTATAAAATTTCCAAAATTGGCTCTCAATATCTCTTAATATATTTTCACTTCACTAATTTTCATATTGTGCTTTAAAATTACGATAATGCCTATAACTTTATCATTTTCACACAATACCTTATAAAATTTGCAATATAGACCCTCAAATATGTCTTAATATATTTTTACGTCACTAATTTTAATATTGTTCTTTAAGATAATGCCTATAACTTTATCATTTCTACACTACATATACCCTATAAAATTTCCAAAATTGGCTCTCAATATCTTTAAATATATTTTCACTTCACTAATTTTCATATTGTGCTTTAAAATCAGATAATGCCTATAACTTTATCATTTTCACACTATACCTTATAAAATTTCCAATATAGGTTCTCAATATCTCTTAATATATTTTTACTTCACTAATTTTCATATTGTGCTTTAAAATAAGATAATGATCATCGAATCAGTAAATATAAGGATATACTAGTCTTACTATTATTATTGAACAGTACAAATCATGATTGAATAGTTATCGTAAAATATACATATTTAGCTTGAAAAAAATGTGGGGGTGGCTAAATCGAAATATTCGATATTCGTAGCATATGAATGGATCACGCTACGAAAGTGAACCACATACGAAATGCAAAGTGTATCCCGTCCGACATGGTATTGTTTGAACAGTTGCGTTCACCTGTTTGACGCGACATTACACACGTAGCGTTGAACTTTTTTGAATTTTAATTCACAGGTATTCACGTCACAATCACACAGACCCCCACAGAACCCCACACTTCACTGGTGTTGTGTTCGTAGCGACTCTACGAGGGCTACGAGCCGGTCGCATCTCTACGGCACGTCCGTACGACGGCCGGCGCGCCGGAGACTGGCGCGCGCCGCTACGCCGTAGCCCTGCCGTAGAAGTACCCCTACGCAGACTGGTGCACACAACTTTGCTTGATTGACAAGCGACCACGATGCAACACTATGCGATGGGTATTTGTGTCGGTGGGTGTGTGGGGTGTCTCGTTTCTAAGTTTAAATATTCACCTACGGATGGGGTGGGTTCCGCTCTACGGATAGATTAGGCTGTGATCGAACTGGCGACCGATCCAAGCGTATCAAAAGACTGGCAATATTTCAAACTAGTGTTTTTCCCGTTGATTTCAATGGGTGGTCTCGGAAAGGAATTAAAATAAAGTTATATGTTATATATAGACTACGGATACAGACCTTGCTTTTTCGCTGCAAGAAATCTACCCTGCTTTGTAAAGTGAAATGGAAAGTACTTCCAATAACAACAACATATCTGTCAGTATCAGTATTTTTCAATACTTATAACTAGACTGCTGATAGAGAGCGTGCTTTTTCCAGGAATCGGAGCGGTTTGACTCTATTTACAAAGCTAGAGTGCAAAAAAAAGATTTAAAAAAGCATTTACAACAACTGAACAATGGACGGCGCGCTGTGGGTCCGGTGTCTAGTTGTATAGTCAGCAGTATGGCTCAGTGGTAGCGTGTATGTTTAGCACAAAGTGATTCGAGCCCTCTATACCGCTGGTCATACTAGTGTATTTGTGAGTCCATGTCGATCGTTTCTTATCAGGGTTTGCATATTTTATCTGATCATTATTGAAACGATTCCTTAAAATGGACAAAAAAAATCATTCTACCTGCTGTCACAAATCTCACTGTATTATGTAAGTACAATTTGTAAAAATTTGTGTACAAGTCTAAAATCCATAGGTGTCTCAATGGATTAATTATTTAATAAATTAATTTTTAATTTTTTTTGTAATTAATTGTACAGGAATGCGCATTGGGGTCTTCCTGGCAAACCTTCCTGGTATATCTATCTATGTAAAAATAAATATAAATATAATGTAAGGTAATTTATAGACACGCGCTCGTATTATTAATAAAATGTTAAGTGCGCGGATTACAAGCTCACCGATGATAAATTTTATAAAATATAGAGTGAAAAAAGAAAAAGTTTTAAAGGCGTTTTTAAACAATTGAAATCTGACATGGCGAAAAGTGAGAAAAGTCTAAACAAACGCTGGATAAACGTCAGGCACTTATTCGTATGAGAATTTACAAACGCGTCTAATACGATATTTTTGCACCATCGTAATGGCGGAGGATACGTTTACTTATATTGATGACCAAAATGAGCAATATGGCAAAGTATGAAAACGATCGGATAAGAGGCAAATTTTTTTCGGAATTGTAATCGTAAGTGAAACGTATAAGAGGTATTTAAAAATAGTAGGTAGAATGGTTTCGCATATTTGGTAAGGAATCGTTTCAACAATGAAATCAGATAAATTGGCAAGCTCTTATTGGAAACATTCAACTTGGAGTCCCAAATATCTAAGTATGAATTTTCATATCATATATATATAATAGCGCTATTATGTGTGTCGGTGTGCGACAACAATTGCCGTACTATAATAGTCGTTTCGATTCGACGGATTTATGTACATATGTATGTACGTTACACTGCCAACAAAACGTACGAATATAATAACTAGTCACCGGACCCAGAAGGTGCCGCGTATTGTTCAAAGGTTGTAAATGCATTGTTAAAGGTTTGCCGAACCTTTTTTACAAATGATTTACAACAATGGAACAATGGATAGCACTGTGACTATCCGGTGTCTAATAATAACAGATCAAGAAAAAACTTCTATATATACTGTTCGCTACCAATGTTTCCTCTAGGGCAATAGCCTCAGAGTATTTAGCGCCATCTATTGAAAATGTATTTAATTAATGTTTCTATTGGTGTTTTATATTATTTATATCATTTTTTTCATATTAACCACTACAGAGCCGACTTTTCAATATCGAGCTTAATAAATGTTCTTTATTGAATTTCTGTTATTTATCGAAAGAGGATTTAAAGGCAATTTTTCAAATATTTTTTTTAAATAAATTCGGAATTACAATCAGGCTTGTGGAGTTATTAAAAAAAACTATATAAAAATTGTATTTTTTTCCCATTTTCGCAACTGGGTTATTTTTCGAATATCTTTGGAATTCCACATATAACCGATATAGATGGCTGGCGTAAATCATTAGCTTTTAATTAAACTTTTCTTTCATTATTTTGTGTTTTTTTATTATTATTTGTATTCATATGTATGTATGTATGTATGTGGAGGTAATATTTTATATTAGACCTCTCATAAATTTGAACTAAACATGAGAAAATGCCCAAGACAAAGAACACAATGTCTCAGATCTGCATACATTGGGTAGAACATTTACTGTGGAAGTTTCATGTCGAAGTTCAAACATTTATCTACATAAATGGAGTGTGTCGTGGAAAATAGATGGAGAAAATGAACTATGTATGAATAGATTTCGCTTGCAAATTAAGCTGTGATAAAATTGTCGACTAGCTGTTCTGTCTTTGTAGTGTTGACAAAAAATCCCAATAATAAATAATACTCTAAAAGGTACTGAAACTCTTTTTATGCTACATCTGCTTATATCTACGTTTGTAGCTACAGTGGACAATACGATTTGTGACAAAAAGGTTCTGCAAGTTTGATCCAGGTTGAAAAATTTCTTCGACGTTTCTAGACTTTGGTATTCTACATAATACGATTTAATCTACATAAATCTATTTTTCAAATATTTAGTAGAGGGTTAGATAAGGTTGGGCGTATGAAAAGGTTTTTGGATTTCAACTCTGATTCAGAATTAAGTATAAATGATTTAAAATTTCGAATGCTCACTTTGCATATCATAATAGCGTTCGGCCACATTGTTAAATATTGATCATATTTCTTTACTATTCATTGAAGTGGTTAAAATAAATATTGATACAAGATATTTTAGCGATTCACAAAATCATTATTCCTTCGTTATTTTATATTCATTTCAAAATTCAACATAAAATAACTATTTACATATATACATGTATAGATATTATACAAAAAGAATATTATTGTATAGTCTGTCTACATACATACTAACAAAAGTTACGAAAATAATATTATATTAGCAGCTGAGTCGTTTTATTGTATTCATAATAATCTTGTATCATTATTTTATTCGAAGAATAGGCTGTAAATAATTTAGCATCGATTTTACCAGTAAAAACAAACAACAATTATTCACGAATTATTATTCAAAATAAAATTAATAAAACAAAACACTGTAACGAATTGAATTAAACTTTCAGTAAAACAAAATTGTATTACATTAATCATAGATTCATGAAGTTTTCTGGAAATATCGTACATAATTCATAGCACAGTTTTACATGAAAATGGAGTTACGCACTTTTCAAATACAACTTGAAGCCTCATTATGCATATTTCCACATACGTTCAAAGAGCGTATAAACCACTTCAATCAAACTAATTACTATTTTTACAAGGCACTTTTATATTTCGCTTCGCAAACTATTGAGCTAAAATTCCTACAGTCTTCCGATTAGTTTCGTATTCGATTTCGATCGTTTTGAAACTTTTACATTTTGCGCGATTTGGTCAAATTTGAATCGATTTTGATGGTTCGATGGTGAAAAATAATCGTAATAAACACAAATAATTTTTGAAGACAGTGACGTTTAATAGCTAGTAGCTATATATCTTTGACTTTCCGCCACCCACTCGTCTTGTCAGATTTTAATTGTTTAAACGCCTATATACTTACAAAATTTGTATTATAGGTTCTCATTATCCCTCATATATGTTTTTACTTCACTCATAGGTTATATAATGAATGTTAAAATGTTTATATTATAATGTTGATAATTCGATATGCTTGTTATGACCAAATGCCTCAGGCTCAACTGTCATTCTGACATTTGAGCTTGTGACTGACATCTCGCTGCACGAATCGGTCGATATTTTTGTTTGGTTTTCAACTCGTGGGTTATCGGTTAAAGTATTGCCTCCTTGATGACATAAAATACAATATAATGAACATATACACGAAGCATATGAAGTGCATTGCGTGTATTTACATATGTATATATTTATTTATTATTTTTATAATATTAATAACAATAATATGACCAATGAGACCTGACAGATTGCCCCAAAGTGTCACACCAGTCTTACAAAAAAAGAAAAGAAAAATAAAAATTACCAATCATTAATTTCATTCAAATAGACTTGTGTTGAATCTCATGAAATTGACCAGCTCATCAACATGACAATTGAACAGGTCCAAATGTCCATCAACACATTAAGGAACCGGAAAGCCTTTAGACGAGACGAGTTATTGAAAGCAGACGTTTTCGCAGGAATAGATTGGAAAAGTAAATGATGACGCAAAGCTCTACCACATTCAGGCACCGAAAATTTAAATTCCAATAAAATCGAAGGGTTGTCAATTCTTCCCTTTAATACTCCAAAGAAATATTTGGTAATGGCAATAATTCTTCTCGAAGATAGTGATTCAAAGCCTAGCATACCTTGTAAAAAGGCAGAGGGAAATAAACAGGGGTAATATTTATATTTCCTCATATAAAGAACTCTTTCTATCAAGAGAGAGAAATTAATTTCAGTGAGTGTCCAAATTACAAACCCACACTCTAATATGCTCTGGACAAGCGAATATATACAATACAAAGTACTCTCGATTTTCCGGAATAATTATGGGGATGGAGGAGACAGATAGTGAAAAACACAGACAATCCAAACCATTAATTTTTATTTCGTTTCTGTATTTCTAATGCAAACAGTTAGAAACTCCATAGTAGTGCTCGGTCGCGATGACAAAGCTATTTCCGCCGATTTGGAACAGATAATTGACAGGGTGCGGCAGAAGGACCAATTACAAGTTTTCACTATCGAATTAAATGCGCCGCTAAGCATCCACCGATTTCAGCACCGAGACAAGTTTTAGTCGTCTTCAAAGAGACGCTGTGAGATTAGGCGAGGACCAGATGATACTCTCTCGGTAGAAATTGTTAAATTTGCACACTTAATTGCCCTCAAAGGGCGTGTTAAATGTTTCAACTGCGGCCCGATTTGCATTGAACGCGATTGGTATAAAGCGAAAATTTGAAACTGTGTTGAAATATTTTTGAAACGCAGTGTACAAATGCTAAGGTGGGTATTCACGGAGATATTTGTCTGCGGACAAGTCTCGTTTATGAAGTGTATCTAGCTATCCTACCATAGACTCTACGACAGACAAATCTATCATCTTCGTTTCTGAGAATATTTTATGAAAAATTCTTTTGCCAAACACAATTTTGAACTTAAATTGACAAAGATGATAAACTTCGTCATTATAAATATTTTTACATAGATATATACCAGGAAGGCTTGACAGGAAGACCCCCAATGCGCCTTCCTGGACAAACAATGCAGCATTTTATTATTACATAAATCACTGTATTTCCAGGAGCTGAATTACACGAAATGACAATTATTTATTTAATTAATTACATAATTAATCGATTGAGACATCTATGCATTTAGATTTTATACATAATTTTTACAAATTATACACACAATAAATACAGAAGATTTGTGACAACAGGAAAGATGATTTTTTTCCAATTTTGAGGAACCGTTTCAATGATGATCAGATAAAATTGGCAAACTCTGATAATAAACGATCGATTTGGAGTCACAAATACCCCCAAATCTAACCAGCAGTATAGCGGATCGAACCCAAGGATCACTTGGTGCTAAACATACACGCTACCATTAAGCCATACTGTTGGCTATATATCTATATGTATGTATGAATGTAAAAATTTACAAATGTATACAGCCAGAGCGTAATCATTGAAACAGCTATTTTTTACCTGTAGAGAGGTCGTGAGTTCAAGTCCTGGCCAAATACACTGCATGCGAGGTCTTTGCGGTTATTAAAAACACACATAGACCATTTCCTGGTAAAATTTTCCAATTTTATCTAACTTAATTGTTGTGACGGATCCAATAAATCGGTATCTTCCCCAGTTTCTCGCAAATTCGAGTTTCTAGCAGTTCGATTCTAAGAAACCGCTTAGCAGTAAAAATTACTAGAAACTAGAACATACTTGTCTAAAGACAAATTGGTAATTGCTATCTTAAAATCACCTAACTGTTGTACATATTATGTTTTGAACCAAACTTTATCTCTTAGCAGACAAATCTACGAATATATCAGTGTGACTGTGTATTTCGAATATATGTATGTAATTTGACCACTATTAGTTCTGTTCATTATTTGATAATATTCCACCAAGCAGACATACACAACTAGGATCACTCGATCAATCATATCGTGTTAGGAATAAAACTTATTGGCCGACGAGTTGCTGGTACATGATAAACCACTACCGTAGACAAATTGTCGGCAGATTTGTCTGCGGTTTAAACTCTACGTGAGTGTCCACCCTTAGACTAGATTCTAGTTAAAATGTACGTCTATTCAAATAAAAGACAATGAACAACTGGCCGGTCCAAACTCGAAGGACAATGTTGCCCAATTTAATTTGACCGCGAAAACCCTTTCAAACTCGACTGAATTTGCTGAATCCTCCCATTCCAGTCTTAAACGGTTCCATTTCACAGTTCAACGAAATCGATGCTTCTATGTAAGCCTCGCTGTAAAATGTTTGGATTTAAATTAAACGACTTTATTGCAGAAAAGACACAGCTTAGGTGCAAGGTAATTGACCCTTGAATTATACAAAAGCATTCACTTTACACATTTGAATTAACGATATGATCATTCGAGGAACTAAAGTTGCCAATTTCTGTCTATACCTACAGATGCTTATAAAAGTATCTACATCAGATTTGTTTTAATCAAAATCATATAATAGATCTCCTCTTCAACAATTTTTTTTAAAAATTTCAGTCAACAAAGAAGGCCAAAGGCTAAAAGCTTAAGTGTATTCTTGAAGAAACTTTTAATTTTTTTTAAGGGTGCACTTGATGTCATGGGTTGTCACTTCACTTTCCCACAAACATTGCGATCATATAATACTAGCCTTCAGTACTTTCAATGCCTCGAAAAAAAAAAAAAAAAACGAAGAAATGGATACAGAATTGATTAGGACATGCCATTTTTTTCGAATTTCCAATTTAATTGCATAAAATTAAACTATTATAGGATAGGTATTACATACACATGCATAATACAGTCAAACAACCATCATAATATATTAACTAATTCAAATTCCATGCCACTTATTCTATTTTAAGATACATACAACCAGCAGCGTGTACTAGTGGTTAGCATATTATGCTTTAAGCAGAGTGGTCACGGTTCGATCCCCGTTAGTAGCTGTTGGCCAGACCTTGGTTTGTGACTCCAGGTCGATCGTTTCCTATCAGAGTTTTCCAATTTTTCTGATTTTCATTTGAAAAGTTTCCTGTAAATTGACATCTTTCCAACCTCTCTTACAAATCTCAAGCTATTCAGCAACATGAGGTTCGTCAATTTGTATAATAAAATGCTGCAAAAATGTATCCATAGATGTCATTGTGGATGATGTTTGTATGAATTCGCATTGTATAAAAAAATGCTTGTATTAATGATATTATTGTATTGTGTCTGTATTAGTACTACAATAGTCGCTATGTTCGGTTGAAATATAATAAAATTATTCAGTATTTTAAAGCAAACTTTGTTGTGTCCGACTCGCAGAAAGAACGTTGCGCAAGTCACATCAGATTATTTTTAAATTTGAAGCCAAACTATTTTTTGTATGGCCGCAAATTGATTTCAAATCACAAAATCTTTACGTGTACGTTTAACGAATCATTTTCGATATAAACATCAACTATGAGACCTATTCTCGAATAGTTTTTGATGAACTGCAAATGCATTAATAGACTTACTTCCGCACATGGGCAAAAGCTCGTTTCGCCAACCCATCAAACTGACCATAAAATAAATTGAACGCGAAACGGACAACTAACCGATTCAGCAATAATAATTTAATAACAACCCGCTGTCGCTGCCGTGTCAGGGAAGGGGTTAAACGCGAATCATAAGCGAAAACGGGTACATAGATTCAATAAAACTGCCGACGACACAACAAATCCGCGAATTTGCCGGGGATTTGCGACGAATCTGACACATAATTGTCAAATACGCGTACGAGATTTTTTTTTTCACTATTTTTTACACTCTACTAGTGCACGTGATTCCCATACGAAAATAAAATAGTATAACGTGCTCTCTAGTTATGTATGTATGTATTTTTGGACGTCAGTTATTGCTGATTGCCTTCTGGGGGAAAATGTCACGGCTGTCGGCCCGCAGAAAACCCTTCATTCATTCATATTATCACGTCTCGGCAACGAAGCCTTACCTCAAGTCAGGTGAGAATGTTGCCAAGTAGTATGTATTCGCACGTGCGTAAGCGAAATTTAACATTTCCTCCTACGAAATGTATTATACTTGCCGAATTGCCCAGCACTGCAAAGGCGAGTGAAAATAAATCATAAACGTAAAAAATTGTTATTTATTATTATTATTAAATAACAAAATGCTAATGAATTATTTCACAATTAACAATTTCAAACTAAAACCAACAACTATAATATAACATAGTTAACAAAATTAACAAAACAATAATTAGTGAACCTAAAATAATATAATATAATTCAAAACATGGTATTTTATTAAACTTATATATGTATATAATTACGTCATCTTCCACAGAAGTATCCATTAACACCCCTCAAGAAAGCACCAATGTTACAAGCACCTCTAATGCTCTCAGGAAGGGAGTTGTATATTTGAACACATCTACAGAAAACACCTGCTGCAGTTTTTGCATTCTTAACTCTACCTATAATTATGTAATTTATTCCTATTTCTAGTTATATAATTATGTATATCTCTATTCCTAACTATATGATTATTAAAATATTTGGTTAATAGATTCTTATCAAGCTTATAGTGCTTAATTTAAGACTATTTCTAATATCCAACGATTTCCATTCATCTAACGTTTCCTCACATTCAAAATTGCACGCATTGCTCTATTCTGCACTTTCTGCAGTGTATCAATACACAATCCACTAAATAGATTGAGTACTGTAGCGCAATATACAATATGAGGCCGTACAATACAATTTTTCGGGGGAAGAAAATCAAAAACAGTCGAGTCGCACAAACACACCTGTCCAATGTTGCCTGGAAGTTGAAGAGCCCTTCGAAACCAAGCTCAGTACTCTTCCAAAACCTGTCTATGGTCTATGTATGTTGGTATAACGTGATATACCATTCTACAAATATATAAAACAATAGATTTTCACAGCGGAAAAACATCCACCTTTAGATTGGCGATTAGTCCTTCCTATGACTTCAAACCCTTCAAAAACCATCTACGGTCTAAGTTACAATACCATTAGGTATTATGCTGAATTCGATGATTAACAAATTGAGAACTGTGCATTTCCATAGCGAGAAACATCTACTGTCGGATAGAAACATCTACTGTATGCTTAATTTGATGGTTTCAAATTGATGAATATATGTAGATATCCATAGCTGGAAAGCAAACATTAATCCTAATATATGTAAATACTACATATGTATGTATCTAAATGTACCTTAATATATATGTAATAATAATAGCGCGGCGTTGCTCAAGTGTATGAAAAGCTGGCAATAATTTTGACCTGTTTCAAAAACCATCTAGAGACAGATTTTAGTTACAAACCGTAAAATAGTATACCGAATTAAGTTGTTCTAAATTGAATAATGTATATTTTTATAGCGGGAAAATAAACAAGTATTTAAATTTATATAAAAAACAAACGAATTACCCGCCCATACTCGGGTTAATAACAGCTCAAATAACCCCTTGACATGATTTATAAAAACCATATATGCTCCATGTTAAAGTACCATATGAAATAGTTTAAAGGATTGAAAAATGCTAGATAGATACTAGATTGAAAAATGCTAGATAGATACTAGATTGAAAAATGCATTTTTATAAAGGAACAAACATTAATCTTTACATATAGTACATGCTACATATATCAAGATATGAGAGTATTAAAATAAATCAGCGTGTTTGTATATTTATTTTGGGGATTTGGCGAAGGTTTGCGATAGGGCGAGGGTATTAAAAATTTTAATTCGTCAAATGACAAGTTGTCAGCGACAATGTAATACTTGTCGACCCATGTCTGATGAAGGTACACGTTATAATATAATTTGTATGTAGTATGTATACGAACAGAGTTCACCGTCAGTCATTTTAAAAATACATTGTTACTATACATAATTGTCCCATTATCTATTAAATGTAACAGTATTTTAAAAACGATGATTATTTATATGTTAACCAAACCTAATAGTTTGAAATCAAAATATAGTTCAAAAGCTTTCAGTTTTAGTATTGATATAAAATAGGATAATTTGATGGTGGACCAAATCTGTCAAAGCTCGTTGATAAATAAAATGAATGTGCAGTTTATTATTTAATAATATTTTGGATCCTTCAACGGTAACGAAATTAGGATCACCCGTCTAAATGTATTGTGTAAAAATACCTTATGTTGCTAATGTTCGAGAAACTGCCATGACGAACAAATTGTATGTGAAGACAAGTTCCTAAAGAATACTATTTATTTTTCTCAACACTTATTTTGTATTTACTAACAAATTAACCACTCCTACAATTGTAACATTTAAACTATATAATTTTGATCACAGGTTCCCATCGATCGCGAAGGGTTTCCTGTGGGGTTACCAAGTAAATCAATATACTAAAATATATTGACATATGTAATATAATTATAAATTTCGATCCATGTTTGGATATTTGAATATTATTTTATTTTTACATACATACATACATATATCGTTACTCTCTGATGTTGGAACGAGTCTAAAGGAAATTCTTTAGATTTTTATAACCGACGACATTTTGATTTCATACATATCTGTTCCCTAGTGCCTTTGTCTTGGGATATTTGGGGTTCAACTCCTTTCGGAGCATTTTTTTTCTTTTAAATCCTCGAATTTCGAGATGCTGAAAAACTTCGTATAAATGTGCAGTATTTTATATGAATCAGCGAAATTCGAGATGCTGAAAACTCGAAAATCGCCAGATATGGGTAAAGGTGGCCAATTTGTTGGAACCGTTTCAATAAAAATCAGATAAATTGGCAAACTCTGATAGGAAACGATCGACGTGGAGTCACAATCCAGGGTCTGACCTGCAGCAACCAGTGGCACTCGAACCCGTGACCACTATGTTCGAAAGCATATATGCTAACCACTAGTCTGTATATATTTTATACAATAAAAATATATTATATAAACCAGCAGCGTGGTCTAGTGGTGAGTGTTGTATTATTTCGTGCAAAGTGTCACGGATTCGATTCCCACTAGAGTCTCGTTGTTGGCCAAACCTTGGTTTGTAGAGGTCGATCGTTTCTTATCAGAATTTGCCAATTTTTATGATTTTCATTGAAACGGTTCCTAGAAAAATTGGCTTTTCCTCTCCAATTTTCTGTTGCAAACCTTGATTTATTGTTATAACTCAGGTTTCGCTCCGCAGATGTCTCTGTGGATGTTTATCGAATGTAAAAATTCGTATTGTTACTTTAAATATGTTATTGTATACAATGTTAGTAATGTCTGACCATAGATATCAGGTATTGTTTCGATTTACATGTGTATGTATGTAATAATTATGTATTTAATATATGAAATATATAATTTCTCGAGTTTTTATCCGTTTAGCACACTCGCCGCTTTGGATCAATCTGTTAGACGAGTGTGCATGATTAATTGAAAAAATAAAATAAAATAAAAATTAAAAATATATTAGGATCGTGGGGTTGCTCGGCTTTTATAAAAAGGATTGCCATCCGAAATAGGTTGGGAACCTGTACTTTATAGATATGCTTCATTTTATGAGGATTTAATCAGATTTTTTAACAATGAAATTTCTATGAGCAACATGTATGTAAATACATAATTGCTGATTTCATGAATTGTCAAAAAGCGACGAGCTTGCACCGTTCATGGTATAAGCAATTTCACGAATTGGATGTAACAAATAAATACATATATAATTATGTACCCATGGTTCAAGTATCGATCTACACTATGACAATACTAAAAATTGAAAATATTCTTCCCTGCTGCATTTCGGCGATTTATCAAAATTGACGTACATCATGGCCGGCTCGGCTGCGACTTGTCAACGGATTATGTAGTTTGACACATATTCGAGTTTTCTTCCTCCCCCTGAGTTTTTTTCCTTCTTTTTTATCGCGAAAAGAACCGCTTTTCATCCATACGCAACACCCTCGTACCTTATTCGTCCCCATCACCACGTCGAACGAACGGGGGAAAATTTCTTTACAGGCGAAAGGAATTTTTCGACGCAAAAACAACGGAAGGAATGAAATTCAAAAAGTTTCTAGTGTCAATCAAACGAAGCGGCAGTCGTATCGGGAAATGAAAAAAAAAGGGGCAAACTCTCCTACAGATCAAAGATATGCATAGAATGGAGACACAAAAGCGTCGACAAAAGGAATTGGATTATAGGTTTTTTATTGAAATCACTAAATTTATCGCGTCGAACCTTGAGAGCGGAAACGCTCTCGCACATTCCACTTCCCGAATGTAATAAATAAGTGAACGAGTTTGGCGACGTTATAAGATTGTTTTTACAAAATTCGAATGTGTCTCTTGAATTTCAATAATTGGAAAAAAAATCCACTTTTCTCTTGCGAACTCTGCGTATACCTACATACATATATATGTATGTATTACATCCGATATAACGTCGTAATGTAATGATTTGTATGCAAACTCAAACAGATACCTGCGCGGTGATTACTTATGAATAATTAATCAAAGCACTCGCAATTAGCAGTTAAGATTCTTTGGATTCCATATTTTATATTTTTCCTACAAATACACAAGTACTTGTTTTATTGAACGAAACAGTACCGAATAAAATATAAACTTTTACTAAACAGTTCGATTTCTAAATACATCCAACGACCTCATTATGTAAGAATCGAAGATTTCCCAAGCAATTAAAATCATATATTATTTATTTATTTATTTACATATTAGCCACAGTGATATTACATAATACTCTAACGCGTTACTGTGACCAGACATATAATCATAATATAAATACTATAAATAATAAAATTAGCGAGACATCTATGTATGTTATAGATAATATTTTTTTTGAAATCATATTAAAATAGTGGTGACATAGTGGATGGTTTTTGCCAGTTTGATGGAGGAACCGCTTCAACAATGAAATCAGATAAATTGGCAAACTCTGATAGAAAACGATCGACTTGGAGTCACAAGCAGCATTAGAGATTACACTCAGAATAAATTCGTTTCAGTCGAGGTTAGCTCACGGGATTGAAGTCGGCGTCTCTCGGTGCTTAGTATTAACGCAACCACCAAGCCATACTGCAGGCTTATGTATTATTTATTATATAAATATTTACCATTATGAAAATACTGAGTTTGCCTATTTGACCGCAGCAAAAAAATTTTGGCTTTCCCGGTTTGGACATAATTGAAATTGCATCGTATAAAAGTAACGTTAAATACCAAGATTCATCAATTTTCAAAAATGTTCTATGATTCCAACTAAACAATTTTTATTAAAAATTTGAGCCGACTATGAGTAAGTTTTCACGATTTCTTTTCTCGAGAATTTGAAGTAAAAGTCTCCATACATGAAAAGCGGAAACATCGTGATACTATTCAGATCTTCAAAGCTCTCATTAACTTAACTTAGTATATATTTTATTTTAAATAGAATCAATATTGAAAAAATACTAATTTTATTAAATATAAATACGTCAAAAATAAGGTATGGAAATATATACATATATGGAATATATAGGGAAAAATATATGTGGAAAGATTACCACTGTGAAAAATTTACCAAAGCACTTTCAGACTGCTATATTTTAAAGAAATAGACGTTATGTTAGAACAAAAGAAACTCGAAAAAGATACAACAAAAACTTTATAAATAAATATTTTGCAGGATTTCGGTGAGTTTTCCCTTGATCTGGACGGCTTTAAGAGTTCATAACGTAGTTATGCGGAAAACTTTTACTAGCAATGTTAAAAGCTATGTAACTTTACAATATACCAAAAGGATTCTTTCAAACACACATCACGCTATATATTATATATATAACATAAATTGAAAATTAGTACGATTTTATGTCCACAATACAATAAATTACATGACAAACGTTTTAAACGAATTTAAATGACTTCGCCCTTTATATGCGAGTTGAAAGACGCAAGTCTAACAGTTAAAGTGGCAAATAAACTTTCACGGAGGCGTAAATACAGCAATACATCACACAAAGAGAGAGAATTAATAACAAGAGTAATAATTAAGTACATCTTTTGAAATAGTTAAGACCGAAAACTCAAATATATTCACGTACGAAACCCAACCGCATACACACGAGTCCTAAATAATAATAAAAAAAAAAATGAAGAAGAGCTAGAAGGTTTGACTACGACCAATTGCAAATACACTCTCGAGAAAGACTGAAATAACATTGCGGCTAAGTGCTTTGTGAGCAATCCCTTTTATTGCAAGTACTAAATTCGCTTTGAAAAGGTCAAAGGGATTTTACACGCACAAAAAAACCGCTGCAAATAGATATTTTACAATCACGACGGCTAAGAATGTTGACCCATCTTATTCACGTACGTAACAATTACAAAATATACAACAGAAACTCGATTATCCCGAATAAATTGGGGCGAGGATATTCCACATACGGAAGATTTCGAATAAACGAACCTAAAACGTACTTATTTCGGTTCCTTTTGATAAAAATCCCATTATTCATTTACATTGGAAAGAGGCAGTTCAGATTGCTTTTTATAAATTATATATTAACAGCGAAACATCAATACATCTGTCAATTTTCAAAATGTAACCTATGGAATAGAAGAATCATCTGTTCCTAGCCGATGCTATTTTTAAGAACGTATTATATTGTTGCATAGGGGTCGGTTCAGGATCAAAATTAAAGACCAAAGTCGCTTCACAGCATTTATTCAGAGATTCAGGAGGTCCACACGGAACCGCCGCTGTGTACCTCTTTAAGGACAAGTTGCACATCTAGGTAAGTAAATTTCTGTCCTGACAAGTCTTTTGTTTACGCACGAACTTGCCCAGGTCTGTGATAACTCCAGCGCATTCTTTGTTCGGGCACTTACTGAATCCCGTTAACCTAATTCTGGGTAACTATTATTCACCCACGAATCCACTTAGACAGTGGATACAACATTTAAAAAAAACTAATTCTTGGATGATGAATCGAACGTATATTGAACACACTCTAATATTATATAATTCTGTTGATTGTGAAAAGCATTTATAATTGACATTGCAAAAAATTATTAAAAACGTGAAAAAATTCCAATATTTTTTTATGAAGAGTTTGTTATTTACGATTAAATTTCGATTAGACTAGCTTAGCAAATATTTATTTATTGATATGTCAAAGGATGTATATAGAGCTCTTGGTCATCACACGTTTTATTGAATTACTCCAGACGACATGGAGAATAATGCAATCCCAATCGTCCATATAAAAAATGTATAATTTTTTTTTATGTTCGATAGGGATTGCACTATTCTCCCTGTCGTCTGGAATAAAAAAGTTATTATTATTTTCGTTAAAAAATCGTTTTTGAACATATTATGTCACGTTATCATTTTGTCCGTAGACATTATGTCGCGTTATCATTTTGTCGGGGACGTTGTGTCGTTCGTCGTTTTGTCCGGGGACGTTTTGTCATGAAACCCTATCTAAGATGAAGTACATATTATACCACATTCTGCAATGTTTTATATTGAAATCATATTATATTACTTGTTCGGCGTTACCCAAACGTTCAGGCATAAACATATAAAGCGAGACGCATTGGTAGCACAACGAATATGAGGTGCATATTAGCACAAATATAAGACTAATCTCTCACCGATATCCATCAATATGATCTAATGATCAACACGGTTGTAAAATACAGAGTAAAGATAAGGAAACGATTTATATTTTAGATTTATTTATTTATATTTAAAGATTTTTTATACATTCGCAAAACTATTTTAAAAACAAAGGTGTATAAAATAAATCCCAGTCTTCATATCAACTAATATATTAAATACACTAATAATAATAATTGTCTGCCAAATACACATATTATACAAATTGTTAAGCTTACTGAGGATTTGAATTGAAGTATATACGTTTTTAAGCTTACTGCGAATTTGATGATAAATATTTAACCAAATTTAAGTAGCTCCCATCTAAGTGCTTACGATTTTAATCACGTTTAATATAATATTAACATATCCTTAGCACGAGAACAGTCAAAACACGAATAATAGAGATGGAGCGGAATCGCGATTCGTACTTATTATTTATTTAAATAAAACAAGGGAAACGGCCTATTTCTGAGCTAAACTCAAATGTGAGTTTTGAAACCAGTTCAGAAGTTCAAACTATTCCTGGACATTTATAAAATACAGGATCAATAAAGTATCCGTGACTTGTGCAGCAGCCCATAAAATATAAAATGACACATTCGAAAATAGTTGGATTCGCGAACAACTTTATGCCATTCATAAATATTTATGATAGGACGTTGAATTATTGACACTGCATATTGCATGCGTATACACACACAAAGGCCGCAAATTAATTCACAGTGGAATGGCAACATCCTACATAGCTCACTATACAGGTCTAGGCCGGCATAAAAGTCAATGTTTATTTTTATTTAATAAAATTGCACATCTTATATATCACCAACATCAACATATTGCGCTTTTATTTGCAGATGTTTCAATTTTCGCATAATTTTTTTTTATTATAATATAAAATAATTAGTTATATAAAAATTTACAATGTTATATAAAAAGTCACACATCACAAATAATAAATTCAGGATGTTTGACATCTTTTAAAAACCTTACAGTGTGGTGATCATGACAGCCTCAATTTAACTTATAACGTTGAAAGCAGACACTGAAATTCCGCTAATTTCCGCTGGCTTATTTTATTTTATTTAATAAAACATGAACACTCGCCTTTACAGGTTGCTCCAAAGTGACGATACACTTATGAAGATACACTACAATCAATATACATACATACATAAGAATTTTTACAACGCGAATTCATAATAACATCCGCAGTGGCATCTATGGAGAAATTTTAGCAGTATTTTATAATCAAATTGGTGAACCTCAAGACGCTGAATGACTTTGAGATTAGCAAGAGAGATAGGAAAGGAGATGCCAATTTTTACAGGAACCGTTTCAATGAAAATCAGAAAAATTGGCAAACTCCGATAAAAAAGAGTCTTGAACCAGGGTCTGGCCAGCAGCGGGACTTTAGTGAGACTCGAACCGTGACCAGTTTGTTTGAAAGCATACTATGCTAACCACTAGTCCACGCCGCTGTTTTAGCTTAGCAAGTGACAAAGTTACCGTTTGGTTTTCTAATATAATAGACAAGTGGTTAACATATAATGCTATGAACAGAGTGGTCATAGGTTCAAATCCCACTGGTTTCTACTGGCCAGACCTTGGATTTGTGACTCCAGGTCGATCGTTTCCTATCATATTTTGCCAATTTACCTGATTTTCATGGAAACGGTTCCAACAACTTTACACACTTTCTCACAAAATCTCGAGTTTTCAGTAAATGCTGCAAATTTACAAATTTGAACATAGATGTCTCCGTGGTAATTGATATGTATTTATGTACTTTGTATAATACTAATAATATTTGTATCAAATGTATGTTTCTGGACAGGACAGGCTTCCTGGTATAAATTAATGATAAAATAAAATATGGCAGTATTACGATGAAAGTTATCAAGACAGCCTTAACTAGGCTTATATATTATAGTTAACCTAAATTTCTACATGAAACCACATAGAAATGGACACCAAAACTCGTCTTAATGTTTAACTAAGCGAGTTACAATAAAATTGCTAATGACAGTATTACGATCAGACCTGTCAAAACTATTATCTCGACAGCTTCAACTAGATGTAACATATGTATGTACGTTAACCTCAATCCTTACACACTTCGTAAGAAACGGTTTGGTTTTTTGAGGTAATTCTCAAGCAGGGGTACTGATAGGCAGGGGTACGTAAGACAATATTCCACTTACATACGTTTCATGCAATGTTTCAGCGTTGTAACGTTTCGTGTCGCTGAAATCACCAACAATATCATCAGTCAAGAAGATTTTATTAAAAAATAGAAAAGTCAAACCGTCTTTGTATATACATATGTATGTGTATGTATATATTGAAATGGAATGTTTGTTTTACACGCATCGAAAACAAAGAAAGGGGAGAAAATGAGTGAGATGAATGTGAGAATTAAATAGTAAGACGGACAGACGGAAACGGGTGATTTTCCCCGACATATAGGAATATCGAACGCTGTAATTCAATTTTATCGGTTAGGCGTGGCAGTAAGTCTCGAGAACGTTTCTTTTATGCGAGACAAGAGCCAGTGTTAGAAGGGGCGAAAGAAAGGACCCCAACCCTAAATTCCACAGAGCGGTGATGGGGGGTGAAAAAAAAACCCCCCCATCAGTTCGGTCACGTTTGGCAGTCATTGAGTCACGCTCGGAGCCCCCGGGCGCTCTGCCCTCCATGGCGCAGCCTCCGCCCCTAACCTGCCGCAGATTAGTGATACACATTACTTACGTTTTCGGGGTTTAGTCCTAATTCGCCACGAGACGTCCCGGAATCCTGAATACCAGAACAAAGTCCCGCAAATCCCGTAACTTATATACGACCGCACGCGTGACGATACACGCTCACATAAATGCTGTTTAGGCGCATTAGTGACGAATTACGTAGTGGATATGCTAAAAAAAACTCGTACCCTTGATGCATACATGCGTATATTGATATTATCATTACATGTTTTGCACTGTAATAGATTGATGCTGGCTGAAGATGCAATACAGCACGTCCCTCTATTTACATTTTTATTAATGTATTACATTATTCCATATAACCATACTAACACACTTGTTAAGAGTCTCGGTGATTACAACAAAATGTCTATACCCTTCAGGTATAAACACAGATTACCTAAACACAATCTGCTTTAGAACATCGACTTTAAAGAGTCTTTAATTAATATTATGTATTATATGTATTATGTATTAGATGTATTATGTATTAGATGTATTATGTATTAGATGTATTATGTATTAGATGTATTATGTATTAGATGTATTATGTATTAGATGTATTATGTATTAGATGTATTATGTATTAGATGTATTATGTATTAGATGTATTATGTATTAGATGTATTATGTATTAGATGTATTATGTATTAGATGTATTATGTATTAGATGTATTATGTATTAGATGTATTATGTATTAGATGTATTATGTATTAGATGTATTATGTATTAGATGTATTATGTATTAGATGTATTGTTGACAGTGGATACTCTCAAATATTCCCACGTTACATTATTAACTCATTAAATTTTCACAATCAAATGTAGGCCATTGTGGCGTATTAGGTTCTTCCTGTAAAGCCACAATGGTCCAAAACTACTATAAATAAATAAATAAATAAATGAGCATTTATAAAAAATGTAAATAGGTTTTTGGGCTCTTTTTCCTATTATGCTGTACATTAATTAACATTAGAATAATATAATACTATGATTACTAACAAAATTAAATTAAAATTGTAAGATAGAAAATAAGCAGTAGATCAGAAGCTATTAAAATAGATATAAAATGTATTGTGAACATAATTTCGTAATAATAAAAAGCATTTAAAAATCAAAATCAAATAGCAAAAATCGACTGTAGATATTTATCTGATGAATGTGGGACGTGGTTTTTTTAAGATAGTTTTAAACATATAGAAAAAAATGTGGCGTTCATGGGACGCGTGCATGGGATAGTCCTTTCTTTCAAAACGACACATTCAACCTATGTCGTTGAAATTGTATGGTAGTATTTATCCTTGCTTGACATTGATCTATAACAAAACGATCCTTTGGAACAATTTCGGTAAAATTGTATCTTTGCTTGACAGTGATCGATAACGGTGTATCCCATATTCGTTATTGAACACTGTCAAAGCAAGGATACAATTTTAACGAAAATGGTCCAAAGGGTCGTTTTGGTATAGATCACTGTCAAGCAAGGATAAATACAACCATACAATTTCAACGACATGTGTAGGTCGAATGTGTCGTTTTGAAAGTACTATCATATGCATGCGTCCCATGAACGCCACATTTTTTCTATGTTTATAACTATCTAAAAAAGAACCATGTGCCACATTCACCGCTGTCTGATTTCGCCCTTAATGCTCACAAAAAACTGATACTATTCATATTCCTCAAATAAAGTCATAGGTTTCTACACTTGTTTTATTTATAGATTCACTATAAATCGCTCTCACATACAGAAATAAATATTTTTTCTAATTTCGAAAGGCGATGCAATTCCAAATTAGATGGCGATGATTAACTGGAATACAATAATAATATCGATTCAAGGTCGTCGGATAATCCATGATCCGATGGAGTTGCGCCCGGTTGTTGGATTCCCAAGAGAAATTAAGCGTACAAATGTGAGAACAGACAAGTGTGTAGTATTGTGTATATATTGTTGTTGCTTCGTTAGTGAAACTGGCTCAATGTAGATTATTAGCGCAGCTTCGTCAATACTAGATTGGCGACTTGCTGTTTGCTACCATACTAACCCTTAGAAATTCAAATTAATGAAACGAGTCATCGTGCTTCCAATTCAGCTACAGAGTCGTGTACACTTTCAACAACATTCTCAAATGATTCTCTTCATAGATGGTTGCCATTCAGGGTTGAATACATTTTGGTATACGCCCCAAGGATGTATTCCAGTTTATTGCATCTGTCTAGATCAGAGATTTTTGACCTTTTAACTTTATTTGTACTATTTGCTAGTATCCCTTCGCATCCTATCTCAAACATGTTTATTTCTTTTTTTTAAAACATGACAATGTTAAGATCTGTTTTTGTGATCTTGATTAAAAACATTGGTATTTGACAAGGCAATATGTCTTGTTCAACACCTGTTATGTCGGACTTTCAATTTATTTCAAGTGTTTTATTTCATTTCATTATTATAAGTAGAGGCAGGACTGGAAGTGTTAATTGTTCGCCGTGCTTTGTTCATTTTTATGATGAACTCATTTTTATGATGAACTCATTTTTTCATTTTTTTCAAGTTCATTTTTTTGCACTCTAGCTTTGTAAATAGACCCAAAACGCCCTGATTCCTGGAAAACGCACGCTTCCGGTCATATCTCTAATTATAAGTATTGAAAAATACTGATACTGACAGATATGTTGTTGTTATTGGAAGTAAATCTTTCCAGTTCACTTTACAAAGCAGGGTAGATTTCTTGCAGAGAATATCACAAAGCAATTTTATAATTTAATCTTCCGTTTTATTTTTTAAAATCCTAATCAATGAGTTAATTCTTGATTTATTTTTTTTATTTAATTATATACATACATATGTATAAACCAGGAAGGCCTAACAAGTAAACCCAAATGAGCTTTCCTGGTCAATTACAAACAATGCAGCATTTTTATTACATAAATCGCTGAATTACGAGACATTGAAACCTCGAAATTGACGAGACATCTATGAATTTTAACTTTTATTGTACATACATTAATCATACTCAAATAGTTGTGACATAGTATGTAGGAAGGTTTTTAGTCAATTTAATCGAGGAACCGTTTCAACAATGAAATCAGATAAATTGGCAAACTCTGATAGGAAACGACCGACCTGGAGTCACAAATATCCAAGTCCGAACAGCAGCATTACAGATATACTCAGAATAAATTATTTTCAATCGAGGTCAACTCACGGGATCGAACCCGGCGCCTCTCGGTTCTAGGCAAAAAGTTCAACCACCGAGCCATCCTGCTGGCTATTGATCAGTATCTTCAATAAAAATAATACATATGTTTTCTGAAATCTTAAACACTGATTAAGAACCCCTCATCTAGATAGGACTCATTTAGTAAAAAATGGGATTGTGGGAATCAAGTCTGTCCAATACAGTCAGTACCCGAGTAGTCTCTTTATAGATTTGGTCTAAAGGAGAAAATGTATTAAAAATATGCAATCGTACATAAAATTTTATCTAAAACATATTGTAGTCGATTTTTCCTGAAAATCGCATATCAGCACAACTTAAGCCGAAATATCCTTGCAAATTAATAATTCACAGAGAATATTTTGCACAAATGGAGAGTTCGCTTAGCGATCTCTCGCT
This sequence comes from Arctopsyche grandis, assembly GCF_051622035.1. Taxonomy (NCBI): domain Eukaryota; kingdom Metazoa; phylum Arthropoda; class Insecta; order Trichoptera; family Hydropsychidae; genus Arctopsyche; species Arctopsyche grandis. The sequence goes on from NC_135365.1 coordinate 4,070,284, forward strand.
TACAACGAGCACGCACCGCACGACTCGAGACGCGTTTTATTGCCGCCAACTGCCGCTGGAAAAACGCACGCCGACTTTTCTTTTTTCCGGCCGAGGGTGGGGTGAAAAGTACATATGTATATACATAAGTACATGCATTCGACGCCGGAAACGGCAACTCGTGAATAAACACAAAGTGCGTGACCGTGATTGTCGGTAAGTAAGAGCTGAAATTCATACTGGGGCTTTGGAGCAGTAGGTTTTAGTTCAGAGCTAGATTGATTGGAAATTTTGATCACTTCTCTGCTATAATTAAATTTCTATTAGTAATGATATTTAAATATGAGAAAAAATAACGGAGAAGCACAAAAACATCCAAGCTGTAGATCAGTTGAAATCTTCCTCCAATGAGAATACGTTGAAGCACTTAGAATGTAGTATGTGTGTGTACCCCTATGAGATATTTTAATAGATTTCCATATAAGCATGAATTTGAGTTTTTAAAGGACAAACTATTGTGTGGGAAATTCGCTGCATGATCGGTACAGAAGCGGCAGCGAAAAAATGATGCTGTTTCTTTATAACACATATGGATGATCGCGAAATAATAATATAATATATATAAAAATGGACGGGATTTATGTATGTATGTATGTGCGACAGCGTGGACAAGTATGTAGATTTCAAGAAAACAAATTTTAGAATACCAGGAGTATATGTTATGCATAGGGCGTGACGACCGATCGTGTCGAAGAAACGCCGGCTAGCGGGGAATTGGGGAGCTGAGCGTCTGACATGTGCTCCTGATATTGAGCGCCTGATTTGAAACAGGTGATGTCAGCGTCAGATGCGCTGCGCTGTACACACATACACACATCCGAGAAGACAAACACATTATTTTATCGTTTCGACGTGGGCGAACGGCGAACGTATAATGAGTGCACTCAACTTTTTATTATTAATACTCGCGCGCGCCTATAAATTACCTTACATTATATTTATATACTAGCCGAACTCGGCATGTGTTGCAACGCCATACAATAAGGCATACAATTCCCGTTCCCGTTTCAAATGATGGTTGGAACTCAAAAACGTCTCTTCAACGCCGTGTCGTCATAAACCAACTGGTAATATGGTTACCAACGAACACATTTCCTTGACTACACAACGGCGCTTCAAACTTTCGCGTCGGTAAAATCGTTGTTACGAATATTATTACTAAGAGGTGTTTCCCGTTTTTTTCTACAGTAAGCTTCCCGGACATGCATACAACAAATCCTGAAAGTTCCATCGTAATCGGTTGAGTTTTAGGAGCCTATACGAAACAGACAGACATTCAATTTTATATACCTAAATATAGATAACATAAAACTTTATTTTAATTCGTCTACCCTCACTACACCAATAACAATACTCAAGAAAAGCTCGGAAGTTTCACCTGAACCGTGCTTGGACTCACACACATAATTTTTTGATCAGTCATCTTGTGGAGAGTCGCCTCTCCTTTGAATAATATTGTACAAAATTTTACTGCTGCTTGTTCAAACCACAGAATTTTCCAACCCAGGTTCATTGCATTTGTGTAACAGACGGACAGACGGACGCTGAAATGGTAGACGATGTGGGTCGCGGCGATACATATCATGGAGACGACGTGTGCTGGGACATAGGACAGGTATCTCGCCACCTTGACACATTCACCACTCCCAGGAGGGCGGTAGGGGAGGATAGAGGGTGTAAGGGCGGCGAAAACGCGGTCCTACGCCGTGTGCATACTAAAAGGGAGAGTCGGTCGCCCCCCGGCGCAGTTAACCTAAACTCCCCCCCGCCTAGAACTCACGTGGAAGGGTATATATGTATGTATGCGTATAGAACCTCTACTACAGGTCAGATGTGTTCAAACTTTTATAACCCCAAAGCCAGTTTTTAAGAAAACCCAAACACCATACCTCCTCACTAATAAAATAATGCCTGAAAAATGCAGACTGAATTATCACCATAGATAGGCGTTGGGACGATGCTTTTGGCAAAAAAAATGGTTCACTATTTTTAATTTAACCAGCAGTGTGGACTAGTGGTTAAAATATTCTGCTTTCGAACAGAGTGGTCATGGGTTCAAATTCCACTGGTAGCTGCTGGCCAGACCTTGGTTTCCAGCTCGATCGTTTCCTATCAGAGTTTAACCAATTTTTCTGATTTTCATTAAAACGGTTCACCAGATAATTTACACGTATTTTAAAGCGATGAAAAATCACAATCAATAGAAAAAGACATCCGACTATTGATTCCAATACTCTATTTTGGCACAGCAATACTAGATTTAGAATTAATGACTGCAAAAGCCAAAAATCTGTAAAAATTACATATATTTTTACAAGGTTCTTATAAAGTTTACTTCGCAAATCGGTATGACAATATTCCAAAAACTCTTCTGATCGTTTTGAAACTTTGCCATTTTGCGAGGTTTGGTCCTTGATAGTTTTCAATTGTTTCCGCTTACTCGATAGTGAAATATAATCGCAATAAACATGTTTATAAATTCAAAAAATCTCGAGACGATGATAGTTCTCGGCTGCATTCGGCTGATTGCCCAAGAATGTTTGACTTTTCGCCCCCCACTCGTTTTGTCGGATATTAATTGTTAAAACGCCAATAACTATAACTTTTTCACACTATATCTTAAAATTTGCATTATAGGCTCTCATTATCTCATATATGTATAAATAATTGAATGCTCATATATCCTAAACGAGAGTAAGCAGCAAAAATCATTGTCATATTCGAATTACGTGATTTTTTGGTCCTCAGGGTAATTAGCTCGGGTAAGTGATCCTTAATCAAAATCCCAAGCCTAAATAAAAAACATGATCCTAAATTCGGATTTGACAAAATAATTTATTGTTTGAATCTCTCATGAAGGGTAGATGAGAAGTGACGTAGCAAGAGGTCATCCTAGAAACTTTTTTTGTCGATTTGTCTGTCGTAGATATAGCTGCTTACGATACTTGTATCTACGACTATTTGTAAGACCTGCTACCTACTATAGAGCCTGGCCACACCGTGCGACTTGGTTGATGGGCGACCAGACCAATGTATGCAGTTAGATGGGGCATGCCACACCCGTCAACTACTTTGTCGCTCACATTTCCATACATTTTTTTCGTGTGGCGCAACTAGTCGCCCGACAAAGTTGAACGGCACATATTGTCCGTGAGTGACAATAGCCACCTCTTAACCTAACCGAACCACCAAGTATTGATTGTATCTTTGAACAATTACTCTTCCCTGTCGGAAAGGACAGTAAAAACTCATTTATAATTACAAACCGGGATCCATTATCGACTCAGTCCCCAGAGGACTTTCACGGGACACCCGGGGTTCACAGTTTGGCAATTCGGATACCCAAGTTATAGGTACTTCCGCACAAGTACCCACGTGGAGTGGTAAAGGCCCGCGACCGACTTTTCGCTTTCTGAATGTTTAATCGTAAACGACTGCCGCGCAAGCCGAAAGCACACAATAATGAACAACATAATTTAACGCGTGTACGCTTCACGGAAAACCCCTTCACGCACAATACATAATTATGACATTTGCCTGAGAAAACTCCCCGACAATGTCGTATGTACGTGTTGTATGTATTACTACACAATAGGTACATTTTAACCGAGCGTGAAAAAGTAACGATTTTTGCTGTCGATGTAGGACGGTTTCATTGTAATATAAACAACGAATAATAAAGCGGGGGGGTCAAAAGTCAATAAATAACATTGAGAATTTAATAATATGCATTCAATTTCCGAAACAACATATCGCGTCCGTAGAATGGCGATGACTCGACGATTTGGCTAAATTAAGTTATTTATGTAGTTTTGTTTCTATTTATACATTATAATATTTATATTTAATTGTTTAATATGAAACACCAATAGAAAAAATAATTAATTAAATAAATTTTCAATATATGTCGGTAAATTCTCTGCAAAGCAGAAAAATTAGTAGCGATCAGTATATATAGAAGTTTTTTTCTTTTGTTATTGTATTTGTATATACGTTTTGGGAGTGGTTTAGCTGTGACGTACATATGTATGTCACATCGAAACGACTAATATAGTCCGGCGAGCGTTATCTCAGACAGACACACAGGCGGAATAGCGATATTATATATGTATACGATATCCAAGCTCATTGTTCACTTTTCGAAATAGCACCTTTTTTATTTGGGTGACACTTATTTACGCACGGTAGAGTGAGATAGGAAAGGAGATATTAATTTTGCAGAAACCGTTTTTATAAAAATGGGAAAACTGATCGACCTGGAGTCACAAACCAAGGTCTGAGCAGCAGTCATTAGTGGGACTCGAATCCGTGACCACTGTGCTCGAATCCTAGCCGCAGTCCATACTGCTGATTTTGTAGGGTAGGATTTTGAATGCCAATACTATTAATATACATATGTACATATGCACATAATTCAAAAGTTTTAGCTAGAAATCACAATCTATTGAATTATCGAACACTAGTAGACAATGAAAGTCAAAGAAACTTGAAATGACAAATTCAGTCTATCTGATAAATTTCAGTATTTAAAACGCTGCCCAGAACAGTTGAGTTATGACCTTTACGTTCTAAGGACGCGATATTTTACACAATTTTGATTAAAATTCGGCAAATCTGATCTCGAAATTTAAATTTCATCGTTTTCCGATACAATAATTAGTTTTTGAGTAAGAGCAACCTTTGTAATTACATGAACAAACAAGCGTATCGATTCGATGTACCGTTTTCATTATTAGCACATACATACACATTCAAATTTCGAAATAGAAAATCTGTCACGCAATGTATCACGAGATAATTTTCAATTCCACTAAGCCTTGTACATTGTACATATGTACACTCCAGGACAACATGACACATATGTATGTATGTAGATTCGACGCGTCGAAAAAGCCACATATTCACCGCATTTCTTCGTTACATATTCGATTTCGAGCGCAGTTGCAATACCACACATTTTTACTGTCTGCCGTGTACATATGTATTTATATACTATCCAGAATTGCTCGAATGAAAGAAAATTGGAAAAATAAACCTTCGACAGTCTCCGATTTCTTCCAAAACTTGTCTACGGTAAAAGATAATATACCGAATTCGGTGGTTTTATTTTAAGATTATATCTGTGGCAATCCTTAATCTGGTATAAAAGAAGAATGTAAATGAATGGATAATGATTACATATGACGCAAACCCGTACCACTCACTTACCATTGAGATACCCATTTTGGTACGGCAGCTTACGAAGCGTAACCCTTTGAATGCTGACCAACGCCGATCGGCGTTTTGCCAACAAGTATATGAGCTTTAAATATGCCGATAGGCGTTGTATTTTGAGTATGTAAAAAATAAACAAGAATACTACCCGCTAAGCCTTTCCAGGTAGCATTGAAAAAAAATGCATTGAACATGGTTATATCGCGCGCTCATATTACCATTATTAACCTATGCTTCACCTGTATGGAATAACGCCTCGAATACTAATCTTTCCAAGCTCCAAGTAATACAAAATAAATCCCTAAAAATAATTTATAATACACCCATATATACTAACTTGAAAAAACCGCATGCCATATTTAATATTCCGTTTGTTACAGACATTACTAACAAACTAACCAGTAGATTCTATGACAGAATCACTAATAACCATACTAACACACTTGTTAGGAGCCTCGGTGATTACAACAAAATGTCTATACCCTTCAGGTATAAACACAGATTACCTAAATACAATCTGCTTTAGGTCATCGACTTTAGAGAGTCTTTAATTAATATTATGTATTAGATGTATTATGAACATTTATAAGGATTGTAAATAGGTTCTTGAGCTCTTTTTCCTATTATGCTGTAGATTAACATTAGAATAATATAATACTATGATTACTAACCAAATTAAATTAAATTGTAAAATAGAAAATGATCAATAGATCAGTAGCTATTAAAATAGATATAAGATGTATTGTGAACATAATTTCGTAATAATAAAAAGCATTTAAAAATCAAATCAAAGCATTGAACATGGGTCGTGTAATCCGTGTGAATGTTTATAAAGACTGGTTTCTGTGTTTATTAGACTCCAGAATTTCTAAATTTATAACCATAGCAGAATGTCTCGATGGAAATCCCTAACTGCTGAGTATTTTAGATTGTGGCTTGGCATTTAGATTGTGAGCATTACATTTTAACAACAATGAAGAAGATGGAACTAGTTTTGGACAAATACATTCATTGATAGACTTCTTTTGATTATTTTATACTGTTGCAAGATAAATTAGAGAGTCTAAACACACCTTTACAAAACTCGAAATAATCGGCGGTGGTGTTCTAGGGTTTGTTTGGATTAGCTACATTTTTTATACCTGCTTTCTATTGGATTTCTAAATAATTCTAGTCGGAAATGTTGGCGGAATTTTCAGCGTGGCGGGCTTTCAACAGAAAAGACGTCAGCACTCAAAGGGTTAAGAATGGCAACAATGCTTTAGTAAATCAGATTCAAATGATGAATGCATTCGACATTGTATATATTCACTAAGCTTTAGCGGTTCTCTCACTAAATAAATCAATAATAAACAACATTTTGTCTGCTTAGAAGTTGGCAATAGGCTAACGTCTTCCAATGTGTTTTAATAAATAATACATTAAATATATAACAAATTAGGCTTCATTATACGTATATATATTTTAATATGAGTGTTTCAAAAACGAAAATTCATCGGGGGTGATACGTCAACGACACGTCACATTACCCACTGCCAAACGTTGTGCACGTGTTACACGCCACCGATATAAGCCGAGTAACTAAGCCGCACTTTTACCGTCAAATTTCAGATCAATATCTCAGAGGAAACAGTATTTTATGTCATAAAAACAACAGTTCATCTTACAGCGATAAATAAACCAATTTCGTTCGTACGCAAAGATAGGCTGTAAAGAAAATGGAAATTTATTAAGACTATTCAACAAATTTCATTTAAAAAATACATTATTAATATATTATCCAGCATTGTGGCTCGGTGGTTGCGTTTATATTTAGCACCGAGAGGCTACCGGGTTCAATCCCGTGCTAATCTTTAATGCTGCTGGTCAGAATTTGCCAATTTATCTGATTTCATTGTTGAAACGGCTCCCCCATCAAATTGGCAAAAAAACATCCTACCCAATATGTCACCACTATTTGAATATGATTTCAAAAATGTATTATCTATAACATAGATATCTTGCTAATTTTATTATTTATATTATGCTTATATGTCTGATCACGGTAACGCGTTAGAGTATTATGTAATGTCACTGTGGCTAGCATGTAAATAAATAAACAAATAATATATGATTTTAATTGCTTGGGAAACCTTCGATTCTTACATAAAGAAGTCGTTGAATGTATTTAGAAATCGTACTGTTTAGTATTTCACTGTTGAAACGGTTCCTCCACCAAATTGGCAAAAATCATCCTACCCATTATTATATATGTCACAAATATCTGAATTTGATTTATGTAAAATATGTAAAAAATTATGTGCAAGTCTAAATCCATAGATGCCTCTATGCATTAATTCATCAATTAATTAATTGTTAATTTCGTTTTCTTGAGCCTCTCGAAATATAGCGGTTTATATAATAAAAAATGCTGCAATGTTGGTGATTAATTGTCTAGGAAGGCGCATTGGGGTTACTTGTTAGGCCTTCCTGTTATATATCTATGTAAAAATAAAATATAGAAGGACTAGGTGGTATTTTCACATCAGTAAATTTTTAACATCATAATTGGTTAATTTTCAAGGAAGGATTCAAAATATGATTAGAAGCCAACACACGAAGAGGTTTGTCGACTTTGAATATCTGATTATGAAATTTGCTAAAAATATTTCGAGAGACTAGTCTCTCGACTTTGATGCCGAGCAAAATATTAGTTTTTAGGAACAAAAATGTTTTTTTTTTGATTCCTTAAAAGACAGTATACTCTTTTGTGAATGCTTCGTTCCAATCAGCCGACCGATTGTATTCTATTGTGAACAAAAGCCTTATCATTTGCTCGTCGCTGACAAACCCTTTACAACAAATAAAGTGCTAAAGAAAAGTCTTTGATATCCGAAGATTTATCAGCAGACTTGTCTCCTGACAAATCTCTCAGTTGGCTACATTAGATAGTAGAAGAATCGATACGTTCGATGTAGAAAAGTACGTCATAACTCGCCACGCACGTGTATATCTTAAAAAAAATAATGCATCATCACGGACGAGTAATTATGCGGTATAGCGCGAATTGAAATCGAAAGGCGATTAAAGTCCGCAATTTTCCGCTGCGGTCTCGAATCGTGCAAGAAGCCAAGAACGCGTAGGTGTAATACGTGTGTGCATGTGCAAGATGATTGTGGAGGAAAATGCAGTTGCGATCAATAGCCGAGCACAACAAACAGGGGCGGCCCAGGGCGCAAAGCCTCCCTCATATTAACGTCAAATAAATCCAACACCTGCCGCCCACACCACCCTTAAGCCCGGTGTTCATTAGGCTTGTACAATTAAGGCTTGAAAAAAAATTAAGCAGTCTTTCATGTCGCAATTGATATTCCATGATACTTCATTTAGATTATCATAAAAAAAACATTGAAGGATAAACGTCATCAGATCAACGAGACTGTCACTGTACAGTGAAACATATGACGATACCTACTGACTGATGTTATCGAGACAGTCTTCTTACAGACGTCGATAATTGTATCGCAATCTTGATACTTGAGTCATGTATCGATACATTTCTCATCTTACAATATACTAGTGTTATGCCCATTGGTGGTTTCAGAAAGGAATTGATACACCAAAATAAATTTATATGTTATATTATATAAAAATATTTAGTAAGGTAATTTATAGAAGCGCGCGCACAAACGCTCTTCACCTCCACTCCCCTCCCCGCTACCACGCTACCCCGCGTCTCAAATAATTTGCTCTGATTGGGCGTGTATCCACGCGTTTGCCACATACCCACACACTTAGTCACATATCCACATCGGTCACGTCTCTTTTTATATACATATATTATTATTATTATAGCGGTTCAATCAGCCAAACATTAAATAATACACACACGCATAATGAGCCAAGTTTCACTGCCTCAAAAGATCTGTATTTTATCTATGAACATACATATTTCATATATGCACACAACTCTATTGGATGCAACAACATGGTAAATATACCCGATAAAGAAGACACGTATCCGTAGAATATTCCGCTATTAGTTTGTACCCTCAACATCCAAAGATCATTACGGAGTCAATCAATACTTTTTGGCCTCCAATCAGGTAGTTTTCATCCATCTATCTTCTGGTGCATATTTGCCCAATTCCAATGCTTATTTTCAGAATAGACGTGACCTCAATTATGTCACAAGTATATCGATACTCAAAACCATCAATTGAATGATTAAATCATCACCGACAAACACGTCAACGACTCAAATCAGGCTAGATGTGTACCTGTCACAATAATAGAGACGCTCGTCTAATGAACTTTGGGTTAACAGGTTATAGAGTCATCAAATGTCAATATTTAATCGCGTTTTCCTCCAAAATCAATATCAATCGCAACCGAGCCGACCGGCACCGAGCGTAGTGCAAACAGTGAATCAATTATGAGATTTCTAAGAAAAACACACTCCAACGTACACATGTATGTGCTGATGAACGATTTCCGATCGCTTTAACTACCCCGCAATACATATTATACACGTACATATGTATGCATGGTATATTTTATACGGTTCGAATTGAACGGAGCGTGTAAACATTAAATTTAACCGCATAAGTTCGCCTCTAACCGTTGCTACGTACGATTTGATAAAATCACGTGTGTATATTTCATATTAAATTACTTTTGATAGGAAATCGACGTTCAGGCCGTTAGATTATCTTTATCGGAAATGCGAATTTCCTTCGCGGGAAGTGCGCCGCTCGTCGTTACAACGTTACAAATTTAATACGGCTAATTAATTGCCGTTTCGTTCTTGAACTGAATATGTTCAAGCTAAGAGGAATTAGAAAATAACATGGTTTCCCATTTACGAAAATGTTTATGTTATAAAGACGCCGCATATATAATATATGTAGGTCTCAATTAGGTGAGCGTTTTCAAAGATCACATTACAACAGCCCGGAAAATTTTCATCCTATCTCTAGTCAATATTGATCGCTAGTTGACTGTCAGGTCGATAAGCTGACAGGATTGTGTTGAAGATTTAAATTCTGCAATTGGAGTGTTTGATACTCATCTGACCTGTTTGTTAGTCAATACAGACAGGGTGGGGCGGAAACAATCGAGCGATTAGTATCTTGAAAATGAACGCTTTAATTGAAAAGAAAACATTTACTAGCTAAGCTGAATGTCGTAGCATAATGCCACCGTTTTATTTAAAATAATCTTAATAGGGTTAGCTTACCAAGTTTTCAAATAATGGCCATCATTTTCCTTGGTATTATCTATGAATTTCCTCTCGGATTTATCCCAAGACTTTGGGATGGTTTGAGATCGATGAACATACACTTAATCCTTCAAATAGCTCCATAAGAGAGAAGAAATTGAAAACGGAAGCAAAGCAACAACTTCAAAAACGACATGGATAATTCCCGGAGGATTGCATGGAAATTTTCAACATTATGTTTGGAATCAAACTGTTCCAGAATTTTTAAATTAAAAAAAAGTAAAGTAATAACTTTGTGGCATAATACTATACGCCAAGTGGCAAAACTAGGAAAGATATGTAACGGATTACGTGGGTGATAGTCAGAGATTGGCGGAAAAGTTCATTTTGCCTACAAAAAATGGTTCACTATTGTCAATTACTATTGTCAACTTTTCATTTGCTCTCTTGCTTTGTAGAACAATAGTGAACCATTTTTTGTGGGCAAAAGAAACTTGTCCACCAATCTCTGGTGATAACCAGACTTATATAAAATAACAATAGACCTCTCCATTGTCCGAGAAAGCAGGAGCAAAAAAAAGGTTGACAATAGTATGTAATTGACGATACTGAACCATTTTTTTAGCCTTCGTGCATCTTGTCTCTGATGATTAGAGGTCGGAATCTGAAGGGGCCGGAAACGTGCCGCCTATTGTTCCATTGTTGTAAATCCTTTGTAAAAAAGGTTCGGCAAACCTTTAACAATACATTTACAATATTTGAACAATAAACAGCCCCTTCAGATTCCGGGCTCTACTGATGATAACTGAAGGGCGGATAGAGAGCGTGCTTTTTCCAGGAATCACGGCGTTTTGGGTCTATTCACAAAGCTAGAGTGCAAAAAAAAAAGGTTCGGCGAACCTTTAACAAAGGTTCATCAAAAAAATGAACAATGCACAACGAACAATAAACAAAGAACGGAACGCTTCCGGTCCTACCTCTAATGATAACTATAAAATTAGAAATGTAAATAAAGGATAGAGTGGAGAAATTGAAATGGCAATAGGCAGGCCACGTGGCTAGAAGAATGAATGAAATAAGTCATCAAATGGTATCCGAGAAAATGTAAAACGATGAAAAGAAGGCCTCAAAGGAGATGGGTAGATAAAATAAGAAAAATGTGTGGGGTAGAATTGATGAGAGTTGCTCAAAACAGATACGAATGGAAGCGTATTGGTGCCTTCAAACAGCAGAGAATGGTGAATGGCTGTGAATGATAACAATAATGACTATACAATATGTATAGCTTATTATTATTTAACTAGTGCTAATTAAAGTGCTTATTTTCAAGACAATTTTATGATCATGAGATTTGACTCTAATTCATCCAATCAGTAGTGAGATGCTAAAACTTATATCCATATTATGTACAAAATTGTATTTGTAATATTAATTATTAGAGACTTGAGCACCAATGTGCACTTTAGATTTGATAATTGCATTTATGTACTCAAAAATTAAAAATTGGGTACTCTATATGCATATATACTAAACATAGGTATAGTGTTAAGGCCTAAGGCAATGTCAGACAATTGTGCGAAGCTAAGCGCGTGGGCGATTAACAACCCGGCTAAAGGCTTAAGGCGGATCGCCACGACTTTTCGCCGGGCTCACATATATAATATAATACGCCCCAAGGAAAGGGTTTGGGTTTCGGCTTTATCCCTTGAGATATTGTCCTCCTATAACCGGCGGGACACTGCAATATTGTAACCGCATTTACACACACCGACAGGATCGCTTAACTCTTAACCTACACGTTTATCGCGGCGATTTATCTAGATTTTAGCACCGGCGCGTAATTCCGACAAAACGCTTTTTTGAACTCGATTCTCCAAATATAAAATATAAAAAAAGGAATATATATATATACCTACACATACATAACAAAATTTTTCTAAAGAAAATTAAATAAAAATATTTATTCTGTAGTATCCGAATCACTCGGCGCAGGTTAATATTATTTTTAGAAAATTTCGTATGGGGCCTTCTTGATCCTGACCTCAGACCCCTACAAAAATAATCTAAGATTTAAGTCAAAGTACTATAGATTTCTCAAATTGTTCTAAATTAAAAACGTGGCATTTAATACAGGCAGCAAACTATCCCTGCACGGTTCAGCTATTTTCGTATGAGACTCCGGACCCTGAGCCCTTTTAAAACCATCTACGGTTAACATTCGAGTACCATGAGACCATATTACAAAGATACCAAATTTGGTTGACCTGAATTAAAAATTTTAGATTTACATATGTAGCTAACAACATCAGTCGCAGTTTTACTTGCATGTGAACGAGCAGAATGCAAAATATCGAAACGTCACCAGTTCACCATTCCACTGTGTGGATGTGAAAACATTCCGCAAAATATCCAGTTTTCAAAATAATATTGACAAATGCTGCATTAAGTCCGATGCACTCAAAGAAGTATGGGGCGCAGTAAGCTCGGCATAACGAAGAGAAATAAGAAACGAAATACATTGGTTAGAATTATGACAAGGGTAATTGATATAGTTAGAAAGTGAAGAGATTCAAATGGCAAAGGGCGAGTCGCGTAGATAAAAGAATGGATGAAAGAAGTGCTTGAATGACACCCGAGAGAATTAAGAAGGTTGCAAACAAAATCACAAGGAATATGAGTGGATGAAATTGAAAAAAAATACATGTGAGGTAAGTTGAATAATCATCATCGTCTACAGCCGCTCATCTGATGGACGAAGGCCACGCAACACGCTTCCACTTCCTTGCGGTTTTCTTTTTACCCTTTTGCATTTTCTCAGGTACCATTCTAGCACTTTTTTGTCCACCTTTCATCCATTATTCCAGCCGCGTGGCCCGCCCATTGAAATTTCAATCTCTTAACTCGATCCACTATGTCTATTACCCTTGTCATACTTCTCACCCACGTGTTCCGATTCCTGCCTTTCTTCATTATGCCGAGCATACAGCGTTCCATACTTTTTCGAGTGCATTGGACTTTGTGTAGGATTTTGTTAATCAATGTCCAAGTTTCACATCCATATCTCATCACTGATAAAACGCATTGATCGAAGATATACATAATTCCAATCATTCATCTCATTCAAATGGTCTCGTGTTGAATCTCAAGAACCTAACCAGCTCATCAACATGACAATTGAACAGGTCCAAATGCTCATCAATCACATTAAGGAACCGGATAGCCTTTACAAGAGACGAGTTATTGAAAGCAGACGTTTTCGCAGGAATAGGTTGGAAAAGTAAATGATGACGCAAAGCTCTACCGCATTCAGGCGCCGAAAATTTAAATTCAAATAAAATCGAAGGGTTGTCGATTCTTCCCTTTAATACTCCAAAGAAATATTTGGTAATGGCAATAATTCTTCTCGAAGATAGTGAGTCAAAGCCTAGCATACCTTAAAAGGTCTTTCCCCTGAGCCGACTATCGGGGTAGTATTTTATGTTAATAATTTGACAATACTTTATGCCACACATATGTACAAAGTATAAGCAAATAACGCTTTGATTGCCAGCTCATTTTTTTTTTGTTGAAGAAATGAATAGTGTGTGCATGAAAACGTTACAAATGTATCAAAATTACAGTGAAGTTTAAATACGTACGGTGCGTTTAATACTCGGGACATTAACTGGGAGGGCGGGCGAGTAAAAGATACGTAAAAAAGCACATTTGGGCGCAAGTTCAAGCGAAAAAGCATTGTTCAAATTTATGTCCGTCCATTTCCTGGTGCAGCTATAACGAATCCATTCTTTACATGGCGAGCCGAATAATTTGCATAAACTGACTTGTGGTGCGGCCTATATTGCCCGGCTGCCGGCCGCTCGTTAGTCATACCTCTATAACTTTATGGAAAATTTGAAGGTGTAAAGCCTCCCAGCGATAAAACTGAAATATCTACCGAAAATTTTCCCCACGATAAATTTATTCACGGCACACACAACAAACCACGCCGAAGGTTAATTTAGAAAGGTTAGACCACAGTACGTATCCGTGTAGACGTCAACACGCCAAATATTGATACGACGAAACACTATAAGCATAATTATCGATTGACAATGGTCGTTGTGTAATTTCACTGTCCGGGTGATGGAAATCCAAAAAAAAAAAAAAATTCGATAAATAAACGATTGTCGTCGTTGTAGTACGTACAATGTAAGGCGACGTCGGAAAAACCGACCGTTTTCTCTTTAATGGTAGGTGGAATTTTCCACCCTATTGCACCCTGGGCAATTATAAAGCCATATAAAATGTTCGGACGTTGATAACTCTCAACACGCGAACGCTGGCCGACGTCAGAAAATATTTATAAACGAGTCTATATTGAGCTTTGAAATTATTTAAAATTCTATAATATATGCTATTTTCTAAAAATTCAGATTCAAGGATAAAATATTTTTTAAATTACTAGCTAGAAATACCTCATACAACAACTACATATAACAGTCACAATTTATCCAGATGATTAAGATTCGTAGTTCATATCTCAATATGACAAATAGCTTTATTAAAATTTTAAAATACATATACCAGCAGCGTGCACTAGTGGTTAGAATATAAAACTTTCGAGCAGAGTGGTCACAGGTCCCACTGGTAGCTGCTGGCCAGATTTTGGTTTATTTCTCCAAGTCGATCATTTCTAATTTTCAATAAAACGGTTTCTGCTAAATTGGCATATCCCTTCCTAAATCTCAATTTATTCAGCGTCTTGAAGTTCACCGGTTTGTATAATAAAATACTGCAAAATTTTCTCCATAGATTTGTCTATGGATGGTGTTTGTATAAATTCGTATTGCATAAATGCTTGTATTGATCGTATTGTATAAAATTCTTGCAATGCTGCCTTGCAATTTTTGACCATAGATGTCGTATATAATGTAAAAATATATAATAATAATGTATAAGTATTTCTTGTAGCTTTGAAGCGATCTGGAAGACGAGTGTACATGATCGATAAATAAATAAATGTTTGTACTAGCGAAACGTATGTAAATATGATCAACTGCCAATAAAGAATAACTTAAACATATACGATTACTATTCCATTATCCTGGCCACTTGTCTCAGACTTTCTTAGACGTACCTATACCATAATTCATTCCATAAAATAGTTTATGTAACTAATGATCAATCTGTATGTATAATACATATATAACTTGCTTCAATGATCTATAATACAACAAGACATTACAAAGATTCAATGACTTTTCTAAATCAGTATGTAAAAAAAAAACGGTTAGTACTCAAATAATATCTAAAATAAAACTTGACATGTAAACTTCATGTCAAGTCTCTTGGGTACCAATAGAGTACTTCTTTTATCCATCTTTCGTCCATTTATAGGTAGGCACTATATTATGTAACTGCTTCATATTCATATCTTTCGGTAAGAAATATATGTAAATAAATCATCATTTTTAAAACTTCCTAAAGGGTACGCACTTTTAATAAAAGTTTCTTAGAACCTGTTAGTAAATTCCTCTACGGAACAAAAAGAAACAGACAATACTGAAAT
Source organism: Arctopsyche grandis (assembly GCF_051622035.1). Lineage (NCBI taxonomy): Eukaryota > Metazoa > Arthropoda > Insecta > Trichoptera > Hydropsychidae > Arctopsyche > Arctopsyche grandis. The sequence continues at coordinate 4,086,285 of NC_135365.1, forward strand.
ACGAGACCATTACTCTCTTAAGCCAACATACCCGAAATATGCACACACATATAAAAAAGGCTTGCAACGAAATAAATTGGAAAAATATCGTATACAGTTCATGTTTTGTTATGTGGCGAACATTCTACACGAATTCGCGCACGAAGAACCTTTACTACGTGAGTAAACATATATATAAACCGGCACAACATAGTTATTGTTTTACAGGGGGCGAGAAAACGCTTCTCGCAATTTCCTTCCAACTAAAGAAAAAACAAAAAATAAATAACGCATTCGAAGAATAAACAAGTATTTAAAAAGAAACGCGTATCGAAATTCTCACATAAATATATACATATGTACATCTTACTTCAGTAACGATCTAGACGTGAGCCGAATCCATCCTCATACTAATATTTTATGCCGTGGATGCTCATACCTCATAAAATATCGGGAAAAAAATTGTAGGCACCATTTTTTCTCACACCTTCGTTTTCAGTTAACCTTTATGGTCTTATAAAATAGTATATTTGATAGAATATTCTTCACAAATATAAAACTGAAAATCCAACGACCTTCATTTAGATCAACGATAAATTATCTTACACTAGATTTATATATATAACATATAACTTTATTTTAATTCGTGTATCAATTCCTTTCCGAAGCCAGCCGTTGAAATCAATGGTGACAACACTAGTCTATACATATATATATATTTATTTATTTATTTTAAACAGACCATTGTGGCATAACAGGAATTCCTAAAGCGCCACAATGGTCAAAAGATATAACACAAAAAAGAAAAAAAACAAAATAACAATTAAACATAAACATAAATACATTCATACATAAACATAAAAAATAGCATTTAATAATAACAGATAAAGTAAAAATATCAAATAAAATATAGCATAAGGAATGCCTTGCACCTACAGCCAGTTTCAATAAATATGTAAGAAACAACTACAAATACAAAACATCCCTGTAAGGCCCAAATGGAAGAGAGTTAATCAAAATTTCACTCATAAATCACAATCAATCATGAAAACAATGATGAGCGCAGACTACCAGATAAATGGGTTAGAGTAATTTCCGACAATTTACGCTCACTAAGGTGGAAAATATCACATTCAGTCTCGGCAGCAACGATTTCATTAAGAAGTCGGATAGCTCTTGGAATATATATGTACATATATTATAAAAATGAATGTATGTTTGTCTGTCTGTTTCGAATAGGCTCCTAAACTACTCAACCGATTACGACGGAACTTTCAGGATTTGTTGTATGCATTTCCGGGAAGCTTACTGTGAAAAAAAATCGCCCAAAAACGGGAATGAGTGGCATTGCAACTCAATAATTTCAAATGTTTTCGCGTCGCGACCTGCGTTGTTAGGGTAAAATAAACAAACAATTGAATAATTTCAAATGTGTTCGCTGCCTGCGTTTTTGGACAACTGAGAACGGAATCGAAAACGGGAACGAGAACGAGACCGGGAACGGGAATTGTATACGTTATTGTGGCATTGCAACGCATAATATCTTATAAAGTTTGAATTATAGGCTCTCATTATCTCTCATATTATAAACTAGCTGTATTACCCGGCTTCGCTCGGTATGTGTAATATAAACCGCTTAAACATGACTAATCTAATAGTAAACATTTTATTAAAAAATAAATACATAAATAAAAAAAAATTTAAACAAAATATATTATATAAAAATATATTTATTTATTTTATTGGGGGCTCCGCCTCCTGCGGCACCCCCAACAGGGCCCCATAGTGGCTGCGTCCCCTGAGCCTTTGCCCCCTAGGGCTTCGCCCTCGGCGCCCCCTAAACCTTTGCCCTCTAGGGCTTCGCCCTTGACGCCCCCCTGAGCCTTTACCCTCTAGGCCTTCACCCTCGGCGCCCCCCCGAGCGCCTAATCAAATCAGCGCCTAAATCGAATCGGCGCCTATGAATCGAATCAATTCTTCGATGACGTCACGGATTTACCAACGAACAACCAAGGATAAATACATACATACATATATGCAAAGTCTCTTTCCAAATTATATATTAGATTTAACTTAAATAATTTATATTTAGCCTATGTGACGTTTTAGCCCCAAATCGTTCAATAAATAGATTGTCTCTTCCCCCGGTTTTTATTCATACAATTGTAAAACATACGGGTTAAATCCCCTTCACCGATTAAATATTACTTTTTTTTTTACATATTACGATACATGTTTATAATTACTTCAAAACTTGTAAACACCGTGATTGTATTTGAATTTTACATGCCCAGGATAGCTGTTGGGATAAAAGTGGCACGATACGAGGGCACAGTACACGACACACCCCTAGGCGTTTCGGTTTCGGGCGGGGTAAACTTTCGCCAAATATTCGCAAGGCGTACAAAGGGCGTCAGGGTGAGTCCGTGTGAAGTGACGGCTCGGTTCGTCCTTTGTTTCCTTGTCACTTCCGGAAATCTTCCGCCGCAAATCACCCATCTCGCCGACTATAAACGTGTGCCGCTGACGATCATTCGAGAAAACGTGTCGTGCCACGTTCATTTTCTTACTTTTGCAACTGCTCTTTGTATGACACTTGATACGCTCCAAGTGGGAAAAATCTGACGGCCAAAATGAAGTACTCTTTTCTAGACAGTGCGTATTATAATGATACCACAAAAAATTTATATTTACATAATATAACTTCGGATTATAGAATCGTTGTTACATATATACCAGGAAGGTCTTACAGGTAACCCCGATGCGCCTTCCTGGCCAATTAAAAACATTGCAGCATTTTTTTTATTTATTATACAAGTCGCTGAATTACGAGACACTGGAAAACTCACAAATTAACGAGACATCTATGAATTGTACATAAATTTTATTGTACATTAATCAATCTCAAATAGTGGTGATATAGTATGTAGGTAGGAAGGATATTTAGCCAATTTTACCGGGAACCGTTTCAACAACGAAATCAGAGAATTACTATTTGATTGACTATTTTCAAATATTTCAAATATAGTCAGCAGTATGGCTCGGTGGTTGCGTTTATATTTAGCACCGAGAGGTTACCGGGTTCGATCCCGTACTAATTTTACATTTTACATTTTATACCAGGAAGGACTTACAGGTAAACCCCAATGCGCCTTCCTGGCCAATTACAAACAATACAGCATTTGTATTATACAAGTCGCTGAATTACGAGACACTTAAAAACTCGTAAATTAACGAGACATCTATGAATAGTAATCCATAGATTTTATTGTACATTAATCAATCTCAAATAGTGGTGACATAGTAGGTAGGAAGGATTTTAGCCAATTTTACCGGGAACCGTTTCAACAATGAAATCAGAGAATTACTATTTGACTGACTATTTTCAAATATAGTCAGCAGTATGGCTCGGTGGTTGCGTTTATATTTAGCACCGAGAGGTTACCGGGTTCGATCCCGTACTAATTTTACATTTTACATTTTATACCAGGAAGGCCTTACAGGTAAACCCCAATGCGCCTTCCTGGCCAATTACAAACAATACAGCATTTGTAGTATACAAGTCGCTGAATTACGAGACACTGAAAAACTCGTAAATTAACGAGACATCTATGAATAGTAATCCATAGATTTTATTGTACATTAATCAATCTCAAATAGTGGTGACATAGTAGGTAGGAAGGATATTTAGCCAATTTTACCGGGAACCGTTTCAACAATGAAATCCGAGAATTACTATTTGACTGACTATTTTCGAATATTTCAAATATAGTCAGCAGTATGGCTCGGTGGTTGCGTTTATATTTAGCACCGAGAGGTTACCGGGTTCGATCCCGTACTAATTTTACATTTTACATTTTATACCAGGAAGGCCTTACAGGTAAACCCCAATGCGCCTTCCTGGCCAATTACAAACAAAACAGCATTTGTAGTATACAAGTCGCTGAATTACGAGACACTGAAAAACTCGTAAATTAACGAGACATCTATGAATTGTACCATAGATTTTATTGTACATTAATCAATCTCAAATAGTGGTGACATAGTAGGTAGGAAGGATCTTTAGCCAATTTTACCGGGAACCGTTTCAACAATGAAATCAGAGAATTACTATTTGACTGACTATTTTCAAATATTTCAAATATAGTCAGCAGTATGGCTCGGTGGTTGCGTTTATATTTAGCACCGAGAGGTTACCGGGTTCGATCCCGTACTAATTTTACATTTTACATTTTATACCAGGAAGGCCTTACAGGTAAACCCCAATGCGCCTTCCTGGCCAATTACAAACAATACAGCATTTGTATTATACAAGTCGCTGAATTACGAGACACTTAAAAACTCGTAAATTAACGAGACATCTATGAATAGTAATCCATAGATTTTATTGTACATTAATCAATCTCAAATAGTGGTGACATAGTAGGTAGGAAGGATTTTAGCCAATTTTACCGGGAACCGTTTCAACAATGAAATCAGAGAATTACTATTTGACTGACTATTTTCAAATATAGTCAGCAGTATGGCTCGGTGGTTGCGTTTATATTTAGCACCGAGAGGTTACCGGGTTCGATCCCGTACTAATTTTACATTTTACATTTTATACCAGGAAGGCCTTACAGGTAAACCCCAATGCGCCTTCCTGGCCAATTACAAACAAAACAGCATTTGTAGTATACAAGTCGCTGAATTACGAGACACTGAAAAACTCGTAAATTAACGAGACATCTATGAATTGTACCATAGATTTTATTGTACATTAATCAATCTCAAATAGTGGTGACATAGTAGGTAGGAAGGATCTTTAGCCAATTTTACCGGGAACCGTTTCAACAATGAAATCAGAGAATTACTATTTGACTGACTATTTTCAAATATTTCAAATATAGTCAGCAGTATGGCTCGGTGGTTGCGTTTATATTTAGCACCGAGAGGTTACCGGGTTCGATCCCGTACTAATTTTACATTTTACATTTTATACCAGGAAGGCCTTACAGGTAAACCCCAATGCGCCTTCCTGGCCAATTACAAACAATACAGCATTTGTATTATACAAGTCGCTGAATTACGAGACACTTAAAAACTCGTAAATTAACGAGACATCTATGAATAGTAATCCATAGATTTTATTGTACATTAATCAATCTCAAATAGTGGTGACATAGTAGGTAGGAAGGATTTTAGCCAATTTTACCGGGAACCGTTTCAACAATGAAATCAGAGAATTACTATTTGACTGACTATTTTCAAATATAGTCAGCAGTATGGCTCGGTGGTTGCGTTTATATTTAGCACCGAGAGGTTACCGGGTTCGATCCCGTACTAATTTTACATTTTACATTTTATACCAGGAAGGCCTTACAGGTAAACCCCAATGCGCCTTCCTGGCCAATTACAAACAAAACAGCATTTGTAGTATACAAGTCGCTGAATTACGAGACACTGAAAAACTCGTAAATTAACGAGACATCTATGAATTGTACCATAGATTTTATTGTACATTAATCAATCTCAAATAGTGGTGACATAGTAGGTAGGAAGGATCTTTAGCCAATTTTACCGGGAACCGTTTCAACAATGAAATCAGAGAATTACTATTTGACTGACTATTTTCAAATATTTCAAATATAGTCAGCAGTATGGCTCGGTGGTTGCGTTTATATTTAGCACCGAGAGGTTACCGGGTTCGATCCCGTACTAATTTTACATTTTACATTTTATACCAGGAAGGCCTTACAGGTAAACCCCAATGCGCCTTCCTGGCCAATTACAAACAATACAGCATTTGTATTATACAAGTCGCTGAATTACGAGACACTTAAAAACTCGTAAATTAACGAGACATCTATGAATAGTAATCCATAGATTTTATTGTACATTAATCAATCTCAAATAGTGGTGACATAGTAGGTAGGAAGGATTTTAGCCAATTTTACCGGGAACCGTTTCAACAATGAAATCAGAGAATTACTATTTGACTGACTATTTTCAAATATAGTCAGCAGTATGGCTCGGTGGTTGCGTTTATATTTAGCACCGAGAGGTTACCGGGTTCGATCCCGTACTAATTTTACATTTTACATTTTATACCAGGAAGGCCTTACAGGTAAACCCCAATGCGCCTTCCTGGCCAATTACAAACAATACAGCATTTGTAGTATACAAGTCGCTGAATTACGAGACACTGAAAAACTCGTAAATTAACGAGACATCTATGAATAGTAATCCATAGATTTTATTGTACATTAATCAATCTCAAATAGTGGTGACATAGTAGGTAGGAAGGATATTTAGCCAATTTTACCGGGAACCGTTTCAACAATGAAATCCGAGAATTACTATTTGACTGACTATTTTCGAATATTTCAAATATAGTCAGCAGTATGGCTCGGTGGTTGCGTTTATATTTAGCACCGAGAGGTTACCGGGTTCGATCCCGTACTAATTTTACATTTTACATTTTATACCAGGAAGGCCTTACAGGTAAACCCCAATGCGCCTTCCTGGCCAATTACAAACAAAACAGCATTTGTAGTATACAAGTCGCTGAATTACGAGACACTGAAAAACTCGTAAATTAACGAGACATCTATGAATTGTACCATAGATTTTATTGTACATTAATCAATCTCAAATAGTGGTGACATAGTAGGTAGGAAGGATCTTTAGCCAATTTTACCGGGAACCGTTTCAACAATGAAATCAGAGAATTACTATTTGACTGACTATTTTCAAATATAGTCAGCAGTATGGCTCGGTGGTTGCGTTTATATTTAGCACCGAGAGGTTACCGGGTTCGATCCCGTACTAATTTTACATTTTACATTTTATACCAGGAAGGCCTTACAGGTAAACCCCAATGCGCCTTCCTGGCCAATTACAAACAATACAGCATTTGTATTATATAAGTCGCTGAATTACGAGACACTGAAAAACTCGTAAATTAACGAGACATCTATGAATTGTACCATAGATTTAATTGTACATTAATCAATCTCAAATAGTGGTGACATAGTAGGTAGGAAGGATCTCTAGCCAATTTTACCGGGAACCGTTTCCACAATGAAATCAGAGAAAATTGGCAAACTCTCATAGGAAACGAACGACCTGGAGTCACAAATATCCAGGTCTCACCAGCAGCACTACAGATATACTCGGAACAATTATTTTCAATCGAGGTCAGCTCTCGACGCTGAGCAGAAGCTCAACGACCGAACTATGCTACTGGCATATGTATTTTTGTACTAATAAGGGGCAGCATAGACGCATATGGTAGTTATTTGAGTTCGGATATTTAAGTTATATTGCTTTTTACGTATATACATAAATGAAATCTCAGAAGTACATATCGAAAAAATCTTTGGCATACCGATTAAGAGAATTATTTTGTCCTTGACATTCAATTCTTAATCATGTGCATACTTTAACCAAAAATATCCCATGTCAATGAGTTGAAAACAAAACAAAAAGATCGACCGATTCGTACAGCGAGATCTCAATCACCAACCAAACGTCACAATGACAGTTGAGCCTGGCGTATTTGGCCATAACAAGCATATCGAATCACCATTATAATATAAAAATATATATGAGGGATAATGAGAGCCTATAATACAAATTTTATAAGATATAGTGTGAAAACAATAAAGTTATAGGCGTTTAAACCATTAAAATCTAGCGAGACGAGTGGGTGGCAGAAAGTCAAACATATAAAGCTACTAGCTATTAAACGTCACCGTCTTCAAGAATTTCACAATCTTAGACGTTTTTATTGTGATTATTTTTCACCATTGAACTATCAGAAACGATTTAAATTTACATCGTTGACCAAACCGCACAAAATAGTTTCAAAACCACCGGAAGACTGTAGAAAAATATACTGAATCGTTTGCGAAGTTAATCTAAGAAGAGGCCTTATAAAATTTTTTTTATTTCGTTTTTATCTTTATTTTCGAATATCTTTAGGGATTACTTATAATAGTTGGATGAAACATAATTATTCTGCGATTTATTTTCATATTTTTTTCGTAATTGGTATTAAGCCTCATTCATAACATTATATAAAGAGGGGTGCGTAGCGCGTCAGCCACGGTTTATTCATCCCTGAATGAAGAGCAATTCATATGAATTTCAGTCGATAACTGGGGGAAAGAAGCAAGGGGAGAACGACCGTTATTCTTAAGGGTTACTTGAAATAGCAAAATGTGCAAAGTTGAATAGGAATCAAACACAATACAGAACCACTTGCGGACGGCAAAAATCAAACAAAAGCTTTGAGAGCTTTTGTTGAAAATCATCGTAAAAAATACCCTGCAAAAAATTCATTTCTCAAATGCCTTCGATCTACATACATGTGAAGATTTGCAAAACGTGATTATGAAATCCGTCCTTAATTTTTACCAATTTAACTGTGAAATACGTTGCCATCTTTACCCTACCGTAAAATGTCATGTGTGATTTACGCGGAATTTGGTAAAACTATAAAACCGCACTTACAGAAATATTATTTTAGATTATTATATTAACAAACAGCGAGTGCCCAGACATCGGAGGAATGGCTATATAATATAAAATGCAAAGGAAAAGCACGATAATTTTAATTAAACATTTATTTATGGAGCATTATATCATACAATGAAAGGGGTTACATGGAAATTTCACAACGGAATATAAAATAATCCAACGAGCGGCAAAGTTGCTTAATTAATTCAAAAATGCAAATAAAACGCTGCGTAATTAAGGTTATATAGACGATTTTGTATTTCCATTTTTTCAATTGGAAAATGTCTAATGCGGGAGTAGGATTTTCTTCGCGTCAGACGCATAACATTATTATTAAATGTAACTAGCACAGTTCTCGTTGGAAAGCAACGCGCTTTAAAATCATTTAAAATGCAAAATATAATATTACATTTTTATACTTAACTTTATGTACTTTATATAACAGTATTTTTCATATACTATATTTGTACAATTGTACGCACGCCAATTTTATTGTGACGAAATTTCTCATCAACCTATTTCTGGTTTATAAAAAATAATCAAAATAGGTTTTGTTGTTGAAAAAAACAATTAAGGGTAATATATTAGCCAGCAGTATGGCTTAATGGTAGCGTGTATGTTTAGCACCAAGTGATCAGTGGGTTCGATCCGCAATACTGCTGGTTAGATTTGGGGTATTTGTGACTCCAAATCGATCGTTTCTTATTAGAGTTTGCCCATTTTATCTGATCATTGTTGAAACGGTTCCTCAAAATTGGCAAAAAATCATCTTTCCTGTTGTCACAAATCTTCTGTATTTATTGTGTGTATAATTTGCAAAAATTATGTACAAAATCTAAATCCATACATGTCTCAATGGATTAATTCTGTAATTAATGAATTGTTATTTCGTGCTCTCCAGCTTCTGGAAATACACTGATTTATGTAATAATAAAATGCTGCATTGTTTGTAATTAATTGTCCAGGAAGGCGCATTGGAATCTTCCTGTCAAGCCTTCCTGGTATATATCTTTGTAAAAAATAAAATAAAATTACCAATTAAACCCTTTATATGCGCTCATATCTACTCACAAGGACAGTTGACCTCTCACTAGAGCTATGGAGAATAGCTCTAGTTGTTCGAGGCAAGTTCAATATCCAGACACATTTAAAATTTAATAAGGAAAACACCATATTACAATTATTAAAAATAATAAAAAGTCTCCTCGATGCGGAAATATAATATTAAAGCTCGTTAAGAAAACGCATGTCCGATTCGATCGATTATGCGATACATGTTCATGGCCTCAGCATTAAAACTGTATTACCCCTGTTGTGGCATGCTAACGAACAACTTATCAAATTTTAACGGCCGAACGTGTTATTTAAAAAAAAAGCCGAGTGTACTCGCGATAAGGGGCGATACTGGTGATTAAGCCCCCCGAAACAAGACACGAAAACGGACTTATTTGATATTTATTATAATTCGAGACAAAATACATATTTGTAATAGTATTGCCGACTTTAATTGTACGTGTGGGGCTGGAAAATTCAGCGAAATAGATTCAACCGCATAAACAATCGCAACAATACCTAAAAAATATATAATCGAGTCAAATAGTGGTGCTTTGAAAGGTCTCGAATACCTTGAATACGAGTCGACTCATTCTCTTCCCCCTTTTTTGATGTTTCTTTGGATATGATGGACTCTGACAGATGTTAAAAGCGGTTGCCAAAAAGGTAATTTTACAACGTTTGACGTCAAATGGAGAATGTTAAAAAAAAAAAACGAATAAATTGCACATTTTTTCCAGGCCGGTTGGTACATCTTGATAAAATAGATTAGTTTATACTTCGACATGCCGTGAGGATTGTCGTTAAAGAGACAGAGGGAGAAAGAGAGCAGCATCTTTTAACGATAATGACTCTAGTTCAGATTGATAGACCCCGATACGGAAAACAAAGAATGGCCGAAAGAAGCTAATACTGATTGACGTCAGCTAAAAGTTTCCCCGTTCGCCGATTCAAAGCTTAAATCAGATATGATACATAAATTGATGCTAATAGACGCGACGAAATGGGTTTCAAAAAGTGAAAGACCATAAAATAAATTAGACGCTCTACAAAAACAACTTCAAACGATAGACACCCCCTTAATTTTCTTTCTCTTTTTTTTTTGCAAAGGTTAAAAAGCGTGGCGCGCAAAAGTAGACGTAAAACGGCATTTATTATATTTTTTATAAAAAAAAGATATAATAACACGAATCTTAAAAAAATACTTTTTGAAATAAATTTACTAATGAAAATATATAAAGTAGGTCAACCATCTTTTATCAATACATAAGAATTAATAGTTGTATGTACATACAACTACATATATTTGTCCGCTATTACAATTGAGTTTTCAACTTAGTATCCTACTTCTACCTCATCTTGAAAGTCTTTGGAGCATTTGAAAGGATAGTATTGTGTGTAAATAATGTAGGAGAATCATGACAATATTTATGAACATTATACATTAAACGCAATTAATGGGAAACAAGAACTCCATCAAGAGCACAAAAGGTCCTCAATATTATTTATTTAACCACTTAATCGCCACGCGTTTGTAGAAACCGATTCGATTATTTTATTATATAGTATATGTTTAGTGCCAAACCTTGACACTACCTCTTAAATATATCAGAAACTAACGAAAAATATTGACTTTTCTTAATTTCATTATTATCACAGGATATTTTTAGATGTCACTGAAGAAACCAAAATTAATTTCGAGTCTTCGAAATTTTGACTTGTTTTCGAAGTTCTCAACCAAATTCCACCCAACAATATTTTCTAACATAAAAAGTCTCTTTCGAAATTATATGTTAGATTTGGGTCTCCGTGACGGCCGGAATGTGAAATTACATAAAAATGCAAATATCGGAAGGCAAAGATCGAAAATCGAAAGATCTTAAGTCGAAAGATCAAAAAAAAAGGGTGCATGGTAAACGGTACATACTCACTTATTATCCCTCATATATATATATATATATTTTTATTTCACTCATAGGTTATATGTTGAATGTTAAAATTTTTATATTATAATGGTGATTCGATATGCTTGTTATGGCCAAATACGCCAGGCTTAACTGTCATTGTGACGTTTGGTTGGTGATTGACATCTCGCTGTACGAATTGGTCGATCTTTTTGTTTTGTTTTCGACTCATTGACATGGGATATTGTACGTGAGTATGTACCATGCACCCTTAATTTCGATCTTTGCCTTCCGATATTTGCGTTTTCGGTAATTTCACATTCCGGCCCGTCACGGAGACCGGTTAGATTTATATCTCCGACAGATCCTAATCAGGTCACTTCATACAGGTTTACATGTAATTAGTTATACTAAATTACATATCATCAAATACGATGGTCTTTTTGGACAGTAGGGTTTTTATTGATCTAACCTTCGGACTAATGCAATGGAACGTCTCGTCCTACTTGAAAGCAGACATTCATCGTCAAACATTTATGTACAGTTAGCTTCAATATACTTTCTCATACGATGGTGCATTACTTACTTGGACCATACGGTTAATATTTTACATACATATATGCAAAAAACCAGACACTATTATTAAAAATCTTGAATTTGTAATTAAAACAATGACTGAACACTTCACTAAGTGGAAAATTCAAATTAATCAAACCAAAACAGACGCCATATTCTTTAGTGTTAGAAAGCATAAGCCAAGTTCAGATCTGAAAATCCCCTCTGGAGAAAGTCTGAAATGGCAGTCAGTAATAAAATATTTAGGAGTAACGTTTGATAAAAGAATGAGATGGGCACCTCACATTGAGGCAGCGAAATGCAAGGCGATGCGGGGTATATCCTCAATATATCCAATATTTAATCGCCATAGTTCTTTATCAACGCTAAATAAAATAAAATTATATCACGCGCTCATATTACCATTATTAACCTATGCTTCACCTGTATGGAATAACGCCTCGAATACTAATCTTTCCAAGCTCCAAGTAATACAAAATAAATCCCTAAAAATAATTTATAATACACCCATATATACTAACCTGAAAAAATAGCATGCCATATATGATATTCCGTTTGGTACAGACATTACTAACAAACTAACCAGTAGATTCTACGGCAGAATCACTAATAACCATACTAACACACTTGTGAAGAGTCTCGGTGATTACAACAAAATGTCTATACCCTTCAGGTATAAACACAGATTACCTAAACACAATCTGCTTTAGGTCATCGACTTTAGAGAGGCTTTAATTAATATCATGTATTAGATGTATGATGAACATTTATAAGGATTGTAAATAGGTTTTTGAGCTCTTTTTCCTATTATGCTTTAGATTAACATTAGAATATTATAATACTGTGATTACTAACCAAATTAAATTAAATTGTAAAATAGAAAATGATCAGTAGATCAGTAGCTATTAAAATAGATATAAGATGTATTGTGAACATAATTTCGTAATAATAAAAAGCATTTAAAAATCAAAAAATACATATATGCCTTGAAAGGATACCGAGTAAGAAGTCTCATACCTGGCCACATGTTACCAAAAGTTGAAATTGAGAGAGAAAAATATAGTGTGCGTACAACATGGGGGTGGTCGAGCGTGACCGTGTGTTCCCGTTTTACGGCCGTTGTGTCCTCTCGGCCTCCCCTAATGTTATTGTCATCGGCCGTTGCGTGGAAGAGCCAAATGGCCAATTAAAAAATAAACACATCCCACGGGAGAGGTAAAACATCACCGTCTCCCGGTCCCGAATAAAACGCACCTGTGACGGACGAACCCATGTGCGCGACGACGACGACGTTTCGAGACGTACGTAAAACGCGTCCCCACACCCTCTCTATCTCCCCCCATATATCTATCTTGTGAATCCCTAGATAATATTGAAAAAAGTACGAGGGGAAGGTGAAAATAAAATAAAAAAAATGCCGTGCGAAATTCACAAATTGATAATTTATGAGGATAATTACGTCACGGTGTAAAACCGATGGCGATAGGTATTCCCCTCAGGACTACAGTTCAAGGATGGATAGACGTATTAAAAATTTTCAATTTTCAAATGCGTGAATAATTTGATGTAATATCCACAATCAGAATATTTGTATATGTGTGTGTACTTTGAACCTACATTTGTATAATGTTAACTTTGGTCTGAATTCAAGAGAATATATGTATATACCCAGTGGTGTAGTGCTAAATAAAAAAGAAACAGGTCGGTGTTTAATTTTTATGACCCCCCCCCTCCGCTTTTTTCCTTACTAAAAAAAAATTTGTTTCCTAATATTGGTAGTTGAAATATTTATAAAGAAAAATCAAATAATAATTAACAAATATTCTTATTTGTTGAAATTGTGATGTATTTTTTTATATTTGATAAAAACTTTCATAGTGCACCCTCTTCAACATCTTTGATTTTGCAAAACCCGTGTTTGTGTGTCGACAGTAACATTTGCTTTTAGCAATGCTAAAATCATGTACATATGTATACTTACATATGTAAAAAAACTATCAAATTTTACCAGCTGAGTTCCCTCATTACTAACCTCCTTTACGTTTCACATGGCTTTCGTGTCAGTGGTCATTTTTATCTCTTATCCGATCGTTTTCATACTTTGCCATATTGCTCATTTTGGTCATCAATATAAGTTAAGGTATTATCCGCAATTACGATAGTGAAAAAATATCGTATTAGACACGTTTGAAAATACTGCATCGTATTACACGGTGACGTTTATCTGTCATATTCATTCATTACTTTTCGCCCTGCCATCTCGCTGTCAAATTTTAATTATTTAAACGCCTATAACTTTTTCTTTTTTCACTCTATATTTTATAATTTTATCTATCCTCAAGTGCGTCAATAGTTCAAAGAATGTTTTCTTTCGAAATGTTGGGTGGTTTTAGATAAAAAATCCAATAAAGTTCATTCAATTGCTATCATCAATAATTGTTGTTTGATAATTGATTCTATATCTTCATTTATAATTACATATACTTGTACATGCAATTACATTTTTTACTGTAATTTCTTCCATACTTTTTGCTCTATTTATAACTATAGTTTCACTTCTATTATTGATTATTGTCTTAATATTAATATTATTGTTAAAGAATATAAACTGGTTAATTCCATTTTTCACTTTGTTAATATATGTTCAGATTCATTTACTACCATCAATGATTATTATTTGAACAATAGTTCTATATCTTTGTTTATAATTATTGATGCATGCTCATTTGTATACATATGTCTATGCTTACCTACGCATGTAGGCTTATACGTCTATCTTTATGCACTCTATCAATTCTACCCATATATTATGGTTTTTGTTTTCTTTATTAATTATTGGTTCTTTCTTATATTTCTGAACGCACTTTATTTTCAATTCTATCATCAATTGTCATCTAAATCATTGTTTATTATTATATTATGAACAAATACTTGCCAAAAAACTATATAATTCGCTTTATTAATTTTATTTTAACTCAATTGGTATCACGAGTGATGGTTTGCTCGGTAATTCCGTATCGCTTCTATGGATGCAAGTATGTATGTGTATATTTATATTCATATACACATAACTGCTGATATTTATGCTTCTAGATATCTACACGTCTATCACTACGTACTCATCAATTGCCAATTCTATTTACGTTTTACAATTTATCTTATTTTTATTACATTGCTATATTTTATTCTGTGTACTTTCCATGTTCCTTATTTCCATGTGCTTTATTTTCCTACTCTATTAATACGTTTCATTTTTATGTTTGCATACATATTGACATGTGTATTTTCGTGTATAATTGTATGTACATATGTGTGTATGTGTTTATATGCATTTGTATATGCACATATATATATGTGTGTGAGTTTCTTTTTATAATTTTTCTGAGACCACCTAATGGATTCTATTAATTTATATTATCAAAATGTACGTGGTCTCCGTACAAAAACTGATATTTTTTTACGAAATATAAACATGTCCAATTATGATATTATTTTGCTTACTGAAACTTGGTTGATGGACACTATAAGTGATCAGGAACTCTTTGATGAAAGATATATAGTGTGGCGAAGAGATCGTAATTATGTTAGCTTAAACCAAATACGTGGTGGTGGTTGCCTTGTGGCAACTAAGCGTGAACTTGGAGTTGTTTCACGTCCAGAGTGGCACTCTTCTGCGGAGGATATCTGGATATCTCTCACTTTACGCAGCACCACTAATCATCGCAACCTTCTCAAATTTCATATATGTGTATTGTATTTATGTTCTGAGAACATAGGTAATTCTTTTAATACTCAACTTACTAATTTTCTTGAAAACATGTCTACTATTTCAACTAACTACCCGGATGATAGATTTTTAATTGTTGGAGATTTCAATCTAAGTAACATCCAATGGTCCCAGGATATCTCCAGAGGAGGACTTATACCTATCAATTCGTTAAGAAGCACCGAAATGACTCTTATTGATGCATTACATTTTTGTAATTTTAAACAATATAATGGAGTACTTAACTTATTCGGCCGTATTCTTGATCTAGTTTTATCAAATGAACATTTGGTAGTAGATGCCTGTTTAGATCCTCTCGTTCCTGAGGATCCTTATCATAAATCTCTGTTAATTACTGCTGATCTAACTTTTTATCGATCACTTAAATCTAAACCTTATACTAGATTCCTTTTTGATCTTGGTAACTATAACGAGATTCAAAATGAATTAAACTCTGTTTCTTGGTCTTATTTACATACTGTTTCTCTTGATGATGCTGTAAATTCATTTTATAATCTTATATATAATTTAAGGGATAAATATATCCCACAGAAACATGTTCAAAGTAGAAAATTTCCCGCTTGGTATACTGCACCCCTAAAAAAAGTCCTGAAGGAAAAGTACAAATTTTTTAAGAAATTCAAAAATTATAACAACCTGGCTGACCATCATACCTTTGTACTATTACGCAATCGGGCAAAAACTTTAGAGAAAGAATGTTTCAAAAATTATATGACTTTAGTAGAAAACGACATTTCCTTGAATCCCAAAGCATTCTGGTCCTACATTAAATCAAGGAACAAAAACAACGTCCTACCTCATATTCTGTATCATGGTGACATTACTGCTGATACGGGGGTGGACATTTGTAATTTGTTTTCTTCCTTCTTTTACTCGACGTTCCTTAAACCGGTCTCTAATCAATCGACTTCCTCTTATCCCTTACCAACCAACGTCTGTTCTGTCACATCTTCCTCTGAAATTGGATCAATTGAAATTCGAAGTGAAAAAGTATTAAATATTTTGAAATCAACTGATATTCATAAAACAGCAGGCCCAGATTTAATTTCTCCAATTTTTATCTCAAAATGTGCTGAAAGCCTAACTTTACCACTAACCATTATCTATAAAAGATCTATTAGTGAGGGCCTTGTACCTTGTATCTGGAAATCAGCATTCATATCTCCTGTACATAAGAAAGGAAAAAAAAACGAAATTTCCAATTACAGGCCTATATCAAAGCTATGTATATTTGCTAAGATATTAGAAAAATTAGTGTACGACCAACTTTTTCCAGCTATCTCGCAATCTCTTAGTATGCAACAACATGGTTTTCAGAAAGGACGCTCAGTTACAACAAATTTACTACTATTTAATGATTTCGTTACTAATGCCATGAACGATCGGTCTCAGGTTGATACTATATATACAGATTATAGTAAGGCATTTGACAAGATTGATCACGATATTCTCCTAGAAAAACTTTTACAGATCGGTATTCATGGTGATCTCTATAGATGGTTCACCTCATACATTACGCGTCGATCACAGGCTGTCTCATTAAATGGATTTATATCGAAATGGATGAATATTCCTTCTGGTGTTCCACAAGGCTCCCTCTTGGGACCTCTATTATTCAATATTTTCATCTTCGATATTGAAAAATGTTTTCAGAATTCAAATGTACTATTATTTGCTGATGATATGAAGATTTTCAAGAGAATAGACAACCGAAATGATGCTTTGGCCCTACAAGATGATTTGTTCAGACTAGAGGCTTATTGCAGCATAAATAAGTTGGAAATTAATGTAGCAAAATGCTCCTGCATAACCTTCACCAGAAAACTATGTCCAGTTGACTTTCCTCATTCAATTAACGGACATAGACTCACAAGGGTATCGGAAATTAGGGATTTGGGAGTCTTTTTAAACTCTGATCTATCCTTTAGTAAACATATTGACAATGTTGTAGCTCGAGCGTCGAAGGCCCTCGGGTTCGTCATCCGGTCCTCCAAATGCTTTACTTCTATAAAATCATACAAAATACTATATTGTGCATACGTAAGAAGTATTGTTGAGTTTGCATCCCAAGTTTGGAACCCAGATTACTCTGGTGCAAGAGACAGATTGGAGCGCATTCAGAAGAGATTCCTGAGGTACGTCAGTAGCCGTTTTGGATTAACCTATACTTCCTACGAAGATGCTTGTAGGTGTCAGCATCTACTTCCTCTTGTCAAAAGAAGGGAGATAGCTGACATCTCAACAATTTTGAACATCCTTAACGGCTCGATTGACTGTCCTCAATTATTGAGCAGACTATCATTGCGTGTACCAAATAGAATGACTAGATGTAATGAGCTCCTTTACATACCTAATACTTTTTCTAATTATGGAAGAAGCTCATTCATCTGGCGTGCAAGCTCTACCGTCAACACACTAATCTTAACAATTTCTATGTTTGACTTATTTAATATTAATGCTATACAAGCTAGAGTAATTATTGCAAATTTGTTTTTCGATGATTAATTTTAATGAAAGTTTATGATTATGATTATGAATTTTTATTTTGATGTATTTATTTTGTCTTTTTGTTTTTTGTTATATATTATATTTTTTATATTATTTCATAATTTTTATCATATTATTATTCTTATTATTCTGATATTTTTATTATACTGTTATTTCTATTTTTTTTTCTTTTTTTGTTTTCTTTAACTATCTTACTCTATTATCATTTTTGTTTCTTATTTTAAATGTTTGAGCTTTTCTTTTTTTACCTATATGTGAAAATTATTAATGGTTTACTTAACATAATTATATTTTTTTTACTATCAATCTAATAAACTGTAAACTGTAAATTTTCCAAATAAATAAAATAAAATAAAATAAACGTCTTTTAAGTTTTGAATGTGCTCAGATTACCATTCGATTGTGGTCATCGAGTGTTAAAGCTAGAGTCTGCTCACAATATTTGGAATACAAAACTTTAGTCCAAATTTTTTTTTAATTGTACTCGAAAAACAATGTTTATATCAATCAAAGTGCCAGGGCGGCGACCTGGCCCGACTACACCACTGATTATACCTACTGTATAAGAATGTAGGATTTTTTTAACTGTTACAGTAGGGTTTTACAGGAATATGATCCACCTTCTAAATCGATTTGAGTAGGAATTTTAAGCGAAAGCAGCCCGTAATTAGAAAAAAACATGTTTTTTTCAAAGTGATGCAATTTATGTGACCGCCAGTGTATAGTATTAAATTTGGTCCTGAATTCAAGAGAATATTATACCTTTATAAGTATATAGGATTTATTCGGTTGAAACATATTGAAGGGGTGTCTAAATGGACTCGTATCCGTTTAACCCTTTGAGTGCTAACGTCTTTTCTGTTGAAAGCCCGTCACGCTGAAATTTTCACCAACATATCCAACTATAACTATTTAAAAATCCAATAGAAAGCAGGTACAAAAATTGTAGCTTATTCAAACAAACCCTAGATAACTACCGCCGAGGATTTCGAGTTTTGTAAAGGTGTGTTTAGACTCTCTAATTTATCTTGCAACAATATAAAATAAACAAAATAAGTCTATTACTGCATGTATTTTTCCAAAACTAGTTCCATCTTCTTCATTGTTGTTAAAATGTAATGCTCACAATCTAAATGCCAAACCACAATCTAAAATACTCAGCAGTTAGGGATTTCCATCGAGAAATTCTGCTATGATTATAAATTCAGAAATTCCAGTGTAAACCAGTATTTATAAACGTCGACAAATGAATGATATGGATTACACGACCCATGTTCAATGCATTTTTTCTAATGCTACCTGGAAAGGCTTAGCGGGTAGTATTCTTTTTTACTTTGTACGCGCTCAAAATACAACGCCTATCGGCGTTTTTCAGGCCCACGGACTTGTTGGCAAAACACCGATCGGCGTTCAATGGTTTAATCCATTATTTATTGACAGAAGCACCTTTCAGATACAAATTGGACACCCAAACATACATACACATGTACTTTCACTAACAGACTTCACAGGTTCGTAAATTAGATCCTACATATGAACAGACATGAATGTTTCAAATGTATTTTTCTAAATAACAACATTTACCCTGTCAAACATCTTCCACACTATTTACACATCACAGACTTACACTATTTACACATCATCTTAAATACGGACTTCAATGCTTTTGAACACCATATTTCGGGATGTTTATTGGACATACTTTTACACACAGATCTAACCGATGTACTATATGTATGTATGTATGTATGATAGAAGTATGTATATTTTAGGGAAATTTAAGAGAAAACTAATAGTGTGTACGCGGATTGGATCATTTTTTGCAGAATCATGTCAAATTAGTATATTCCTAGAATGTTCATTAGTCGTATAGTATATGTATTTGTTCCAATATCCGCATGCCCGAAAATCTAGCTACCCCGGAATTACCCTCTCTATATATGTATATATATTATTTTCAAATGAAAAATCATCCTACTAATGGGAAAATACCAAATAACAATAGGTGCGAACGATGATTAATATTACTTCGATAAGACAAAGCCTTTAGGGCCTAAAATCAATACACGGGGTCTACAATTCTTAAGATTTCCTTTCGAGATATTGCTCCGCTTTATAATACTCATTCTGCGTACTATTTTGATCACGAAAATATTTTCATGAACAAAGGGAGACTTTTTATTATATTTTTATAAAGAAAAAAAAATAGGGAACCATCTCGGGAAAATTATATTCAATTAATATCATGACGCTAAAGAGAAAATTGAAGACAAAAATTTTACTTTTTAAAGAAAAATAATATATTTCAGAACTTCTTATGAATAAAGTTGAAAAATATGATTTTTTATGATTCATAAACAACTTACGTATGTATAATATGTATGTAAGTGGTTTAAAAATAAACCAAATTTTAACTGAAATGTATAAATACCGGGGTCATTTTACACAAACAGTTTCTGGACTATTTATACAGCAAAAGAAATCAAACATTCACCCCACGAATACCTCGTTGAAGCCTAGTAAGTACGTCAAAATGTAAATAAAAACAAGGACGAATTCTGTAAGTCGTTCAAAATAATTAAGTCGTCGCCCTTAATGCGGGCACATTCTCTCTTGTACTTTACGGGCGAGGGCAAAAGTTATTGTATTAGCGTCTACTTAATTATATAAACATAAAAATAATTGCTGTGCAAATTTTTTACCCTCGCAGCGAGCAACGCCTAAGGTTTTGTACGGCGAAGTTTTCCGGTCACGTTTACGCGAGGGATTTCGATAAGCATCGTCGAAATTAAAATTGCTTAAGTTAATTTTGAGCTGTTTAAGATGCATAAGAAGAATATTTTTATGCGCGGAAAACTCGGCTTCACCCGTTCGAGCGTTTTAATTACGAGCTGCGATGTATATTTAATTTTTCCTTTGAAAGGGTTCGTATTATTTGAATTATAATCAATACAGCGCTACAAACAAACACTTTTTGGCCGACAGCCAGGCTAAAGTCATGATTTAAAATGTTTACAGTAACTTGAGTTATCTACTCAGTGAGAAACAGAAACTCCAAAACATCCATTCAAATTTTAGATATTCCAATTCTAAGCCGGCTTTAACGGTCAAGGAATTAAAGCCCTTAAAGCCCTCAACATGAGGACACCACTACCCCCAACGAATACAGTCTAAGACACCCTTTCGTCGGAGAAATAGACGGTTGTTCATGAATATCGCACAAGAACAACCGCATATCACTGCTCTAATGAAAATAAAAAACACACTGTACATAACCAAGTACAAAATAAACAACAACGCATGAACACATAAAGCGCATATGCGTTAGGAATTGATACCTGGAATGTGCCGTGCAATGCACGCACACCTCAAGTAAACATACATGTATGTTTCACTGCTAATTTTATATATGCTATATTTCAATTAATGTAATGACTTTTGTACTTGCCCAAGAATTCCTAGCATATGATTGACGGTCTAAACAGCCTATTTTTAAATATTTCAAATATAGCCAGCTGTATGGCTCGTTGGTTGCGTTTATATTTAGCACCGAGAGATTACCAGGTTCGATCCCGTACTAATTTTACATTTTATACCAGGAAGGCCCTACAGGTAAACCCCAATGCGTCTTCCTGGCCAATTAAAAACACAGCATTTGTATTATACACGTCGCTGAATTACAAGACATCTATGAATTGTACATTAATCATACTCAAATAGTGGTGACATAGTAGGTAGGAAGGTTTTTAGCCAATCTTTAATCGGGAACCGTTCCAACAATGAAATCAGAGAAAATTAGCAAACTCTGATAGGAAACGATCGATCTGGAGTCACAAATATCCATGTCTGACCACCAGCACTACAGATATACTCAACAATTCTTTTTAATCAAGGTCAGCTCATGGGATCGAACCCGGCGCCTTTCGGTGTTAGGCAGAAGCTAGGCTAGGCAGAATATTTGTGACTCCAAGTCGATTGTTTCCTATGAGAGTTTGCCAATTTATCTGATTTCATTATTGAAACGGTTCCTGCATCAAATTGGCAAAAAGCCTTCCTACTATGTCACAAATATCTGAATTTGATTTATGTACAATATGTAAACATATAAGTACAAGTCTAAATTCATAGATGTCATCTCTATGGATTAATTCATTAATTAATTAATTGTTAATTTCGTGACCTTCAGCCTATCGAAATACAGCGATTTATGTAATAAAAAATGATGAAATGTTTGAAATTAATTGTCTAGGATGGCGCATTGGGTTTACCTGTTAGGCTTCTGGTATATGTATTTAAAAATAAATTTTTTCAAATAATCCGTCCACGGGAAGGTTAGAAATGATGATCGAAGTGTTTTCCAGCCATTATTAAACTGGGGGTACGCGTACTCCCAATTAGGAAGCGCTGCACTCGGTTGTACTTTTTCCGACCAGAATTTCTCGAGTAATATTCGTGGTTGCGCAACAAACTCATTTTCTCCCATAAATCATCCGCTAATTAACTTGGCTTTGCCTCACATGGAAATAAAAAGAGAGGGCGAAAAAAATCACGGAATCATAAAGGACCTAGCCACAGAGTTCTCAGTGTTCGACTTTTGTAGGTTAATTAAATTTTAACACGGCACAAGTTTGCGAAATAGTACTGGAAACCTTACGCCAATGGCTAGAATAAAACAATCACGAGTGAACCCAGAACACTTACCGAGAAACAATTGTGAAGCACGCTCTGGAAAAACGGTTTCGTAAAAAAGAGAATACGTATTCGACGGGAAAATTACTAAGATGTTCATGTTAAATTTTTCGTATTTATTTCGCAAAAGAATCGATATTTTACAGCAGTGTAGATATGTATGTATGTATGTATGTGTTCGAGGTGGGTTTATTGGTTAAAATAATCAGTAGTCCACGTCTTTAGGCGGGAAACAATAAAAAAAGACCCTTGCGTGATAGGAATATTAACGAGTAGGTACGCATTTCACTTTCTCTAAAAATGGAGATATGAAATGTAGATTTTTCCAAAAATAATAATAACAAGAAATGGAAGATATATTCAAATATTTCACACAGTTCTAAAACCAAAATTCGCAAAAAACCGTGAGTGAAAGGCCACGCAAGAGTATTTACTTTTAAATTGTTGCGAATACCGAATGAGCATCAAATCATCAGAGATCAAGCCGAAACTGTTGATGTTGCATCTATTTTATCATATATGTGTTTTTAAATATTCATATACATATACATATGTACATACAAGTACATAACCAGCGGCGTGGACTAGTGGTTAGTATATTATGCCTTCGAGCAGAGTGGTCACGAGTTCGAGTCCCACTAGAGTACCGCTGCTGGCCAGACCTTGGTTTGTGACTGCAGTTCGATCGTTTATCAGTTTGCCATTTTTTCTGATTTTTTTTTCTAATCTCAAGTTATTCAGCGTCTTGATTATAAAATTCTGCAAAATTTTATGTGGATGTTTGTATCAATTCGCATTGTATAAAATGCTTATGTACATATATTTATTGTATTGATTGATTGTATTGAGCACTCGTCGCTTTGTAGCGATCTGTAAAGGCGAGTGTTCATGTTCTATGAAATAAAATAATAATAAAACGTTCATATATTATATTATATATAAAAATTCATGTATATAAAAATATATATACTGGTTGTTTTACCCGGCTTCACTCAGTGTTTGTAATATAAACAGCTTAAAAATGGCGAATCTAATAGTAAATATTCATTCGTTTTTTTATTTAATTTATTTGAATCGGAAAAAAAAATTATTCAACCAATCGAATCGTCATAAAAACTCACTTATTTTCCAACTTACAAACTTACAAAGTCTCTTTTGAAATTATATATTAGATGTATTATATATTATACCAGAATCTGGCGGCTCCCCCGGGGGCATTCACCCCCGGCGCCCCCCGTCATGTCGTCATGGAAATTTTGACAAGTTCCCAACCATTTTTCAACCAACAATATTTACTTACATACAAAGTCTCTTTCGAAATGATATATTAGATATATACATGATATATTTCAAAGCATTCTATTCAACATTGTAGATATAAATTTCTTAGAAATAAAATAATATTTGGACTATTTTCAATGACATTATTACACTTCATTCTGCGAAATTCGTTGGTTCACATGATTCATAATTCGAATTTATTCCCCGTGGCGTTCTTAAATTACGACAGATCCTCGGTCGGTTCCGCTTGTTTTAATTGCAAACAATCCTTCCCGAGGCCCCCAAGTCCTAATTAGAAATTGGATAACAGCCATCAACCGAAAATCTTCACTTGTTACGGATGATTGATAACGATTTATTCGAAACGTGAAACAATACACGAAATGAACGCGGTTTCGAAGTTTACTCGAAGATGGATAGACAAGTTGTAAATATACCTAGTACATACGTACAGTAGAATATTTGAATCGTGGCAATTTTTCAGCTGTATCTGCGGTCGATGGCTCGGTTGTATCTTTTTATTGGGATGAGAGAATACGGGGCCGGTCACTGTCGCACACGGACCAGACATACTCGGCAAAAGGATTTATTGGAAAAGATAAACTGCACAAGGGAAGATTATATCTGCGCGAAAGCGTCCCCCGCGGCCCGTTTGGCACCGTTTCAGCGACGTGTTTCGCCAAAAACGCCATGAAGGTACCTATCGATTCTATATGGGGGAGGGGGGGTGAAAGGTTGGTATCATCGAATTGCCGATACACAATTATGCACCTCTGGAAATATTCCACGTATAGTTTGTATTCACTTATATTCGTAAAATGAAGTATTTAGGTATGAAGTAACAAAAATCGCATCATACCCAGAGAAATGTTATAATTAAAGTTTGCGCCGTTCTTTGTTAATTGTTCTCCGTGCATTGTTATTTTTTACATACCTCTTCTATACTTCACTTACGATTACAATTCAGGAAAAAATTTGCCTCTTATCCGATCGTTTTCATAATTTGCCATATTGCTCATTTTGGTCATCAATATATGTAAGTAAATGGATCCTCCGCCATTACGATGGTGCAAAAATATCGTGTAAGACGCGTTTGAAATTTGAATTTCTGAAAAGTGCCTGACGTTTATCCAGTTTTTAGTTTTGAACAAAGATGACGGTATTAAAATAAAATTATTGGTATTTTTATTCAAAAAAATAATTTTATATACAAATTATAGAAGACGTATGTTTTTAAAAAACTTTTTTTTTTAATATAATTTTCATCGGAGAAAATTTCTTATTGTTTTAATGTTTTTGTTTGGATTTTCATTATGATGAACCTTTTTTTTGCACTCTAGCTTTGTAGTTTTCCCTGTTTCCTGGAAAATAGACCCAAAACGCCCTATTTCCTGGAAAAAGCACGCTTCCGGTCCTACCTCTAGTTATAATAATATAAGTGGCTTTAGGCGTCATATTGTTGTCAAGTGAGGAATGTCCACAGACCTTTTCAAATAATTTTGGCGTCAGTCGTATTTGATGCTTGGTGCTCGACATACATACATATGTCCGATAAAAACTTCTCTGTTTTTTTTATATTACTCGCAAGATGGGCAAGTGCATCGTTAAAAATTGCACAATGCATTCAAAAACACATAATAAACAACATGCGATACATTTTTATAAGTAAATTTAGCAACTTTTATACGAGAAGTTGGAAAAAATTTAGCAGGAGGCTTTTGATTTTGGTTGAAAAGTCGCCTATTGACAATTTTGAATTTCATAACAATGGCTGTATCAATTGTTTTATATATTAGCATTATTCTATGCCTGTGTTCCATAACGCTCACCGTACTATAATAGTCGTTTCGATTCGACATATGTATGTACGAATATATGTAGTTTACGAACATAGTTTAATAACAGATCAAGAAAAAACTTCTATATATATATACTGTTCGCTACCAATGTTTTCTCTAGGGAAATAGTCTCAGAGCATTTAGCGCCATCTATTAAAAATGTATTTAACTAATTAATTACTTTATCTATGTACGTAGAAATAATAGATGAAGTTTTGTTTTTTTATTGGTGTTTTATATTATTTATATGTAAGTAGGTACATAGGTAGTTTTACTTATAGTACACCCGATTAAATTTTCATCGGGTCTGTCACTATATTGCAGGTCGGTTACAGGTTAGAAATCGCTTACGTCACGCCATATAAATAAAACGTAACGGTTATTTAATTTAGCGCGGTTTTGAACCTTTTTTTTACATATTATACAATTAAATATATATATGAAATTAATTATATTTTAAAGGTATTTAAAAATTAACTAAGAAGCGGTTAGTTTTTAAAAATACGACCGTGATGCTGATCGGACACATTTCATTTAATTATTTTTTATTTAATAACTTAATAGCCCATGCGATGATATTTCATCGGGCACAACACTAGCTGTTCTGTAAATGTTAAATAACAACAATATCAACCATATAGAGAATCGAATCGTGAACCTTTAATTTTGTGAATTTATTGTTCGGATTTAAATGTGCTGTAAAAAACGCAACTGGATTATAATCGCAAATTTTAAACACACTAAGCTGTATAGACTTTAAATAAAAATTCTATGAACTGAAACAATTCATAAGTGTCATTCGTGCACGCTTAAATTTAGCTTACGAAACGAGTTCATGTTTACTTTGCATTTTTATGCTTTTTTTATTATTATTCATTTTCTTTGGAAATTAGTTTTCCGTCGTAACGCACACACCGTCGCCGTATGCAAAGGGAAAACTTAAAAAACCTACTTTTCGTTTTCGAAATATAATAAAAAAAGTAATCAGTCTAAAAAATCGCGTAACACACGAGCTTATGATTTATGATCTGACATGTTGTGTAGGTACCTATTCGCCGTGCCTACGAAGTGCTAAGCAGACCTTAACTGGAGATCGATTTCTTGCGAGAGATTAATTGACACTTGAAACTTGACAATGGCAAGCTAAAATATAGGGCAGATGCAAAAAAAATCCCTCAATATTTCAAAATACGTCAAATATAATGCCGAAAGGTAAAAAATGAGCATAATGCGAGAGGCGTGTGACAATGCTTACCCATTACGAGCCGAAATCAAGATGTCAATTTGAACAGCAAAAAAAAATCCAGTACATACATACGTGCAAAATTTTCGTTTTGGCATTTTTGTCGCCTCCAAAGGGCATCAAGAGCCCTATGGAAGGAATAACCTTCAAACCATTACACATATTATAATGTTTGATACAATTATCGAGGCAGCTCTAATCAGAAACATTCCTTAATCCATTCAATCCATAACCAGCAGAATAGACGAAGTGGTATATATGTAATGCAAGGTAAGCATATAATGCTTTGAATAGAGTGGTCACGGGGTCAAATCCCACGGGTTTCTGCTAGCTTGACCTTGGAATTGTCTGACCTGACCAAATCAAGGAACTGGCGTGATTGTCTTTAGCTTGTCACAGCATCGGAAGGAGTTGAGGTGGATCATCAATCAAATCAACCAGTACAATAGACAAGTGGTTAGCATACATATGTAGCTTTGATCAAAGTAGTCACAGTAGTCACTGGTAACTGCTGACCAGACCTTGGATTTGTGACTCCAGGTCGATGGTTTCCTATAAAGGTTTACCAATTTATCTGATTTTCATTGCAACGGTTCCAACAAATTGGCAACTTTACCAGTTTTCTCGTAAATCTCGAATGTCGCTGAATTGTATAAAATTTTGCAAATTTACAAATCGGACCATTAATATATCTGTTTATGTTGATTGATATGTATTTACTGAATTTCACTGAATTGTTTAAAAATGTTGCAAATTTACAAATATGAGCATAGATGTCTCTGTGGGTGTTCGTTGATATTTATTTATTTAACATATTAGCCACCGTGACATTACAGAGATCTCCAACGCGTCGCTGTGGCCGGTCATTCAGTAATAATAACATGATAACAGTAATAATAACTTATAATAATAACAATATTAACACAACATCATTAAAATCATAAAAAAAAAAGAAAAAACATAGATAAAGTAATAACAATCATTAATATTTATAATAGGCAAAATCAACCACTGGCATTCCTCAATAACCACTCAACCAGATTAGTATATTTTATATTGAAGAGGTCAATTTCACCAGAAATCCTGTTAAGCAGATATATCGCTCTAGATATAGGAGCCGTTGACAACATATTTGTGCGAGCCACAGGAGGAACAAACAAATCACGATTTCTCAAGTCCCTGAATTTACAAGGTGCATTAAACCTAAATTCCTTTAGAACCTGAGGATTGTGTATTATCCCATTCAACAGCATAAAAAAGTGTCTTCCCAGTAACATATTCCGACGAGACTCCAATGAGTTGAAACCTAACGCCCCTAATAGGAATGCACTAGGATATAGCCAAGGATAATAACCATACTGTTTCAAATAAAGATATCTGAGAAACCGTTTTTGGATTCTCTCAATCTTCAATGAATGAGTTATATGTATTTACTTTGTATAATACTTGTATCAAATGTACACTGTTTCTGGCCAGGAAGGCGCATTGGGGTTACCTATTAGGCCTTCCTGGTTTAGATATATGTATATAAAATAAATAAATAAATAAGCCATCCCTGATCCCTATTAAGAGAAAGGCGCTGTATTTACCGTTCCCAAAAAATGTTTATCGGAAGGAGACGGCAACGTTTGAGTGATCTTGGAATATAAAAAAATTATTGCTCCTTTTATAGAGCATGTGGCTTGCAAGTCGGTGAAATACCAGAAGCCATCCATATCTGAAAGTGATGGTTTTATAATGTCAACGTGGAAAGGAGTAAATCGAATTATAGCGAAGGAAAAACTTCCATCTCCCTCCCCCCCCCCCCCCTAGCTATCCAACATCAGTAAGTTTGTTTGTGCAAGCCTCGCATCTCCGCGGAAACCTCTCAGCGTAAGACTCGAATCCATTTTCCCAAAAGACTTCAGAGCTAATGGCTAATGCAGCGTTACACCATATCCGAAAAGATTCAAGGAATCCAAATACTCATAGTACAACAGAAATGTAGATGAAATGCGCAGATTTGAAACGCGCAAGGACAAAAGAAATAAAAAAAATATCCATCCCCCTTAGCCCACACCACCGTACTTACAGAATACAGAAGAATTAGGCGAATAAAACTTTTCGTTTTGATTGCAAATCGTTCACAAACAATAAGGGACGGCGACAGATAAAGCGTCACAGGTGAGTGTTACTGAGGGAGAGGTGGCTTTCGGAGTAAAAAAGAAAAAGACGGAGTAAGATGGGGCAGCAGCACCTATAAAGCGATATAATGGAGACCGTAGAGAAAGGGAAAAAGGGGGAAAAGACACTGAAGAAAACAGGGCTGGTAATACAATCAAAGGCTTTGTCTCGAGGCTTTCACCTTGCAGGGCCTCCCCGTGTTGTCGTTTGGGATTTGGCATCAGCCACTCCTTTAAAACGCTCGAGATTTTTAAGAGCAAAATCGAATTCGTTATCGTTGCAAAAATATCTGCGGAGCTTTCGCCGAGCGACTGTGACGAAAATTGCCCAAAGTGCTATCAACAACATTCGCGATAAAAACTCCTGTGCAGTACGTAGTATCAGTTTATTTTTTTGTCTAGAACTGAGGTCGGCAACCCGAACCAATTCCAAACATCTAAACACGTTAAAAAGTATTGAATATATAATTTAAAAATACTTGTGGGAATATACTATACTTAATAATTGGGCGAATTAGGAGTGCATTCGTTCTGACGAAAGCACTTCTACCAAAACACCCATTTTATTTATTTATTTTTTACATATATAAGAAGGCCTTACAGGTAAACCCCAGTGCGCCTTCCTGGTCGATTACAAACAATGCAGCATTTTTATTACGAGTCATTGAATTGCGAGACACTGAAAAACTCGCAAATTAACGAGACATCTATGAATTGTACATACATTTTATTGTACATTAATCATACTCAAATAGTGGTGACATAGTAGGTAGGAAGGTTTTTACCCAATTTTTAATCGGGAACCGTTTCAACAATGAAATCAGAGAAAATTAGCAAACTCTGATAGGAAACGATCGACCTGTAGATACAAATATCCAAGTCTGACCAGCAGCACTACAGATGTACTCAGAAATTTTTTTTTCAATCGAGGTCAGCTCATGGGATCGAGCCCGGCACCTCTCGGTGTTAAGCAGAAGCTTAACGACCGAGCTATGCATATTATATAATTAATTTGATTTATAATATAATATATATACAAACTGATGTATGTATGTTTGTGGGTATGTGGCGGATGCGTGGACAAGTATGGAGATTTCAAAAAAATAAATTTTAGAATGCCAGGAGAATATCTTGTACCTAAAGTACCTTGTACTAGACCAGGCCTAGGCAAATTGCGGCCTGATTCGAATTTTTGTGCGGCCAGCCAAATTGTTGGTTATTACAGGATCATTTATTTTTTACTAACCTATTCTTAGCTCGTTTTAGATTTTTTCGTCTGACTAAATTTGGGTTCTTATCCGATCGTTTTCAAACTTTGTCATTTTGCTCGGTTTGGTCATCAATATATCTATGTGGAAATCAAATCCGCCATTACGATGGTAAAAAATAATCATAATAGACACGTTTGAAAATACTCCATTATCGTTCTCGGTGACGTCTATTAGTATTTATCCACACTCTTCCGATCGTTTTTTTCCCTTTTCGCCACCCTCTCGCTATTTTAGATTTTAATTGTTTTAACGCCTATAACTTTTTCTTTATACTGAAATTATTTTTCATGACAGTAAATAATGTATATCTACAATATAAATAGTATTTTACTTGCGGCCGGACGCTCATTTTTAATTCCTAATGCGGCCCTTCATTCGAAAAGTTTTCCCAGAACTAGACTATGTTTAGTAAAAATAAATACACGCGAACAAGGCGGACAGCCAATCAGCGTGATGTGGTCAACGTGGACTAAAATCATTGACCAATTAGGGCAACGACGATACATTCTGAGCAATGGGTGCATTTTAAGCATCCGCTATTGTTATATGTTCATAACACATAACTTTATTTTAATTCATGTATCAATTCCCTTCCGAAGCCACCCGTTGAAATCAACGGACACAACACTAGTATTGTATACTCACCTTCAAATATCATTTTCACACACAGTGTATTTTCTCAATTTGTTAAGTAAGGACTCTCTTCATTGATTACTAGGAATTTCTTTCAGCACTCAAACAGTTTTCATTAATTCTATAGCTGATGTCTTTTAATACTTGGTATTTTAAAACAATATATGACTTCTTGAATTGTTAGTTTTCTCTTCATATTTTCATTTTGGCTTTTCTTGACTTTGAGATTCTTTCTTGCACAAAAACACAATCACAAAATATCGAACTTTGGCTATCCTTCACATCCAACGATTGCGTATATATTTGCATACCAAAATATGTAGAGACGTGCACGCGGCTCGCGATCCGCAAGTTACCGACCCACTTCAAGTAAATGGAGTCGTATATTTAAGATGCTCGCAGCGATAAGATTATTTAGGAAATATAAAAAAAGACAGAAAAGCAATGAATGCCACCTGTCACAGTCTACATATGCCGCAGAAATGCCCATTGAAAGAGACACCGTTGCGCGCGTGCAAGGGAGGAAAAGCGAACAGGACCACCCAATTACACCCTTATCTTAAATCACAAATGTGACGATCGTATACGAGATAAACTGCTAGGGAGAAGACCGAAATGCGACAGATGTCGAAAATGTGAAGAAGTTTCGTTTCATCGAGCTCAGCATTCACGTATGTACACTACCGGTCATATGTATGTATGTATGTTTAATACCAAAACGTTTTTTGAGCATAACTTATACAATTTTACGTCAATTAAAAAAAAATAATCGCAGTTTCATTCAGAAATTATATAGCTATTAAAATTATTAACAGATTTTAAAAACTACTTTAAACAAAATATCAAACGTAACTTTCATCGAAAAAATCACCTTTAATTGAAATCGTCCCGTTTGGCTAGAGGCGATATCCGGTGATTGAACTTTTGATTATGTTTGCTTAGATAGCACGATAACTTGATCCAGTCCTTCGTGATTCTGGGTCGTTCTTATTTGGATTTTTCCTCCGTACTGTTCGAATTTTGGAATTTTTTCATTATTTGCTGTACTGCAATCTTTGAAACATGAAGTTACTTGGCTATACATATATCTCGGGTTTTTTGAAGTGAAATAATGATTCTTCATAACACCACCGTTAGAATTTTCGTATACGCATATTTCTACAAAAATTTCTGCGCTATATTTATATTTTTAATTTCTTCACTAGTACGAATTCAAAATCGGACTGATAATTTAAAACTCAACCAAATTCATTAAAGGTTTGTTATTTTAAACCATGTTGATGGCATTTCAATTGGATAGTACGAAAAAAAAGGTTGGAATACGAGCTGTGTAATTACTAGAGGTAGGACCGGAAGCGTGCTTTTTCCAGGAAACAGGGCATATTGAGTATATTTTCCAGGAAATAGAGCAAACTACAAAGGTAGAGTGCAAAAAAAAGGTTCATCATAAAAATGAACTATGCACGGCGAACAATAAACAAAGAACGGCACGCTTCCGGTCCTCCCTCTAGTAATGACTAGTCACCGGAGCCTGAGGGGGCCGTGTATTGTTCAAAGATTGTAAATGTATTGTTAAAGGTTTGCCTAACAATGGATAGCACTGTGACTATCCTACCTCCAGTAATGACAAAGGGGCGATCCCATAATGTGTCAATTCGTCACGCATCGTCTTTGAACCTATTTTGAGCGTTTACACAAAAAAAAACACCAATCCAATGAGCTAACTCCTCCTTTTTAGTGATAAAATTATATTTAAGCATGTGTGCAACAAATTGACACCCATTTTGTCAAATTATAAGTATTACAAAGCTTTGAAAAGTATCTATCCTTCTGATCGTCAACATATGATCGGCACTGTATGTATATCTAGTTTGAAAATGTTGAATAAAAATAACAACCAATATTATTTTCTATAATGAGAAAATAAATTACATCAAAGCGGATATGTAATTTGCAAAAAATATACATATTTTTATCGTGGTTTTCGAGAGTGGGAATTGTGATGTATTATATGGTGGCGCAGGTGACAAGCCGAATTCGTAACATACATTTTTTAATATGTTCACGTCGCAAAGTTGTAAAATAAGTGATATTGCTTTTACATATATAGGTATACACTCTCGTAAAATCTGTCTTTGTATACGCACGAAATCACGTATGTGAGAAAATCATTAGATGCATTGAAAAAGAAAATTGTTCAAATAAAATACTACGTATTGTACGTACGTACGCCCAGATATACATGATAAAATTCGATGTATTATTAAAAGGATATTTGGGTTTTCTTCGGCAGTCGCTTATATCATTGCCGAGGAAAATGTATAAAGAAAACACAGAGTAATATTCGTTTTGGCAACGTTTTTAGACGGGTATCTGTGGTTTTAGGTAGCCCTAGGCAATTTTTCTGCAATCACTCCGCTGCCCTTTGTTTTTGCCCTCGTGAACAAATGCCCTTTTTCGTTTTCCCTCTTGTGGCCCTTTCAAATGCGGAAGTGTATACGATACTTTTCTTTAGATATACTTGTCCGGTTTTATTGCTTTCCGTGCTGATAGATAACCCGAAAGAGAAAATGCAAGATAGACCGATTTTTTTACAATCCTCTGTAGATTAGCGGACTGTACAACCGGCTTTGATAAACGACATAAATTCAATTTGATATAAATCTCCGCAAAATAAAATTAACAGTATACTCATAATAATTTAATATTTATCAAAACGGTTCAAGAATAACAATAAACAAAACCATTTTATTTTCGTTCAACATGAAAATATTTTAATGTTTTTTTTCTTTTACGTTTTTTTTTTTTTGATACAGGAATAGGCCTTCATGCTGTAGGCTAGCTTAATTTCATTTTCAGCGGTGGAGAAATTTTCAAGGGCTCTTCATTGGTTTATAGTGCTATTGCAGAGCCTCTTCACAGAGTAATACGAATGGATTAATTAAAAGTACAAGTCCAGCTACCACTTGAACAACATTTCATTTTAACCTTTTTTGACTGACTGTAAAATGTGAAGAGCTTTGAATTCTATTTATATTTGCATACTGTTTTTATACCATTTTGACACAAAAATTAAGTAAAATATTCAACATAATAAGTTTAGATCAAATTACTGTATGACAAAATACAATCAATTCTGAAATATATACTGTAAAAATCTCTTTATTATAATTATTCGATTATTTATCGTTTTAAACAGGCCGTTTATTTTATTTTTACCTGATTTGCTGAGCATATTCGGTAAATTATTATTTTGTAACCTTCAGAATATTACTGTAAATATATTTGACATATTTATCAAACGAGATGGTGTGATTCTCGGGTTAACAAAAGTATATTTTATATTTTCAAAATAATTCAACATAAAAATTCTGACATCTATCGGTGTGGCTGCAAAGTTTTACAAATAAATAAAAATTAAATTCATCTAAGACGCAAACCCAATTCGCAGAAGCGCCAACTGAATCTATACTAAATTTAAAATTGGACCATAGATGGCAGTAAAATTATTAAATAAAATATTTTGTGGAAAGCTTCATTATAAAGCTCTTTATATTTTATTATAAAAACTATAAATCATTGCGTTCTTTATAAATTATTGTATTATTCATTTATATATAACATTTTATAAAATATTACAAAACATTTAATTAAATCCAATTTATGATTTTGAAATTTGGATAAAATAGTGTTTCAAAAATGTTTAAAACTAAAAACCTTCTAAAGCATTGTGATAACATTTCAAAACCTTATTAAATATATAATACAAATTAAATCATATATTTAATACGACATTAAAGAAATATTAATATTACATTTCAACAAAAATTAAGTGTATTTGTGATCAATTTTGGTTTAAAAATTATTATATATAGCTGATGGTAATTTTAGTTTATAATACTTAATTATATTCATATTAAGAAAAATATACATATGATTACACATTAAATTCAATCATATATTAAAATGGAGTCAACAAAAAAGCTTTTTTAATGTTTAATAAGAACCTAATTTCTTAAATTTAAAATATTTGAATTTGAAAACAAAATCAGGAAGTTTTTATTTTCAAAAATTCAGTATTAAAAACAAATGAATTGTTTTAAACTTTTAAACATAAGAGGGATCATAATACACTTGAATTTTTGAATATTAAATAAAGTATATGTATTTTAATAAATAGAAAGGATAATACATACGTTGATTATGAATGCAGACTGATTGTGATAACCAAGCGAGAGATTTTCGGATTGCGAGAACGAATCAGTTTATCTGAAAAAATTATAAACAAAACATTAGTAACAGGAAAACAGCATAATAAATAAATAGTTACATACAAATAATGTCAAAGATTATTTACTTTCATTTTTAACGAATAGCTAATTGATAATAAGCGAATAGCTAATTGAACAAACAAGATATATTCGTATTCAAGTATACACAAATAGAAATGCATATCATAACGACGCTGTAGAATATGAGAAAATAACATATCGCCAATTATGGAAATTGTCACATGTTTGAAAAATGTAGGAATTCAATGAACGAATAATGTTGAATCGCAATACATGTAGATTTGTTTAAATATTTGATCAAATTCACAAATATTGAGTTGGTACAAATACGTACCTGTTTTTTTAAACATGAAACGAAAGCATGTTATTGCTTATTCGTTTTTTTTTGGTCATCTTAGAAATACACCTATTTCAAAAATTTTAATATCGACTTAGGATAAAAATAAGACTGCAAGAATGTGCAATTATTTTTCGTATTGAAATTTAGATTTAGTCCTGCCATTGCTATTATCATTACATTATGAATATTATAATAGTTTCGTGAATATTTAAATTAATCATATAAAAAATGTAATTTTTTTCAATTACCGATTAATATATTCAATTTCACAATCAAGTATTCCAGGAATGTACATTTAATTTCTTTGAATTTGCTATGCCATTTAAAGGCTAACCGGTTAAATATTTTAAGTAAGAATAAATAAACACATGAAAATATTTTAAATATCAAACACTTCATTTACAAAATAAAAATGCCAGGGAATTAAAAATAGGGTTGTCAGATTATTATACAAGTCAAATCGGGACGAATCCCTCCCCCCCCCCCCACCCCCGAAAAAATTAACAATATTAGACCATATATTTTTTAATTAATTAAATTGAATTTCTAAAATAATAATTCTTTTTTTTTTCAAATTTTCAAAAACACAAATTTAGTACCAATGTTGCTAGTATAGATTTTGACTATATTCAGTGTTGATCTGCAATTAGCTTTTTTATTTTATTTTTGAAAGGTTGTTTTTGGGATTTTCCAATTTTATACTAGATCCAATCTGAAAGAAGACAATCTTACAAATTCGGCATTGGAATCATGAATTTAGTCAAAATGAATCTTAATATTGTTGGTACATTTCAAGTGCCCTTCTGTAAACCGGGACGTTTGACATTTGACTACGATAATATTATCAACGGTTTACTAGACTAGAAATCAAAGAGTTATTTTAGTCTAACAAGTAACCTAAACAAATTTTAAGATATGTTGTAAATGGCAAAACTTTTAGTCAAAAGATAGTCTAAGTGTTATAAATAGATACCACAAATGGGTCTACTTCGTTTGACCAAAACATATTTTCTGAATTTCTCATTAGTTTGAACAGGAATTTGTATATATGTATACAAAAATGGTTTTTGTACATGTAGTTTGTAATATTGAGATTTTTAAGATATTAACACACTATACAAATGTATTAAAAAACGTTTGAAAATAAATTCTTACTATATTAATGATTAATTTTTACCATGTCAAACATTTTTGTTATGTTTATATCCCTAATATCAAGTAGACGAGGAATTTACAAATTCCGAGTTTCAGTCAAACGGGAATCAGTCAAACCGAGCATACTAACCACAATCATATAATATATATTCTAATCAAATAGATAAAGCTTAGATAACTTTCAATATTAAAAATAAACATACATTCAATTTTTGCATTACGTAGTACAAACCGGAAATATTTACTGATTACTAACCAAATTGAAGTAAATGACATAATAAATCATATGGTTTTCGTTCGTAAATAGATAATTTGCAGACTGTTAGTTATTTTGACATTTTGTCTTGGATATTTTATCGCACAAATTTTAATAACTTGCTTTCCAAAAGCAAGTCAATAAGCCATTGAAAGTGTTTAAAAAATCTTACCGATAACTTATGTTTCTAAAATAATTCACTATTCCTTTTTATTTAATTCAATATTGTCATAAAATATGTGTAGCTCGTACTAATTTTTATTTCTAGGTTATAAAATAAATTTAATATGTGAATCAAAAACCAAACCAAAATCACTTTTCATACCGAAAAGCCATTGAAAATTAAAGTCAAACCGAATTGATTTAGTTTGAACTTCCATTGCGTTGATACAATAAATAAAAACAACATAAATAATATTTTATTCAAAAACATACAAATTTGACATGAGTGAAAAATTGAAACATTTTCAAGTTTGTAGCCCTGATTACAGAAGCGGCAATCGGCCATCTTCATTCATACAAAACTATACTAGAAGATGCAGTGCAATTTAGAATGCATACACAATATCGACAAAACATGACATGTTGACAAGATAATGAGCAAAATAAAGATAGTGTAATGAGTGGTGTTTATAATTTGGTGATAGTGATGGTGATGGTGACAGTGATGGTGGGGTGCAGCGAAGTGCACGAGGGATGGTCGACGTTTGACAGCGATCGTTTGAAGGGGGTGGGTGGGTGGGTGGGGGTAGGCTTCGGGGGTGGAGAGGTTGCGGTTGCGGTTGCGGAAGTCGGATGACCGGTCGGAGTCCGAGTGGTTACGTACGATGCGATGGGGCTCCAACTCTGACTCCGGTTCAGGCGCTCCGCCCCCATACTGATGCGTTTCTCCTCGGGGGCGCAGCACAGCTCCTCACCGCACGTAAACACGAGAGTCGCACCGCACCTCAATACTGCAGCGCCCTGCTTTACCGTGCTCTTCTTCTTCTTCTCGCGTACTACGCTACCGGTGTTGCTACACTGCGCGCCGCTTTGACGTTTACGCTCGCGATTCATCTGGCAACTTTTTATTATATTTCGATGATTTTGTCAGAAATATTATAATAATAGGGTTCGGTGATTACTAGTCAAATGTGAACCAGTCACAGGACAACCGGTCGCTCTAGATCGGTCACACGTGATCACCCGTCATACTAAAACTGGTCACGAGAAAACTGGTCACACCCTAAAATCGATCACGAGAAAACTGATCGACCGATTTTAGGGTGTGACCAGTTTTCTCGAGAACAGTTTTAGTGTGACTGGTGATCACGTGTGACCGATCTAGTGCGACCGGTTGTCCTGTGACTGGTTCACATATGACTAGTAGTGCGTTTACCAATAATAGACGTGTCTTTACCAATAAATTGCCTGTGTGAAAATGATACGCTACACTCACGGAATATAATCAGGGTCATCACTAGAGATAGGCACGGGAGCGTGCTTTTTGGGCAAAATATGGGAGTTTTGGGGCTATTTTCCAGGAAAGAGGGCAAGCTACAAAGCTAGAGAGCAAAATAAAAAAGGTTCACCATAAAGAAGTTTAGTCATCACATATTCACTACAGTAATAAAAGTTTTATTTTGTTGTAGATTTATTTACAATTTAAGCATATGATGGTGTTGGGCGTTGCTAGCCAATCCGTTTTTTTCTCAATTGGCGGATTATTTTTATTCACTTTTTTTCTATTTGTCTGTTCTTGGGAACTCTTAAATTAACGTGTAATGTATACTTTTAAAAAACATATGAATAATATAAAATAAACGATGTTTATATTAATTAAAGTGAAATAATTGGTTATTAATATAATTGAGTATTCGGCGTTACCAACAGAAATCTTTTTACATTTATTTAAAAATATTTTTTACATTTCTCTGGTGACACTTTTAAAAACTGTGAAACTACGATGTTAAAATGTATTCGATGTTGTTTATTGTGTGTTTTTGACGGCATTGTGCAATTTTTAACAATGCACTTGCGCATTTTGTGAGTAATATGAACAAACAATGGTGAGTAATATGAACAACTCGTAAATAATGGTTTGGTGATTATTCCGCACAAAGCAATCTCTCGCACATCACTAAAATTGCGATAGAAAAATTTATGGGATGAGATGTATTAGAGCTGCGTAAATCAGAGACGTGTTGAAGAGCCCGTCATTCAGTAGTGAATGGAGAATGGCTGTATATGATAATAATGACGATATCTTTGCTTTACAAAGACTCGTTTATGGCGAATTTTGAATACATCCAAAACTGTATAGAAAATAAATCAACCCCGACGCGTTTTTTAAATTTAAATTTTTCATCCCATTGAGAGTTATTACGAATAATACCTACTATCAATACGAATCGCAATGAGATTCGATCGCGTGATAATATTGAGTGTGGTATTCCCAATTGGAGTAATTTTTAAATGTCTCTGCAATACTTATACAGGGATACATTGTAATTAGTGGGCTGATGTATGTAAATCATTGATTTTAAGCTAAAATTGTTTTGCTTTCAATAATTGATGCATTGATGAAACTAATAAATTTTATGTATTTGTCGGATATCTGGCCTCTCCTCAATTTGAACTAAACATAAGAAAAAGGTTAAGGGCGAAATCACACAGTGCGGTACGTGGGACGTTTTTTTTTCGATAGTTTTAAACATATATAAAAAACGTGGCATACCCGGCACGTATGCCCTTTAGACCTTTAGACCTTCTTCGGTCAAATTGTATGGTTTTATTTATCCTTGCTTGACAGTGATCGATAACGGTTTTAAGAAATTTAGGAGAACTTGTCGACGTACCACATACCGCTTCCCACGCTGTATGATTTCGCCTTAAGATGGAAATACTGTGTCTCAGGTCTGCAAATATTGATTTTTCAAAAGTCACTTTTAGTTAATTATTTTAAATTCATATTCATAGACCATGAATTAATCAAAAATGAATTAAGTAAAAAATAAATGCGATTTAAACGCGAAATCAGAGTCAAAGCAACTCGATTTTTAATGACTCCACAACTCTGATGGCCTGATGCAATTTTGAACATTAATAAAAGCTTACAAAAAATAACAAGTATGATTGCCGATTAGCAGCTTGTCAACCGAATAATTTTTTGGTTATACAAAGTAAAATAAATAACTCACTGAAGACCTTGCAGTTTTGAAACTGTCAGAAGAGGCAGTGCCCATAGGGCCATTTATAAATAAATATATTTTCTGTATTGCTTTTTTTGCCAAATATAATCAAAAGAGGAAAAAGCTGAAATAAATCGATAAACATGTGCGTTTATTTATATATGTATATAATACATATCATACAAAAACATTTCGCCTGCGGCGCATTTTTTCATTATTGTACTTATCTAATTTCTTCTAAAACTAAAACTGTTTTACAGGGGGAGAGGGGACGTCAAAACTTGAAGTTTAAATAAATAAGGAGAGGAAGGGATAGAGAAAAGGGGGAGCACCCTTCCAACGTCCCGCTCTAGTTCCGTGCAATATTTCAACGTAACAACGAGGAGGAGAGAGGAGTGTGAGCCACATAAAAGCAATTCACTCTACTTTGCGTAAAGAAAGTTTCGCTTTCAAATATTAACCATATAGAAGCCTCATTGTAAGTAATGATAGGTAAGAAATTATTGGTACTAATAAGTGGAATTTCAATTATCGATTTATTAAGCAATTAATAATTCCGTTCCATAGCCACCCGTTGATATATACATATGTATATACCTGAGCTTGTGTTCGTGTTTGAGTGCGTGGGTTCGCGTTCGCGAACACAAGTAAGATCACGTTCGCAAGCATGTTCACAAACGTGTTTACGGCCATTTAATGTAACTTTCTTAATCCTTCACCATTTTTGGTGGAGTTTTTTTTGTTCGATGTACCGGAATTTAAAATTATAGCGTGTGGGTAACCGAGAGAATTGGTTTTTTTAACTGCCAACCACTATCAATTCCATTCCAAAACGACCCGTTGATAAATCAACGGGCAAAACACTTGTACATAATAAAATTCAATCTCCAATTGAAAATTTATTAAAAGAAGAGGAACAAAAAATGGTGTAAATGGGATGTTCGATTTTTCGAAGGTCACACACATTTCTATTCCATCGGTGTAAGAAGGCGAGCACTAGGGCCGTTTTCACACGAGATAACTTGATGTCCGATTTCGAGTTGCCTCAAATGTTGAAAATACATTTAAAGTGGAGACGTTTACTGAATAATAAAATAATGTTTTATAAAGGTGTTCCGCGGATGACACGTGCGAGACCTCTTTCTAAATTCATTGTGTCCCTTCGATTTTGTTGTAAATTGCGAATGTATGGACGAGTGCGAACTTTTTTCAAAGGGGAGCGAAAAATGTCGACGTAACGAAATTACATCAAACTTATTTATAGTTATATTTGTACATAATAGTGGAAAAATAACGATTATTTTTTCGCAACACTGTTTGATTTATGGTTTTTCCGTTATAATCGATTTCAAACGTATACATACGGATATAAGATTTAGGTGAGCTTAGTAGTATAAGTTTTATTTTAGTTTATACTCTTGGAATCGCTTAACCCCCAGTCGATGTGTTTGCAAAACAGAGATTTCGCGAATAAAGGCTTCGTGTGAAAGCAACCGTATAATAAACAAAAAAAAATATATATATATATAGAGGGAAGAAAATTGAGCGGTAAAGCTTTACTCTCCGATATGTGAGAGTATTTCAAATTTGAGAAATCCATTCAACGTCACTGTCTTCATACAAATTGATGGAATTCTATCGAAAGATTTGTTCCATTCTGTTTGTTTTTTATTACGAAATTGACTACCCGTCTTATATTTACGTCTGAAAGTATCTATTATATGAAGCGCTCGTGAAATTGTTTGTTTTGTATACATTATCTTTCCACTATCAAGTCACCATAGTTCTCTTGGAAACTTTCGTATCTAAACAACGAATTACT
This sequence comes from Arctopsyche grandis, assembly GCF_051622035.1. Taxonomy (NCBI): domain Eukaryota; kingdom Metazoa; phylum Arthropoda; class Insecta; order Trichoptera; family Hydropsychidae; genus Arctopsyche; species Arctopsyche grandis. The sequence continues at coordinate 4,128,746 of NC_135365.1, forward strand.
TCCGAAAAGTTTTCAACTTAAGTCACCCTTTAGTACGAAATTAACATAATCGATTCTGAGATTTTCGTCGTACCACTTGGCAACACCGAAGGGCATGTTATAAAACAGATAATTGCAAAGTTATATCATACATGACGAAATAATTCCACACATAATAACAATAATGGATACCGACGTTGTCTTGGATTCGTGCTTTGTAAAGTTATCACACATCTTCTAAAAAAGCTTACCGATTCTACTGACCCTATTTTTAGGCTGGCTCTAATCTCCGATTACTTTCTTTATATAGTCTTAATATTTTTATATACAAAACTAATAAAAGCCTTGTTTTTAAAAAACTTCTTTTACTCTAAAAGTCATTTGCTAGTTCTTAAAGTATGTATATTTAAAAAGCTAGAATTGTTCTTTACAGACGTGTGATGTTTTATAAATCCAGAAATAAATGATATAACGTGTCTGCATATTTTATGTCAATGGAGGATTCTTCCGACGCTTTGCTACTTCTGTACAAATGCTACTTCTGTGAAGCTTCCCACTTCTTAAAAGCGTTCGTGGAATATTTTTAAATCTCTTTTCAAGAACATAAATCATTCGAAATATAATATTAGAACGAATGGAGTCCTACATTCACAACGCCAAATTTTGACCATGTCACAAATATGTGTATAAATATTGAGCAATTAAACATAAAAAAATTTGAATTTATGATAGCAATCACGATGAATAGAAATGTTTTAACTTTTATGGCAGCAATAAAGGCAGTAAAAAGACGAATATTAATATTAGCGGAGCACAACCCGAAACTTTGCACGTAAGAAAAAGTTTTATTTTAAAAGCCAACGCGCGTAACAAGTTGAAAATTCACGTATAATTTTGTATTTACGTTTGAAAAAGTTTTCGTCAACTTCGTCCTCAAACCGGAAGCTATGAGTATATACAGTTTTTCTTTAGCTAAATTACTATAATAGTGTAAAAACATACGCATAGACCCAAAAGATTTATTTAGTTCATAGTAATTGTAAATGTGAGCCGTTATTTTTTTTATTTTACAGTCGCCTTTACAGATCACCCCAAAGCAACAGATACAATACAATCAATATACATATGCATTTTATGAAATGCGAATTCATACAAACATCCACAGTGACATCTATGTAGAAATTTTTGTAGCATTTTATAATTAAACTGGCGAGCCTCGAGACGCCGAATAACGTATTTTATTTAATTATTTCATAGAACAAGAATACTCGCATTTACAGATCGCTCCAAAGTAACGAGTGCACTTATACAGATACACTACAATCAATATACAATGCGAATTCATACAAACATCATCCACAGTAACATCTATGGAGAAATTTTCGCAGCATTTTATAATCAAATTAGTGAACCCAAGACGCTGAATAACTTTGAGATTAGCAAGAGAGATAGGAAAGGAGGTGCCAATTTTACAGGAACCGTTTCAATGAGAATCAGAACAATTGCAAACTCTGATAAGTAGAGGTAGGACCGGAAGCGCGCCGTTCATTGTTAGTTGTTCCCGGTGCTTTGTTCATTTTTATGAAGAACCTTTTTTTTGCACTCTAGCTTTGTAAATATACCCAAAAAGCCCTGATTCCTGGAAAAAGCACGCTTCCGGTCCTACCTCTACTGATAAGACCGAGGTCTGGCCAGCAGTGGAACTCTAGTGGGACTCGATCCCGTGACCACTATGCTCGAAAGCATAATATGCTAACCATTAGTCCACGGCACTGGTTATATTTTGTTTTATTATATACATATATACCAGGAAGGCTTAACAGGTAAACCCCAATGTGCCTTCCTGGCCAATTACAAACAATGCGGCATTTTTATTACACAAGTCGCTGAATTACGAGATACTGAAAACTCGAAATTAACGAGACATCTATGAATTTTAACTTGTACATAAATTTTATTGTACATTAATCATACTCAAATAGTGGTGACATTGTAGGTAGGAAGGTTTTTAGCTAATTTAATCGAGGAACCGTTTCAACAATGAAATCAGATAAATTGGCAAACTATGATAGGAAACAATCTACCTTGAGTCACTAATATCCAAGTCTGACCAACAGCATTACAGATATACTCATTTACTCATAGAATAAATTACATATACTCATAGAATAAATTATTTTCAATCGAGGTCAACTCACGGGATCGAACTCGGTGCTAGGCAAAAGCCCAACCACCGAGCCATGCTGCTGGCTATGCAGCTATTATATTTATTTATTTTTACAATTTCGCTTACAGTGGCATTACAGATTAGCTCCAGGTCATCACTATGGCTAATTTATTACAAGATATTGAAAACTCATAATTAACGAGACATCTAAATACAGAATTAGTACATACATACATACACATGTAAATCGTAACAATACTTGATATATATGGTCAGATATTACAAAAACCGTATAAATACGATTAATAACATTTTTCATGTAACAATACGAATGTTTACATTCGATAAAAAAACACAAAGACATCTATGGTGAGAAATCTGGCGAAACCTGATATATAACAATAACTCATGGTTTTCAACAGAAAATTGGGAAGGAAAAGCCAATTTTACAGGAACCGTTTCAATGAAAATCAGAAAAATTGGCAAATTCTGATAAGAAACGATCGACCTCGACAAACCAAGGTCTAGCCAACAACGAGACTCTTAGTGGGAATCGAACCCGTGACATCAAGCACGAAAGAATTCAATACTCACCACTAGACCACGCTGCTGGTTAATATGTAGTTAAAGGTACTTTTTCCGCACCTTGTATATGTGTGTGTACTTTGTAGACTAACAAGTGATTGCATAACACTTTTCAAATATACGTATATGTATTTGAATACAGTACAAACGTATTAGTAAGCTAATTTTTAAATTAATAAAAATTATTCCATTCTCCGACTCACGCTCACGATACTCATCCAAGGTAATGCCGTATTTAAACATTTGTTCATTAGGGAAATTTTAGCAAAATGTGTTTCGATTCTGCTGCCGATGTATTCCGCGAGCGAATTGAATAGACTCTACATTAAATTGGAACCAGAAGCACCACTCGAGAGCACTGAAAGTAGAAAATTTGGACTTTGCCGGCGGAAAACTAAAGAGGCGGCCATTTCTATGGAGGGAGAGCTTTTGTGCCGAAGGTGCAGTTAGCACAAAACAAAGAGGCGAGTGCTTTCGCCCAAGTGCATTGTACACTTTATTGCACCGTACAATCCCCGGATGGCGTTAAAAAAGTATTGTATTCCAATTATATTCGTGGGGGATTTAAACATGTTGAATTTTTAAGCCGAAACTGGTGCAAAGAGAACTTTGGTCCCTGGTCCCGTTGTCAAATGATCCGTTTCTTCGTATCCGTACTTTCAAAGTAGATATTTCGACGTGTACTACTTACCTTACTCGTTGTGAATGCCCTCTTATCCTATTAAGGATCTAGTCCTTTGAATCAACCTTTTTTTCCGTCTATTTCGTTTTGTATATTGCGGATGATGCTGTTTTATTCCACTTTACATTATGCCAGGTGAATGAATTTCGAACGGCTACAAAAAAACATATACATATACATATATGAAAATAATAAAGGTTTGTCAAAAAAAAAAATGATTACAATGTTTGAATGCTCCAAAAGTCCTATCGGCTATCAAAGAACTAAGGCAAAGAAAGCCCTTTATTTATTTATTTATTTAACATATTAGCCACAGTGACATTACAGAGATCTCCAACGCGTCGCTGTGGCCGGTCATTCAGTAATAATAACATGATAACAGTAATAATAACTTATAATAATAACAATATTAACACAACATCATTAAATTCATAAAAAAAAGAAAAAACATAGATAAAGTAATAACAATCATTAATATTTATAATAGGCAAAATCAACCACTGGCATTCCTCAACAACCACTCAACCAGATTAGTATATTTTATATTGAAGAGGTCAATTTCACCAGAAATCCTGTTAAGCAGATATATCGCTCTAGATATAGGAGCCGTTGACAACATATTTGTGCGAGCCACAGGAGGAACAAACAAATCACGATTTCTCAAGTCCCTGAATTTACAAGGTGCATTAAACCTAACTTCCTTTAGAACCTGAGGATTGTGTATTATCCCATTCAACAGCTTAAAAAAGTGTCTTCCCAGTAACATATTCCGACGAGACTCCAATGAGTTGAAACCTAACGCCCCTAATAGGAATGCACTAGGATATAGCCAAGGATAATAACCATACTGTTTCAAATAAAGATATCTGAGAAACCGTTTTTGGATTCTCTCAATCTTCAAAGAATGAGTTATATGAGTTTTATAGACCGGAATGGATGCTAAAAGCGGTATCCCGACATAAGCGCGCCGACATAAGCCCGCTGACATATGTAAGTCCGCTGACATAAGTCCGCTGACATAAGCCCACTGACATAAGCCCGCTGACATAAGCACCTAATATAGAAAGTAAACAAAGATTTATTCCCATGTATTTTATTTTCAAAAGTATTTTGAAAGTAAAATATACTTAAATATTTGTTAAAATAAAATGATCATCATCATCATCATTTACAGCCATTCGCCATCCACTGCTGGATGAAGGCCTCTCCAACACGCTTCCACTCGTCTCTGTTTTGCGCAACACTCATCCATCTCATTCCGCACATTTTCCTAATTTCGTTCACCCATCTTCCTTGCGGTCTTCCTTTTACTCTTTTGCCTTCTCTCGGGTACCATTCAAGCACTTCTTTTGTCCACCTTTCGTCCATCCTCCTAGCTACGTGACCCGCCCATTGCCATTTCAATCTCTTCACTCTATCCACTATGTCCACTACCCTTGTCATATTTCTCACCCACGTGTTCCGCTTCCTGTCTTTCCTCGTTATGCCAAGCATACAGCGTTCCATACTTCTTTGAGTGCATTGGATTTTATTTTGCATCTTGGCGTTCAGTGTCCAAGTTTCACATCCATACGTCATCACTGGCAAAACGCATTGATCAAAGATCCTTTTCTTCAGGCAGAGTGGCATTTTTGATTTAAAAACAGCATTCATCCGTCCAAATGCACTCCACCCTAATTTCATACGTCTCTTTATCTCTTCATTTTTACTACCAGACAGGTCAATTATTTGACCTAAATATAAATAATTATTTACTACTTCTACTGGTTTATCATCTAAGGGGATGCTATCAGGCATGCAATAGCTATTGAACATTAGTTTAGTCTTATCTACGTTAATTTTTAATCCTACTTTTCTACTTTCCCTGTCCAGCTGTGTTAGTCTGATAAGTAGGTCAGCTGAATCACGAGCTACTAAAACTATATCGTCTGCGAACCGAAGGTGACTCAAAAAGCGACCATTGATGCTTACTCCGGCTGTATCCCAATCCAATTTCCTGAAAACTCCCTCAAGCACCGCATTGAATAACTTGGGCGAGATTGTATCTCCTTGTCTTACTCCTTTTCCTATGCTAAATCTATCTGTACCTGAAAAAATTTTAACCGAAGCTGTGGCATTCTTATATATTGCAGCTAACAGTCCCACATAGGGTTCCGGCACTCCCTGTGTTTTTAGAGCGTTAAGTACTGCATTATGACTAACTGTATCGAAGGCTTTCTCATAATCGACGAAACCTAGGCACAATGGCCGTTGATATTCGTTGGTAAAATGATATCAATGTTTAAATGCTCCAAGAGTCCTCTTAGCTATCAAAGAACTAAAGCAAAGCCCTTTCTAGACCGGAACAGATGCCAAAAGCGGTATCCCGACATAATCGCATCGACATAAGCGCACCGACATCAGCGCGCTGACATAGGCGCGCAATATTTAAGAAAATAAACGAAGATTTATGCCCACGTATTTTATTTTCAAAATTATTTTGAAAGTAAAATATACTTAAAGATTTGTTAAAATAAAATGATAACAATGTTTAAATGCTCCAAGAGTCCTCTTAGCTATCAAAGAACTAAAGCAAAGCCCTTTCTAGACCGGAACAGATGCCAAAAGCGGTATCCCGACATAATCGCATCGACATAAGCGCACCGACATCAGCGCGCTGACATAGGCGCGCAATATTTAAGAAAATAAACGAAGATTTATGCCCACGTATTTTATTTTCAAAATTATTTTGAAAGTAAAATATACTTAAAGATTTGTTAAAATAAAATGATAACAATGTTTAAATGCTCCAAGAGTCCTCTTAGCTATCAAAGAACTAAAGCAAAACCCTTTGTAGACCGGAATAGATGCCAAAAGCGGTATCCCGACATAATCGCATCGACATAAGCGCGCTGACATAGGCGCGCAATATTTAAGAAAATAAACGAAGATTTATGCCCACATATTTTATTTTCAAAAGTATTTTGAAAGTAAAACATACTTAAAAGTTTGTCAAAAATGTTATAACAATATTTGAATGCTCCAAAAATTCTCCCAGCTATCAAAGAATTTAGGCAAAGCCCTTTGTAAACCGGAGTAGATGATAAAAGTGGTGTCTTGACATAATCGCACCAACTTAATCGCACCGACATTAGCACGCCGACATAAGCGCGCCGTCATAAGTGCGTCAACATAAGCGCGCCGACATAAGCGCGCTGCCATAAGGGTGCTGACAAAATCGTGCAATATTTTAGAAAGTAAACGAAGATTTATTCTCATATTGTATTTTTTTTTTCAAAAGTATATTGAAATTAAAACATACTTATTATGTAATAAAAATGGAAACAAAACTTTGTTCAGATATAAAAATCCAACTTTATTTAGTCAACATTAAAATTGATTTTGTGATTTATTTATTTTATTTTTTATTTTATTTTAAATATAATCGCTCACCGTTACCATGCTCGTAGGTAGAATTTGCTCGAAGTGTTGGAAACAATAGAGAAAATTCTATTCTTTGAACGAATTTAGGTAAATCTTTCTAGCTCCACTTTTCTAAAACGAAAGAACCTTGTTTTTTCATGTTTTGTTTTGCGCGTTTGTGGTGGCGCGCTTTTGTCGGGGTACCTTTATACGCGCTTTAATCTTGCGTGCTTATTTCGGTGCGATTATGTCGGGGTGCCTTAAGTTCTTGAAAAAATTTAGTGCTAAATACTAAAGACATATGTATGTACATAGAGGTAAGTTAAGGATGGTCAAAGAAAATGTTGGTCATCTTCGAAGGATACAATTTAAATTTCGATTATCCTTGTCTCATCTCTTTTTTTCACATATCGTGGTGTTGCAGTGAAGTGAGCCATTTATGGCTGATAATAAAAAAGTGTATTATATTTTATACACTTTTTCCTAAGACGGATAATACCCAAGCTCACCTTTCGTACAAAAGTATATATTTTTATGAAAATTTCAATAAATACTATTGTATACTTATACATTTTACGCACACAAGTACATATGTAAGTATGTAGGACTATACATTGAAAACTGATATTTCAATTACGCTTTTGAATAAAATATTATATAAATTTAAATTTATAATATATTTTATTATATAAAATGAAAAATGTAACTTTTATTTGAACAGATACCAAAAATAGGTATTTCAACATTAAAAATATTAAAACGAAGCGTACTTATATACTTTTTCGTTTCGAGTGGCTCTTGTACTTTCGTTGCGAGGAAAAAGTGAAAAAATCTACATATTTTATTACAAAAAGCAGAAGATTTTTTTTAAATAAGCAAGCTAATAATTTCGCCTCGAATTCTGAAGTCTGCATTTATTGATATATATTTATTTCTTTCTCGTGGAAATGAATTGTTGCGAGAGTTTCGATATCGTTTTGCGGTTACACTTTTTATAAGAAAAAGAGGAAGTAAGAAGAAGTAACTGGCAAGCAATTAAAAGGGATACCTTTCAGTAACGAGCTATGCTTTTTGTTTTCAGTTTTTGCGAAAACGTTTTGCGATAGAACGACCAAACAAATCGAACGATAAGGGACTGAAACTGACAAAGATGAAAATGTCGGTTTGTTGGCGCAAAAAAAAATCGGGTGTGTCCAACCCATGACTACATACATATATTCAGTACACGAAAAATATAAATATACAATTTCAGCTTTATGTAATGTGAACTTTTCAATTTATATGAACTGTGATAATTAGAGGTAGGACCGGAAGCGTGCCGTTTATTGTTCAATTGTTGTAAATGCTTTGTATAAAAGGTTCGGCAAACCTTTAACAATGCATCTACAACATTTGAACAATAAACGGCCCCCTCAGGGTCCGGTGACTAGTGATAATTGTAATCCTTTGCACACGGCGTAAAAGCAATCATAAACCGCATACAATAACAAAATATTTTGTTTATGTTTTTATATACGAATGAGAAAAATAAAAATAAACTTTATATATCGCAAAACCACAAAAAAATATGGCAATCGTTTCAATGGTTATAAATTAGAAAATATTTTTGCTAAAAACATCATTCACACTTTGACTTTCATCTAACAAGTAAGTCAACCTGTACTGTTTTCTACATATCTTATGTCTTCATCACCAACATTTTCTAATAATCATTCTTAAAATTCGTATAAAAATATTAATATCTTATTCTCAATAAAATTTATTCTAAAAATTAATATATATACATGTATTGTGGTTCAAACTGAATAGTCAGGAAATTATTCCGACACAAGTGTCGGATCTGATAAAATTTAAAACTACAGGTAGATGCAAGCATCTAGTTTAAATTTTAATGACTCTCTTTTTACACTTAACGAAACCAGGAATATTAAGCCTTTGGATCGTGGAAATGATTTTGTGGGCACTCCAGGTATCCGTCTATAGTATCTTTGGTACTCCGTCATTTCCGCGCGGACAAAATCACGTCGACATTTTGCGCGGGACAACTGAGCGCGGCGTCATTCCTGCGCGACGTCATTTGCGGATATTAAAAAAAAACCAAACAAGAAAAACAAAATTTATATTCAAAATAAATAAATATTTTAAATCATGACATGAATTTCATCACCCGCCCCATGGATTCATCCTTGGTTCTCTGAAAAATTAATATTTGACTACGTACTACGACCAAAAAATTAAACGATAATGACAAAATATTGAAATTCCTAAGACCTTCAAAAAATTCATAAGTTTGATTTTAAGTTTTGTTCGATTGAATAAAAATAAAACCCGAATAAAATGGAATTCGTTATATTAATCATTCACTTCTCTTGATACATATCTGAGTTCATCGACCAATGAGGATTTGAATACAACGATATAATTATATTTGGGGAAATTCGTAGTGACATAAAAAATCACTTAAAGATCTCTTTAAATTAAAATCATGTAATTATTAAAATAGTCTGATTTAAAAATGTTTATAACGAATTAAAAACAAATACATATAGATTATTCGTTCGACACCTCTCAATTATAAGTAACTCTAATATTTATTTATTTATTTTGCATACAAATTTTGTTTTTCTTGTTTGGTTTTGGTTTGGTTTTTAATGCGCGCAAATGAAGTTTGTTCAGTTATACCGCGCCGAAATGTCGGCGCGATATTTTCCGCGCGGTAATGACAGGACACCAATAAATGAATTTGAAACTAAATTCTTAGTCCTCGTGTTACCAAAGCTAACTATCTCATAGACTCATACACCTTTCTTCGTGAAATCCATAGCAATTTATATGTACATATATTTACAATACAAATTTCATTTTGACAGCAAAATGATTGCAATAAGAGCCAACCCACGGTTTCCAAATGCTCGAATCGAACATCTGTACAACCTTATGAAGAAACAAAAGTATACCGATTTTATTTTCGAAGTTCGCAATAGAAGGTATGTAAATTTCAATAAAAATGTATTTAAATTTCAAGTCAAATTTCAACGAACCATCTTTTCAATTGTAGCATTGGTGTCCACATGGCTGTTTTGTCAGGCTGTAGTGATTTTTTTGAAAGCAACTTTAATCAATTTAGTGACATATTTTCCGGTTTTGATGACGTAGTCATCGATGCTGTTTTGAAATATTGCTATCTTGGAGATATACGTAAGCTCATCGATAGTTATAAAGTCAATCAAAAATTTGAATAATGCAATAAATGATGTTTTGATACATTTTAGATATTGATGAAAGTCGGGTCGACAAGTTTATGGAGCTGGCCAATACACTTCTTATTAAAAATATTTTCGTGGAACAAAAAAACCCAAAATACCAAACAATTGATTTGTCAAATTGTTTGGAAGCTTTATGGCTGTCATATAATCCAATAACGAAAAATAATGCAATGTCTTTGACCCTCGAAAACTTTCTAACTGTAAGTGTTATAATTATTTTTACTTTGATATATTGTAATTTAATATTTGAAATAATCGATTTCGTGGCAGTTGTATAAAACTCCAGAATTCCTCCATCTACCAGCTTCGACTTTGATTGAAATTCTGAAATCGGATTATCTAAACGTATCTTCAGAAGAAGATGTATTCGAATCTGTAAAATTGTGGACTGATCATGACCGTGTGAATCGAAAAAATGTACTATCAGAGTTGTTGAGTTCCGTGAGATTGACTTTGCTCTCAATTAAGGTATTATAATAGTGCTTAATAATGTACACATAAAATTTAAAGCAAACTTTTTATACGAATGCATTTTACAGTTCCTCACTAGTGAAGTTATGGTTTATTGTTATCCGTCTCCAGAGTGTATCATCATCGTCAACGAAGCAATGCAATTAATCTCATCGAATCGACAAAATTTTATATTGAAAGACAATCATCGAAAACGATCAGCGAAATTAGCAATCTTCAGTACGAGGCATAAAACGGGAGTAAGTTTTCTTATTATTTTCAGTGGTTTTTGAATTTTGAATAATATTTTTTTATATTTATTATATGTATTTATTCATCTATACATATGTAGGTTGAAAACTTCATGGATGTGTATGACAGAACGACCAACAAATGGACTTTATCTAAAGATTTGAGGCTTGATAATTTCGATTATGCGCCAATAGTCGTCAATGATTGGGTTGTAATGATTAGTGGTCAAAGTAAAAATTCAGCTGTAATGTATCAATTTTTTTATTTGCCTATATGTTACAGCTGAGGTGTATCTTTCATTTGTAATACATATATTTTGACTAAATATAGAATATATTCCATCTAACCTGCTACCAACTACCGTTATGGTTGAAGTGCTTTCTGCTGTAATATATGTTGACTAGTTGAAATATGTATATTTCGTCTTACCCACAATTTGAGTCATATGGTGAATTACATTCCAACTGGTCAAAATATATTACAACTGAAAAAAGGTTAAATGGAGAGGTTAGGTTTTTCGTGAAAACGTCTCTCGACTAGTAAATTGAGTTGTAAAGCCACATTTTTGTTTTGAACACATTCTTAGAGCCATCGTTATACGATACTCATTACTTGTATTCGTAATCTATTTTAGCATTATTGCATTTTTAAGCATTCGTAAAACATCATAGCTGTCAAAATTCAACTGTTATACTACAACTAGCGCACATTGTTGAAAGTTTATTTGCGCTTGTAGATATATAATTTACTAGTTGAATTGAATTCGAATATGAACGACCTAAATCGTCAGTTAGAATATATTAGAACTGAAAATACACTTCAACTGTTACATACAAACATATATAATACATATACAAGTAAAATAACGAATCCAGTGTCCATCACTAAAAAATTTCACTGAATATCAACTCGAATCAAATTGTCTAGAAATCTTTGTATGGAACGTGACGGGGACTGGTTCAGTTACCTTATGCAATGTAATAATTTTACAATTAGAATTTTTTTATTATTAGGTGGACTATATAGATTTAAAAGACGGTCAAAAATATTCATTGAATCCATTGAATGCACCTCGGTTGTTTTGTTGTGTAGTTAAATTGAGTCAAGTTGACTCGTCTACTGATGTTTACGTCGTCGGTGGTGCTGAACATTGGTTAAAGCCCATAAATACAATAGAAAAGTAATCATTTTTTATTTACAAACAATTTACACGCATTAAGTTGAATACTAAGGAAGTGAATTTAAATATAGGTGGAACAGTAAGAGACGAAATTGGGAAACAAATGTAGCTCCAATGCTGCTTGCGGTGCATTCGCATGCCGTTTCTGTCGTAGATGGAAGAATCTACGTGACAGGCGGTTGTAAACTAGTCAAAGACGTTTTAGAAGTAGTCGATAAGGTGCAGATGTACTCTCCGCAGACCAATTCTTGGTCTTATGTTAAACCGATGATTCAAAAGAGACGCGTTCATAAGGTGAATATTCATTTTTTTATCCACTGAATGGTGGGTGGAAACAATTTGACTACAAGTATCTCAAATATGAGCCCTTTGACTGTTAAGTAAAATTCACTAGATAAACAGCCAAGCATATTATTTTATTTAAAAATAATGTCATTCAGGTTATCTCAACTCGCTGTTGAACATTGTCCATCACTATCCTTAGTTTTGTTACGTAGAGATTAGGTGATTCGTGCTCGTCGACCACTGGTTTACTAGCGCTGATCACCTGATCTCGCGTTCGCGCCAAAAAGGCCTCAGCCTATAAACGTGCCGTATGCAACAACCAATAAGGTCTCGCGATCCATCAACCAATGATCTCTCTGTGTGGAGAGTACTTGATTGGATTAAATATTCGGCGATTTTGTTATGTGATTTATTCGGATCCGGATCAAAATATCTTATCCAACAGCGAGTTGATTTTATGTATAGTAGATTTTATCTTCCAAAAAGGACTTAAATGACAAAAATGTTTCATTTATTTAGTGAATATTTACTTTTCTATTAAGGTATTACATATATTGTAAGTCAAATAGTTTATGTCCTATAGTATATACAAAGGAACGCAAACATCTTCACAAAATTAAAATGTGTACTTTAAATAATATGTCGATTGCAGAGTGCCGACATCAACGGAAGATTGTTTGTTGTCGGTGGTCTGAAAGATATCCCGATATTATCTGTTCTTGCTAGTGTTGAATCGTATGATCCCGGTTCAGATTTGTGGACTTTGTTTTGCAATCTACCGAGTCCTAGATGGGGCACTGCCATTAGTCTTTTTGGTGATAAATTGCTTTTTATAGGTAAGTAGTTATTTATTTACTTGTGTCTTGAAAATTGCTAGTTTCTAGCATTGGTGAATTTTTCAGGTGGACATGATGGAACATCCTATTTGACCGATGTTTTGGAATACGATGTTATGAATGAAAAATGGTGTATCCTAAAAAGCTTGAATATGGCGAGAAGTGGTGGAGATCCAATTTTGATACCATACAATTCGGCTTTTTAATTTTTCAATATTAATAAAAATAGCATTGATGTTATACAATTATATAATTTTTGATTAATAATAAAAATTTTGACGAATTATTTTGTTTTTTTTTAGCCATTTCATCTTCTTAAGATTGTACTTGTATGCAAAAAATAGCTACCTCAATTTTTATAAGCCTTGTTATGTTATATTTTTTTATAATAAGTACAAGTCTTTCAATCGGGGCATTCAGTTTCAAACAAAAAGCTATTCCAACATTAAAAAAACATTTTTCAAATTTTTTAACAAAAAAAATTTTAATACCCCTAGCAACTGATGATACTCAATGGGCTTTTCATCTGGTGTAATTATCTATGATTTTAAATGCTGTATAAAATTGACAATTATTTGGGGTTAACAAATGTACATTGAAGTTCCGGATTCCATATTTAAACCAAAGAACATTTTTTTCATTTTTTTACAAACCTCTTTTACGTTTCACAATTATTAATAGAATACATGCTTTTTTTATATAAACTTGTTTCTGAAATTTTTAAGTTTTGAAACACACTAGAAGCCTCTGAGTAAAAGTCTCATAATCGAATGTTTTACCTATTTATCACGTAGAGTAACTTGATTAAAAATAATATACAATTTTGTATCGAATTTTGCCATGAAGTATAAAATACATTTTTTTTCGATATTGTTGCTTTAAAAAAAAATCAGTACACAATCGATCGATGATTGTGTTAAGATGTTTATAGTGGGTTTGCACAGCAATATGAAAATTGTATGGCGAATATGATTTATTAAGAAAAATCTTAATATTGCGTGCTTCGTATTATTATTTTCAATTCTCCCCGTTTGACTTATTGCAATGGGCAACGTAAATGTGAAATATGGTCGAAAACCGATTGATATATTTCACAGCGTGTGTTGCTTATTAAAAATTGATGTATTATATATTCGAATATAACACACACACACCCACACAAAATCACGATAGTATTATTATATAATAAATAAAATAAAATAAAAAAGTTGGTGCGTGGGCGGCAAAAGGAAGGTTCAACACAAATACAATCACTTATTTTCAAAAAGAAAAACCATGCCTTTGTCCAACCGCAGAAAGGATTTCACATTGTGTTATACACAAGGGTCATCAAAGGTACAAAAGTTGCTTATAGGCTTAATTTTTCGTCTGAAACTGGAAAATATCTGGCTTTGTCGGAGAATGCTTTGATGTCATGTAAATTTCGAGGCATATGATGTTTAAATTAGAACGTATTGTGTTTCCTAATGGCGCGTCTAATGATCGCTTTCAAGCAACACACTTGACATTAAATAGCGTCTATTATTATAATGTATACACTCTTGGCGCTTTGAGTGAGTTACATTTTCGCCTTCTTTTTTTATATTCGCACTCGATTCAGAGTGGTGTAGCTTCTCTGCGATAAACATTTTCAGCGTTTGCTATGTTGTGGAGTGCCTCGAGAAGGTGAGAAGTGCTCCAGTGTTTTCTCGTCTCGTGGAGAGGACGGAAAATCTGATGTTTTATACAAAATGAGTCTTTGAATCTTTTCTTTTTATTTTTTTATTCATTTTCAATGAAATATATATATGAAAAATACTATGCGGGTGTTCACCTTTTGAACTATGTAAAAAACATATACTATAAACATATCTTCTATATTATATATCGGTCTCCGTGACGAGACAGAATGTTAAATGACAGAAAACGCAAATATCGGAAGGCAAAGATCGAAAATCGAAAGATCTTAAGTCGAAAGATCAAAAAAAAAAATAGTGCATGGTAAACGGTACATACTCACTTAATTTGCGCGAGCAGGATACAACAGGAACAAGGGGAACAGGCTTTTCCTCCCGTATTAATGTGCGCGCGCAGAATACGTAGAATACAATAATATTTGGAGATTGGAAAGGTTAGTATTCGAGGCGTTATTCCATACAGGTGAAGCATACATAGGTTAATAAAGCAGATTGTGTTTAGGTAATCTGTGTATATGCACATATATACATACATTTACGTATATGTATGTGAATCTTATCAGAATAAAAAATTGCACATGAACTAAATAATCGGAATTCATTATAATTCAAATAGCCAAATTGAGGAAAAGCATGTTCCTCTTGTTCCTGTTGTATCCTGCTCGCGCAAATTAAGTGAGTATGTACCGTTTACCATGCACCATTTTTTTTTGATCTTTCGACTTAAGATCTTTCGATTTTCGATCTTTGCCTTCCGATATTTGCGTTTTATGTCATTTAACATTCTGTCGCGTCACGTAGACCCATTATATATATGTACATACATATACATACATTTTAAAAAATATATGTATTTCGTTACAATTCAACCTTTTTGTAGAGAAAAGTTACATTTTTATTGAAATTTAGTGACCTTTTGATATATCCATGTCCAGACCACCCATAAAATATCCTGCTTTACTTTTCTTATGACTAAAAAATACTACATATGTAAGCTACGCTTCTGAATTGAAAAAAAAATAATACGATACTTTTTCTCTAGGTTGGAACGTCTCTACGTGTAAGATATCTTATGTGCACTCATTTACATATAAGAAAAATAAAAATTAATATATTGAATATTTGGATATTGCCAGCAGTATGGCTTAATGGTAGCGTGTATGTTTAGCACCAAGTGATCAGTGAGTTCGATCCACCATACTGCTGGTTAGATTTGGGGATATTTGTAACTCCAAATCGATCGTTTCTTATCAGAGTTTGCCAATTTTATTTGATCGTTGTTGAAACGGTTCCTCAAAATTGGCAAAAAATCATCTTTCCTGTTATCACAAATCTTCTGTATTTATTGTGTGTATAATTTGTAAAAATTATTTACAAAATCTAAATCCATAGATTCTGTAATTAATTAATTAATTAATTGGTATTTCGTGTTCTTCAGCTTCTGGAAATACAGTGATTTATGTAATAATAAAAATACTGCATTGTTTGTAATTAATTGTCCAGGAAGGCGCATTGGAGTCTTCCTGGTACATATCTATGTAAAATAAATAAATTTGTAGTACAAAAATTACTAATCATTATATAAGTATTTCATTTTTACGGTTTGTCTGAAAAGGGTCAACTAAGACTTAATTAATAAAGCAAATAAATATATATATTATAAAACTGCGACGTAGTGTTTTTTTTTTTATTTCCAAGAAGAAACGTTGAATTCATGAAGAGTGTTTGTTGAGTAAGATCTATGTATATACATATGTATGTACAAAAGCGGCCATTTTGAATTGAGACATTTTTGTAAAAGCATTTTTTGATGAATAGCGAGTGACCAGGCCTTAAATTTTATTTTATTTCTCGAAATATACTGAATGCGGGTTCATCTTATTTTATGTATTCCTCACCAAAGCCTCTATGATTCGAATTATTTTAATTCATAGCGAAATAAAATAACATTGATCAATATCAACAGAAATAATATTTTTTGCGGGAAGAACCTCGTACACGTGCCTTACAGATGCGAGGGAGGGGGAATTCAGCACGTCGCGTTCAACGGTCAGTGTGAGAATGATATCCGCTTTGGAATGACGGCTCTGCTTCAGCCGTTATTTTGTCATTTCTTGCACTTATTTTATATTATTTGACGCTTAATACACGATAAAATGATTTTTATAGCTTATTAAAATAGTTAACCTCACAGATTTTGCATTATTTTCACTTAAAACACACATTTTAAACTGGATGCTTGGCATTCAGCACAGTGGCAAGTGTTAAAAATGCAGTCATTCTTTAGAAGAAGAAATTTTCTAGAGTAATTTGAGAAGAATTTATATTGTGAAATACTTAGATTTGAACATTTTTTATACCATTCAAAGTGAAGCAGCAAAAATTAATGAAACTGTGCAATTTCTTCTGGGTTAGTACACAAAGCAAAAAGTGGTATCATTCAAGTTTAATATACATACATATATTAAGACTAATTATAATAAAGATTGATAGTAAATCTTCATAGTGAATATTGAACATTAATAAATAATAATAAAAAATACCACACCATTCATCAATATACAATACTCGTAAATCATAAATTTTCAACAGGGATTCCTTTGAGCTTTCGAATCGATATAACTTTTCGATGTCTGGGGTTTCCTTTAGAAATGAAGAGACGTTGACTTATCTCGGCCGTAATAAATTATAGAAATAAATGAAAATGACTTAACAAGGCTTTCAGAAACTAGACGTAAACTTTAGAGTCATTAGTGTGACGTCGAGATAACGTAGTCAAAAGACCTTGCACTACATTTAAATAAGACTGTGCGGTATTGTTGGTCTCCTAAGAAGGGTGGAGTTGGTTTAAGAGTCACCCCTTTTCTACCACCCCCCCCTGCTTTATTTCCTACCGAACACCCCTTTTCGACCCCTCATCCACACCGTGCGGTTATAATCCAGAAAGGCCAGAAAGGCCAGAAAGGCCAAAAAGGCCAGGGGGCTGTGTCTGGTTTGATCGATACAAGACCTTCACCTGGATGTTACTCGACCGCTTTGATAATCCGTTTACAGCTTAAATTTTCTAAAATCACTTACGCAAGTACATCTCGTGTTATGGGTGTATTAAATTCGCGACAAAGCTCCCTCTCTCGTTTCCGTTTCCTTTTTTATATTGTATATATTTCATTATTATTATTATTTAACGTTTCATTTTATTTTAGTTGTGTTTCAGTCTAGGGCAAATTGTTATTCCTTGCGTATAATGCTTACGCTTGAGATATTATGAAAAAAATCGTATTATGAGAGCATCTTTTCGGGCGAAACCCATACGCGTAATTGGATTTTGCGTTCGAAAACATAAACGTATTCATAAACAGCGTAATTTCGCCTTTTAAAAAAAATGTTCATTTTATTCAATTGAAACATGTTGAATAAATTTGTGCGCCGTGATGAAATTTAATTTCTGTCATAACGTACATATCTCTAGTTTTTGTCCACGTTTAATATGACAAATTATTCGAATACAGAACAATCTTACAATTTTCCGAATGCGAGTATTAAAATAACGATATAATAAGTAATATTAATTATTACTGGTGTTGTGCCCTTTGATTTCAACGGGTGGTTTTGGAAAGGAATTGACACATGAATTAAAATCAAGTTATATATAAATATAAATATAATGCAAAGTAATTTATAGGCATGCGCACGTATTGCTATGTAGTAAAATGTTGAGTGCGAGCATTACAGGCTCACCGATTCAACCCGTTCACCGGTTCGAAATGAATGAATGTGTGTGTGTATGTCCCGCACAGCGCATCTGACGCTGACGTCACCCGTTCCAAGTTAGGTGCTCGATATCCCTGCGTCTCCTTGACACGATCGGTCGTCACGCCACATACCTATGCATGACGTATGTATACTCCTGTTATTCCAAAATTTGTACTTGCCAATGCACTCGCGCATACCCACAAACATACATCGCGTCCGTTTTTATATCTAATATATAATTTCGAAAGAGACTTAAGTATGTATATATCTTTGGTTGGGAATTTCGTAAACAAGTCAAAATTTCTATGACGACGATTCGATTTTTACTTTATTTTTTTTCGATTTAAATAAATTTAATAAAAAAACAAATGAATATTTACTATTATATTCGCCATGTTTACGCTGTTTATATTACAAATACCAAGCGAAGCCAGGTAAAATAACTAGTATGTAATATTTTATACTGTAAGTACAAGGAAACATTTACAAAAATCAAAGTTTTGCATACTAAAGATGGTCAAAGATGGATCCCAGAGTACTTTGACTTGGAACATAAGCGGGTTTCGGAAAGGCTTGGAGCCCTAAATCGTAGGGCTCCCATACAAAAACGCCCGGTGAATGTATTTGTTCGCTATGCACCGACCATAGACCACCAAATTTGGTATACTTTCTCATCGGACTCCAAACCGGATTCAGAAGGGTTTGAAGGGATTCCATGTGAAAACACCCAGTAATTGTGTTTCGTCTGTTATGCGAAGCTGTACAACTTATCGAGGTGACTTTAGCTCGTAAGTTTTGTCCACATGATGCTGTTTAATTGGTAGATAATATTGTAGCGTGGACGTGTAGAGGGGTGTCCAAGATCGT